>NW_022196263.1:143288-619187 GCF_008641045.1 Pistacia vera
TGGTTCGTTTATTCCAATGGAATAAACTACATCCACGTTGAGCTCAAAGTAATTTGAGACTCTCTGCACTATAAGGATTGAATTCGTTACAGATTACAACAAGAAATCTTAATAACCCCCAAATCTCTCCTCTCACACTTCCCCTCAATCTACCCGTAATCAACACAACCAAGACAACTTAAACAAGCGTCTAAACTAGAAGAATATACAGCTTCTTCTACCCACAATTCTAAAGAAAAATGTGACCTAATTACAACTTGAAGGAAACAAACTAAGCACCCAGCACTTGACGAAAACGCGAGAGAGAGAGTGAGTTTTTCAATCTGTTTTCAATCTGTTTCTGCAGTAAATTTCAGCTTTAAATATGTTGACCATTTGGGCTGATTTCCACTGTTAGATTAGGCTGAAATTAATGGCTAAGATCTGTCACTTACTACCTTATTAAAACGTCAGCGTATTGAAGCTTTACTTAACACTTATTAATACGAAAACGTTCAAATGGGACTTTAAATTTTAGGAGCTTTGTAAGAATATTAGGCCATTGATATCAAGCAAATAATTAATTTGTTATTTAAGAAGTACATATCAACATAATATTGAAGAAAATCCAAAAAGCCAAAGGTGTTAATTCTTAATGTTATTCATAAAACTCTTTCTCTTGTATAAGAGAGAGACAGACAGGGAAAAAAAAAAAAAAAAGGATTAGGGTTCATAATTAAACGGCAAAATTTAGGTTATGTTAACGTCTAAAAGTTAATAAAAAAGAATTTATACCCTCTTTAATAATTTTATTAAGGATAAATGGATAATATTGCAATTAAGTAAAAAAGAGAGAGTAATACTATTCATCCCAAATATTTATAATTTCAAATTTAATATCCCAAATGACGTGTCAATAGATAAGTATTGTCATATCATTCAGTACATCATCACATTATTTATATGTTAATATCATATATCTGACGACACATCACTTGGAGTATGAATTTTGAGATAAGTTTGGAGTAAGAGTAATATTATTGAAAGAGAAACATGTGTCTATTAAGATAAAATGTGGAGGCAGTAGCGTCACTTTTAATTTTTAACAAATTCATGACCTAAATTACCTAAAAAACCATTATTCAATAATAAATATAAATTTTACACGATAATAAAAAATAATAGTTTGTTGAAAATCGGTTGCAAGTGTCATAATCCAATGACCGGAAAATTATTCGGCCTATTTTATGACAATATTTGTGTTAAAATTATTATTTCTNTAAATGAGGTTTCCATTATAAGTATGTGTTGATAATTTCTTGTTAAATTGTTCCTTTTACTTTCAAGTTTAGAAGTAGAAATAGCAATCTTATAAACTTTAATTTGAGGAGAATATCTTATGTGTACATAGTACACACACATGTCATGCAAGAATTAATCAAACATATTGAATCTCCTAATTGACTTAATTTAATATCTTCGTTGAATAAGCATATATTCAAATCTCCTATTTTAATGTCTTAGGCAACAACAACATCGATCAACAAGGTGCTAGCTATATATGGTCAAATGTTACTAGAAATTTTATAGTTATCTCTTATGACATTATAGAATCTTTAATCTAATTTTTGACGATATTTTCTTCTCTTATGCACACGATTTCTATAAATGTAGTAATAAAATATGGAAATTTTTGGTTTGTTATGTTGTTCGATTATTATCTAACTTATTTGTGTTGCCAGGGTAGATATCAAGATTAAAGACAAAGAATGTCATAATCTGGGTCTTGTCAACAATCTTCTTCCATAGATGTTTCACAATCTTTTCGAGGATTGAATGATATATCATGGGGACATGTTAATGAGGGTGTACATGAAAATATGAAGAAGATATTAACATGTCTTTACTGTGGCAAGATAATTAGAGATGAAGGTATTTATCAAGTGAAATTGCATCTAGTGGGTATAAAGGGGGAAAGTTGGAAAGTGTTCTAAAGTTCTTTTTTATGTTAATTTCAATATTCAAGAAGCACTAAACGAAATTGGGGCAAAGAATAAACAAAAAGTTGAACTTCATAAGAATGTCAATCCTTATGGAGCTAGTGTACAATAATTTGAGGGTGATATGTCAAATGAAGATAAATATGTGAAGAGGTTTCTCCATTTCCAATTCCAACATCAAGCACTAAGAGAAAAAGACCTATTGGGATTTGTGACTATTTTGCTCCAAAGACTAAGCTTGGGTGTCAGCCCTCAATTAAGAGTGTTTTAGCTAGAAAAGAACCTAAGTGGAGAGCGGACATGGATGTTGCAAGGTTATTTTATGATTCTTGCATCCCAATTAATGTTATTAATTCAATTTATTTTCAGCCTATGTTAGATGCTATAATTGTAATTGGTCCTGGATATAAACTCCCAACTTATCATAGTTTGCCTGTAAATTTATTGAGAGATGCTAAGAAATAAGTGCAATTACTTGTTGATGGTTACAAGAAAACTTGGAAGGATGTTGAATGTACTTTAATGGTTGATGGTTTGACAGATAATTCACATAGGATGCTTATTAATTTTCTAGTGTACTGTCCTAAAAGAGTGTGTTTTGTTAAATCAATGGATGCTTCAGATGTTGTAAAGGATATTGGAACATTGTTAAGCTCGTTTGAGGAAATAGCTTTATGGGTTTGACCAAACAATATTGTCCATCTTGTCATTGACAATGGAGCAAATTATAAAGTTGCTAGAAGAATGTTGTGTGAAAAATATAGCAGTATTACTTGGTCTCCCTGTGCAGCACATTGCACTGATTTGATGTTAAAAAACACAGTTGAGATGAATCACATAGTTAACCTTTCGAGACGTTCATCTAAGGTTACAAAGTTTGTGTATAATCATTCGTTTGTGCTAGCTTTGTTGAAGAAAAAACAATTTATATACATTTACCTCATATGTTTATAATTTACACTATCAAATCATATTATATATATACAATTTTTTTATAATTCACTTAGTACTAACATCCACTGTCTATCACTTGAATAGGGTTGGACAGAAATTTTACGCCTAGACGTAACCCGTTTTGCCACAACTTTTATTGCATTAAGCAGCCTACATCAACACAAACATGACTTGCAATCTATGGTGATAGATGTGGAGTCTCGATATGCAAAAACTAATAAAGGCAAAGCATTTATTTCCATAGTTCTAGATAACCAATCTGGGATGACATTGGTGTAATTTCCAAAGTTGTGAGTCCATTGATGTGTATGCTTCGGATTGTAGACTCAAATGAGAGGCCTTTAATAGGATATGTGTATGATGGCATGTATAGAATGAGGATGGGGATCAAGAAGCTGTTTAAGAATAAAAAAGTTTGTACAAGCCTTATACAACAATTATTAAGATACGCTGGGATAGGATGTTATGCCATGATATTCATGCAACATCATATTTTTTTAATCTTGCTTTTAAATATGACAAAGATACTTTTTCCAAAAAACCAGAGGTCATTTATGTTTTCCTTGACACTATTGACAGTAAAGCAAGTGTGTTCAAAATGAATAAGACAATGTTACTGGAGGAGAGTAAATTATATCGAGACAGTCTTGAAAGCTTTTCTCGTGAGCTTTCTCTTCAAACTTGCAAAACTACATGCCCTGGTATGTAATAGTTATTAACTTTTTAAGTCTACTTTTTCAGTTATGAAATTGTGTTTATTTCTTATGTTTTATACTTTTATTCTCAATTAGAAGAATGGTGGACATTTGGGTTTAGTGCTCCAAACTTGCAAAAGTTTGCAATCAAAATTCTAAGTCAAACTTTAGCCTTTTGGGCTTGTGAGCAAAATTGGAGTGTTTTTGAATGCATACATACTAAAAAGAGGAACATATTGGAGCATCAACGGTTGAATAATTTGATTTTCACTCATTAACTTGCGTTTGCAAAATAGGTGTAAAGCCTTCATCATTTTTCTTATTAATTATTATCTCTTACTTTATTTTCATTGATATCTTTATTGGTCATGATTTTAACATTTAATTATGGTCTTTCAAGAGTTGTTACAAGAAAATTACTTATGATCCTATTGATTTTGAAAGTATTGATAAAAATGAATGTTGGATAGTTGATAAGGAATAGGAGGTTGGTGAACTTAATTATGACTAACTATAACAATCATTATATGGAGAATGATTTATTCCTTTAGGTGGTGGTGATTACCCTTCTTATTATGACTCAACAGATGCTTCAGAAGGTTGTTTCCATTTTTTTAAGCAATTTGAATTTGGTAGTTGCTAGTTTAAATTCAATTAGTTTAAATGGGAAGATTTAACATATGTTTTTCTTTTTCACTGGAACTTTTCGTAGATGATGTTGCCGATGTTAATAATGATGATGATCATCTATCAGATGGTGTGTGAACTGTGAAGTTCAATTGAGGATGGAAAGATGGATTGAAGACCATTGGGTGAATATCATTTTTTGCTAGAATGTTGAACAATCATGATGTGATTTCTTCCTTAATTTTGTTCTTTTGACTTGTAATTAGTTGTAATATGGATTGTATTGATGTAATAATGTTTGATGATGCCTTGTTAAAGACTTTTTATTTAGGAATTTGTGATTTGGATCCTGATTTCTGGAATTTCGGACTCTATTAACAGTAGTTTTGCTGACATCATCATGCTAATGTCAGCATGATGATGTCATCGATTGAACCGGTCAACCTGGGACTAGGCCAGTTTGTTGGGTTTTGCCCCAGGTCGGTTTTTAAAACAGTGCTTTTCACCTTTACATCATCAACATCTTCAGAACATACTAGAGAAATAGTTTACCTGTGAGTTTTCACTCCTTTAATTAATTGTTTTCAATTTCTTATGGTGATTCTTTTTGTTATCTGGTTAAGAACTTATTGATGGTGGCTTTTTGTTTTTCATGAAATATTAAATCAACAACGCCATTGCAAATAGCTCTCAAGCTTGTCATTTGTATAAGTCCTTTTGCAAAGCAATGGGTCCCACTATATAGATTGGGGAAAAACTCTGTTCTATCTTACAATTTCGTCTATGAGCTTTCTTGTGCTATACATGTTTGAGATTTATATATTGTATAGTTAGGTACCTCTATAAAAAAAAATAATGATAATAAACAAATACAAAAAACAATATTGTTCTCATTCCTCACATGCTGTTATATTTTATATGTATAGATGAATATTCAAATGTACTTTACACTAGTGAAAGAAATTGTTTTCTAATTATATAGTCAAACTAACCAAGCATGCAAGACTTATATATATATGGGTTTAATGATCATGTCTTTGTATTTTTTTTTTTTTTTTTTTTTTTTACTTATGTATTAGCGATTTGAGATATCTCATCTACCAACTAATAGGAGAAGAATTGGCATTGCAATGACTGCCATCTATATTGAAATGTTTTTGAACCTTTGTGCTTTATGACCATTATGATTCAAAAATTTACATTGCTTGGTATGAGATTACCTAGAACCATTAACTACTTGAATGATGAATCAGTTGAAGAGAAAGCTGCGTTAGGTTGAACAATATTAAATATGCCATAAGAGAGTGATGTTCAAACAATAAACTTACTAAGAATGGATAGAAAAGCATTTTGGAAGTTATGTGAGATGATTAGAGATGTTGGTAAGTTACAACCAACCAAAGGTTTGGATCTTGAACAACATGCAGCTATTAGAATGATGAAGATATATGAGGAGTTGAAAAAGATTGGTTACATAATGGTTTATATGTTCTAGATATGAATAAAAAGATATTCAATCTTGAAAATAAGAAAGCCAAACATGGCAATCTTAACCAAAAATTCCTCTAGCATTATAGGCTAGGTTATGTAAATCAAACTCACATAGCAAAACTCCATAAGGATGGACCCATTTGATTTTCAATCTTATGAGGTATGCAAGTCATGCTTTTTAAGCAAGATGACCAAGTCGTCTTTCACTAGCAATAGTGAAAGATCTACAAAATTGTGAGGGATCATCCGTAGTGATGTATATGGTCCAATGACAGTATAGGCAAAAGAAGGATATTCTTACGTCATCACATCTACTGATGATTGCAGTAGATATGGGTATGTCTATTTGATGAGACATAAGTCTGAATTGTTTGACAAGTTCAAAGAATTCAGGAAAGAAGTATAGAACAATCTTGGTACGAGTATTAAAGCCCTTCAGGCGGACCGATGAGGTGAATACTTAAGCTTGGAGTTTGGTGGATACCTTAAAGAATGTGGGATAGTATTACAACTCTCACCTCCGTATACACCTCAGCACTATAGTGTATCGAAAATGAGGAATCGAACTTTACTTGACATGCTTTGTTTGATGATGAGTTTTTCTGATCTACTTGCAACATTCTGGGGTTATGCCCTGGAGACTACAATTCACACACTGAACCATGTGCTGTCCAAATTAGTGGATAAGACTCCATATAAACTATGGAATGGGCGAAAGCCAAGTTGTCTTATTTGAGAATTTAGGGTTGTAGTGCTTATGTCAAGAAATTGATGTCAAATAAGCTTGCCCCAAAATCTGACAAATGTATATTTGTGGGATATCCTAAGGAAGCCATAGGATACTATTTCTACTAGCCAGAAGAGCGAAGGTTTTTGTAGCTTAATCTAAGGTATTCTTGGAAAAGGAATCTATACAAAATAATACATGAGGTAGAAAGGTCGAACTCAATGAAGTTCTGACTCCAAAAGATATGGTTGATGAGGAACAGGTAGATGTACCACCAGAAATGGAGGAACATCAAGAGAAGGTCACTCCACATATTGTGAAAGAAATTCAGCTACCTCATATGACATAGGAGCTACGTAAGTCTGGTAGAGTACGTCGTGAGCCCAAGAGATATGGTTTTCTTGTGACTCAGCACGGCAACATACTAGTTTATCAGGACAATGAACTTCGAACTTACGTTGATGCTGTATCAGATCCAAACTGCTTTAAATGGCTTTAGGCCATGAAATCTGAATGGACTCCATGTACCAAAACCAAGTATGGACATTAGTGGATTTACCCGAAGGGATAAAACCCATAGGATGTAAATGGGTCTTCAAGAAGAAAACAGATATGGAAGGTAACGTGCATACCTATAAGGCACGACTGGTTGCCAAAAGTTTCAAGCAAAAGCATGGCATAGACCATGATGAAACCTTCTCGCCAATAGCAATGCTGAAGTCTATTTGCATAATGCTTGCAATAGTTGCATACCATGATTATTAGATTTGGCAAATGGATGTCAAAACTGCTTTTCTAAATAGAAAGCTTGAAGAAAATGTATATATGACACAACCTAATGGTTTCATTCTTCAAGGACAAGTAGGGAAGGTATGAAAGTTGTAAAGGTCGATATATGGACTAAAGCAAACATCAAGGAGTTGGAACATTCATTTTGACGAAGCTATTAACAAATTCGGTTTCATAAAAAATGAAGATGAGCCCTATGTGTATCAGAAGTTCAATGGGAGCACAATGGCATTCCTAGTATTATATGTTGATGACATATTACTAATTGGGAATCATATACCAAACTTGCAAATGGTAAAGATTTGGTTATCCAAGTGCTTCTCCATGAAGGACTTAAAGGAAGTAGCTTACATCCTTGGTATCAAGATCTATCAAGATAGATCACGTAGGTTGCTTGGTCTAAGTCAAAATACATACATTGACAAGGTACTGAAGAGATTCAGTATTGAAGAATCCAATAAGGGATTCTTTCATATGTTACATGGTGTTTATCTCTTGAAGGACATGTGTCTGAAATCATCTGAGAATAGAGATAAGATGAACAGGATACCATATGCATCTGCTATTGGATCCATTATGTATGCCATTTTATGTACTCGAGTTGATGTTTCATATGCTTTAAGCGTTTGTAGCATATATTAATCGAATCCAAGTGAGCATCATTGGATAACGGTCAAGAACATTCTTAAGTACCTGAAAAGAACTAAGGATATGTTCTTGGTTTATAGAGGAGAGGATCAACTCACTGTAAGAGGATACAGTGATGCTAGCTTTCAAACTGATAGAGATGATTTTCGATCGCAATCAGTTTTTTTTTTTTTTCTTTTTTTGTCTCAACGGAGGATGAGTACATTGCATTGTCCTTTTGCCAAATCATTGAGTTGAAGTTGGGTAGGAAAACAAATGAATGGTTTAGGGTGGGGGTTGGGTCGACAATATTGCTCACGAAGTCAAAGTACTATAAGGGTGGCTTGTTGATTGGTCTATGGTTGGCCATCTCTAGCTGCTACTTAGGCTGGTTGTTAGCCGAATTTGGTAGTGGTAGTTGGCTAGATCTTGTTGTGCTAAGACTGTTTGATGACTTGCCAGATCTGGCCACCATGAGGCCCTTTAGAGGTTGGCCAAACTTGGTCGCCATGGGAGGGTCTTACACCTACTAGATCCATTTGTTGAGAGGCTTTTTCTAATAAGTGTCAAACAACAGAAGATAAAAGAAAGAGAAGAGGATGGAGAGAAGAAGAAAGTTGTAAAGAAAAAAAATGAATATGGAGAAAAATGAAAGAAAGTTAAAGCATTTTAAAATGTATGAATATGTATGAAATGCCATTCTTAAAACTTGAAAATATCAGTATAACCTTCATATAAGTTAACTTTAACAAATTTAATAGAATGGGGGTCTGAATTTTATTCTAATACTAGTGGGTGTTAAGTGTGAATGAAATATAGATATGGGTTTATTAACCTCAAATTAATTTCCTTTTATCTTTAGGGTGTGTTTTGTTGAGGGTAACGGGGGTAGAGCCGGCGGTAGGCTATGCCAGCCCACGGCACGAAAATATGTGGGTCGTGTCGTGGACCTTAAAAAAGGCACGTAGGTCGACACGGCACGGCACGGAAAAAATAAAAATTAAAAAAATGTGTTGTTGAAGATATATTTGAAGATTTTAAGAATTTAGAAATGAATGAAAATGAAGATGTATAATTATTTAAATTTTAATTTCTAAATTTGTATTTGTAATTTATAATCATAACTTATAAATAATAAAAAGTGTTGAAATTCAATTAATATTTCAGTGTCTCATTATTTTATTATATTTCACAGTGATTATATATTTTTTAATTAATATAAATACAAAATGTCACTAAATATTAAATATAAAATATAAAATTTATAATAATTAATAATAATAAATCAAAATTATTATAATTTATAAATATTAAAATAAAATATTTTTACAAAGCATGTGAGCTGGCCTATGGCACGACTCACAACATGGCCCAAGGCACGACACAATATATAGCGGGTTGTGCCGTGGGCCTTTAAATTTGGTGGGTCGACAGGGCACAATAGGACACTAATTTTTGAGGGCCTTAGTATGGCACGATGAGCCTTGAATTTTTAGGCACGGCACGACACGGCCCACCACCACCTCTAAATGGGGGATTATTGAAGTAATGTCATCTTATATTACTTGATTACCACTTTTAATTGTCAAGTAATATAAGATTCTAGTAATCTTCTGAACCCAATAGTAATTACTGTTGGTAATATAGCAGGTAATCTGATTATCTCTATTTTCTTAGGTATTTTAAGATTATTTGGTAATCTTATTTTTGTTACAATTTTACCCTTTATTAATAAAAATTTTGGACAAAAAGACCCTTATTTTGAAATTAATTTACAAATATATTCATGCACTATTTTATCCTTATATACAAATTTTTTAGGACATAACTATTGGACTTTAAAAAATTACCCAAGGGTGGAGCCTGGATCTGGCCATCACCGTCGGTCATGCGACGTTAAGGCTATTTCCGACCATGGAGCAGTTTCAGAAACAGCCATAGATTTGGCCGTGAAAAGGCCAGATATTTGGCTGTGAAACGATGGCCAGAGATTTGGCCTTTTCACGACTAGATTTGTGGCTGGAAAAGACTTTATCGGTGCACGATCAACTAGATCCGACTGATTGTGCATCATTCCGGTGACTGCTGGTAGTGTCTGGCTATTGGCAGTGGCTTGGGATGGGTGGTGGCTGGCTGTCGGCAATGGCTTGGGATGGGTAAGGGTGATTTTGTTACAAATTAAAGTTTTATATGACTGGGGTGTTTTAGCAAAATTTCAAATGTAGAAGGTTAAAAGAAATGATTCAAAAAATAAAAATAAAAATAATATTATATTTATATTTAAAAAGGAGGCAATTTAGTAATTTTTACAACATACCCACCAATTTATCCTCTCAACCAAACATATTAATATAACATACCCACCTACTTATTTCAACCCAACCAAACACAATTCCTTAAACGTTCCCAATAATCTTCAAGGTAATCTATTTTTCCATTACTATAAGAGCATACTCAAAAGACTCTTTATATGATTCAAACTCTTTATTATAAAGAGTTTACGCATAAAAACAAGAGTCCAACAGACTCTTTATTCTTTAAATATAAATTAAAGAGTGAGTTTGATTCTCCACATCTAAATAGTTAAATTTTACTCTCTATCCTAATTTTAATTAATAAATTACAAGTTTTTATGCTCTCTCGTATTGAGTTCTTTCTTGAAAATTTAAAGAGTCCGTTGGATTTGAATAAAAATTTTGTTATTTCTATTTAGAAAAGTAGAACGACTTACAACCACCCAAAGTTTGCCGTAAAGACAATCTGATACCCAAAAGGTTTGAAAATGACAAATAGCCACTTTCGTCCAGATCTGTTAATGAATTAAGTCTACAACAACAGAAAATACTAAAACGCCCTTATTATTTTCTTCTTTCTCTTTCTCTTTTCTTCTCCACCGCTTTATACACATCTCCTTCTTCAACCTTCCTCAAGCTTCAACCATTGTCGTTCGACGTGCTTCTTCATTTGGTTTCTTAACAGCAGCTCTTTCTGCCCTTTCTCAGGCTTCAATAAAAGCTCGTTCATGAGCCTCGCGGACTGCTCTTTCAATAGCTATTCTCTCCTTCTCCTTTTTCCCTTTCCTTCTCTTTTATTTTATTTATTTTTCTCAAATTTTCCTTCTCTATTTCCCCTTCTTTCTGCATAGAACCTTCGACTTTTGTGGTTTTAAAAAAGGTCTCTTCATTTCTTTCTGTGTTCTAGCTTGTCTTGATATCATTATATATCTAAGTCGTTTCCTCTTCCGCTTGAAAGATACTAGGTAGCCCAGTTCCCTCCATATTCTTCCCACTGTCAACCCAATTCTCACTAGAGAATTCAAAGTTATTACTTCCTCCACATCCTCAAAGATGTCTTCTGATTCACAAGCCAATTCTTCAACATGCTTTTCACCATTATAGACAATCTCGAATGCCTCTCCATGTGGATCATTTTGCTTTTGCGGTACACCCGTATCAGTGTTTCCTACATTTACCTTATTGTAATTGGAAGCAATAGCCTCAGTTGTATGGTTGCCTTGCTTATTAGTCTCTTTCTGCTCAAGGACCACTTGAGCCAAACCAGCTGTTTCAACTTTAGAAACCTTTTTTGTCTCTAGTTCATTTGCCACTTCAGTTGAATTTAATTTTGTGTCCATCTCTTTGCACTCAAAAGAAGCTTGGGTTACTTCCATTACCTCCCCATTCTCTCCATGTGTGGGTATCTCCAGAGATACATTATTTTCTTCATGACAAGATGGTCCCAGGGTATCACTTAGAATCCCAATTTTTTCTTGCATAAATACATTAATAACTGCCTCAAGATTGTTCTTACAATGCTACAAAGCCTCTTAAGTTGCTTTGATCTTCTCATCTTCTGCTTTCTAATCAATCACTGCTTGCATTTGTCTAGATCTTGTGGATTCACAACCCTCTTTCCGTGTCCTCTCAGCTTTTGTCATTTAATACGCCTCTTTCATTTTCTTCACATTTTCTTCAGCCTCTATAATCTTTTTCTTCTCACATTTTTTTCCATCATGAAAATCATCTAAAATCTTGTAGAAGGAGATGTGTATAAAGTGGTGGAGAAGAAAAGAGGAGGAGAAAGAAGAAAATAATAAGGGCGTTTTAGTCTTTTCCATTACTGTAGAAAAAATTCACTAATAGATCTTGATAGAAAGTGGTTGTTTGTCATTTCCAAACCTTTTGGGTACCAAATTGTTTTTACGACAAACTTTGGGTGAGTGTAAGTCGTTCTGCTATTTAGAAATTAATGAGGATACCATTGGAAATGCTCTAACATTCCCAGTAAAACAAGATTCCCTAACTAAACACACCCCACTTAAACCAAATCATCAAGCATTTAGCACCAGAATTATATAGTGGGGCATCTTATTAAAAGATCATATGAAGTTCAAATTTAATTAAAAGGCTATGTAGTTTTAAAGTGTTAACTAAATAGCCTTATTATTGATTAAGATTGATTAGACATGATTAGTGGTTAATTAGGATTAATGAAGTATTGTCTAATCTTTTAAAAATTATATATGTCCCCAAAACCCCAAAATTCTTGCAAACAACCCCAACATCTTCTTCTTCTTCCTCTCACCATTAACGCATCCCTTCCCTGGTTGTTGTTTCTTCTAAGCTTCGTCTACATCTTCTTCTTCCTCCTTCTTCTACATCTTCTTCTTCCCGCCATTAACACTTTCTTCTTCCTTCGCTATTAACATCTTCTCTGCCACAGATCCGCCTCCTCCTCCTCCTCCTAACATTTTGTCCAAGTATGTGTATCTCCTCTTTCCATTTTATATTTCAATTTACAGATATTTAATGGTGGATTGGGTTTGGGTTATGATTTTGATTTAGTTGTTGGGTTGTGTTTAATGTAATGCAAGTTGAAAGGAGTGAAATTTGTTGAATATTTTCTTGCATTGTGGGTAGTTGGGGTGGTAGCACCAATTGTAGGTGGAGATGACTGAAATTGTGTTCTAGGTCTGATGGAACGCTTAAGCGATCTGGTGTATTGCTTAAGCAATCTGGTATGTTTGGTATAATGTAGCAGATCACAGATCGCTTAAGCGATTAGGTATATGGCAGAAGATTGCTTAAGCGATCTGCTTTAAGTCTAGTATATGGCAGCAGATCGCTTAAATGCTCAAGTATGTGGCAAAAGGTTACTTAAGTGATCAAGCTTATTTATATCAAATCACTTAAGCGATTTAGGACATCACTTAAGCGACTCTAAAATTCTTTTTAAAATCTGTCAACCCTTAAACGACTTGAAGAAAGTTGTTGGAAGTGGATTGGGAATAGCAAACAAGTTAAACCAAATGTTGTGTGTACAAAAGTTAGTTTTGATGAGTTGATTGATGAAATCATTAGAAGAGGTGGGTTGAGTTGCTCACGTAATGATATAGTTGTAAAGTATGTTTTAAATAAATTTTTTAAAACATACGACTCCTGCCATCACAATAAATTTTTCAGCACAATAGCTATATCCTGTAAATGTGTGATGACATTACATTTGTGTTTTGAAAAGCTTGAATAAATCATCCTTTATATCGTATTAAATAAAATTAATTTTTTTCACTTTCATCCATTTTAAAAAGGGTTTAAGTAAAATTTCTCATATTACCTCTATAAGGCACTGATTGCTGCCCACAAAAGTAAGACAGGCAAAAATAAATATTATCAAAGTAATTATCGTGTCACAATCAATTTACTGAATTAGCCATGAGTGAGCTATAAAAAGCAACACGAACCCCAAGGTTACTACAATTTTCAGTTTCATTTGAACTTTTTCAGTAAAGTAAATCTTCAAAAAGCTTTTTAATATTTTATAGAAGGTTATAGTTGTTGTGCTAAAAAACTTATTATGATAACAGGAGCCGTTGTTCATAGTCAAAAAGTTTTTGAAAATTTCTGGCACTCTCTCGGTCTACAAAGTATAGAGCAGATGGTTGGAGAGTTCAATTTTATATAAATATTATATTTATTTATATATTATTTTCTTGCCAAGAATTAACAAAAATAATAGAATAACAATAGATCATTCAGTTTTATGTACGGTGCTATCTAACAAAGACCAAAGTGTTTTTTTCACATTCTATTGAAACGAAAAAAAAAATTAATAATAATAAATATTAAATAAAAAAGGACTAACAATAATAATAGAATAATCGTAGATCATTTCGTTTTATGTACGGTGTTGTAACTCTGCAAAACCATCTGCACAAACAATCTTTTGAGTACTCATTCAAACTTCTTTTACTCCTTAAAATAACAACTCTTTTTAAAATTAGACCGAGAAGAATCTCAAAAGAGTGTAATATTTATCAATGCTCTAAAAATTTCACCGTCTTCTTCTTCGTCCATATCTCAACTCTGAAGCCATTTTCTTGCTTGAACTCTTAACATCTTTATGTTCCGAAGAAAGAAGAAGAAGAAGATATGTTCACTAAGCTTGTATGATTATTGTAACGCCCACATAGAGGTACGTAGCTTTACTTATTCCCTTATACCCTTAGTTGAATTTTGTTAAAGTTATTTTGAGAAAAGTGTGAAGAAAATCCCTTAAAATTTCATTAGTAGTAAAATGGTCTTTTCACTCAAAATTAGTTGAAATTGTGGGGAGTGAAAAGAGATAGAATTTCATGGAGAATACAATAAAATGAGGGCATTATGGTAATTGATTAAGGGACATAGATGGAATTTTATAGAAAGTGCAAGGGCAAAATGGGAAACTAAAAATAATATTATGTTATATCAAGAATTGAAGAGTGAAACCCTAGCCACTTTTTCTCCTCTTTCACACCACTTACCACCCAAATTCTCTCAATTTCTTCAATTCTTTTTCAAGAGAAATTTATAGATTTTGGGTAATTTTTAGTGGATTTTCAATCCCAAGCATCCTTAGGTAAGATCCTTGCACTAAGAAGTGAGTTTTAATTTTTAAAGTATTGAATTTTGATGGTTTGTGTTCATAGGATTTAAGAGAAAGAGAGTTGTATCAAAGAAGATTATTAAAGTGTTGGATTGCTCACATATAGGGTAAGTAAATCCTACCCTAAGTATGATTTAAGTAATATTGTGTAGAGAATTTCTTTTATGCATATATGTGTTCTTATATGAAGAATTGTTGATGGATTTGGTGTTGAATGAAGATTAGAACTTATCCATGAGTAGTAGTGTTTGTATATTTGATATTTGATGTGAGTTTGGATGAAATTTGGAAGAATTGGAGTAGAAATTTTGGAGTGTATATTTTGGGCAGGTTTGACGTTAAAGATAGAAGATTTTATACCAAATTTTTAGTGGCTTAAAAAAGAGGTAGAAGTGTAGCCAAGTTAGAGTTGATTTATGCACATGAATTGTTTGATGAAATGTCAAAGAGAAGTGCATGTATGAGTATGATTATGTGTTACCTTGGGATGAGTTTGTAGATGGTAGAGAATGACATGTTTGCATTCCATATTGCATTATTGCATCTAAACATGTGAATTTAGAAAGAATTATAAGCATGAAACCATCTACATGCAAACATACTCATAATAGCGTGAAAAAGCACTAAGGAATGTTAAAGAGTAAATAAAAAGAAATGAAAATATTAAAGAAGTTCAAATCTGAATTTTTATTTAAAGAAGTGTAAAAAGATAAAAAGAAGAGAAGGTTGTTGCGATGGGGAGCCCGTGAGTGACATAGCCCCACATGCACGCTGCCTCTAGTGAGCGGCCTCAGAATTCAGAAAGAAGAATTGTACAGTTCGTTAGCAGTGCGTGTGGATGAGGACTGTACCTATAATTAGAGAATTCACTCACATGGCCAAGATTCCAAATCCATGCCTCAACCGAGTCTGATCGGCAAGAAAGAAAGAAAGAATAGAAAAAGAAAGAAAGAAAGAATAGAAAGAAAAAAAGAATAGAAAAGAAAAGAAAGAAAGTAAAGAAAGAATAGAAAGAAAGAAAGACTAGAAAAGAAAGAAAGAAAGAAATACAGAAAAAAGAAACAAAAAACAGAATAAGAAAAATAGAAAAGAAAATGCATATTCTATGCATTTGTGCATTTGTGTCATATCTATGCATAATACCATGCTTATTATCATGAGTAGTGAGAAATTAGAAAATTGAGAGAAGAACAGAAAGAAAAACAGAGAAAGAACAGAGAGAAACAGAGAAAGAATAGAGAACAAAGAGAAAAACAGAGAAAGAATAGAGATAAAAATAGAGTAAGAGTAGAGAAAGAATAGAGAAGAATGGGGAAGTGTGAAGTAAGGAAAAAGATTCAGAATTTAAGCAACGGAGAAATAAGGGTAGCATAGCTGGTTTCCTTACTGAGCAATCAGTGCTCACCCAGTTGTTTTCAATGTTTTCCAGGTAATAGGTGAGATGCAGTCATTCGGAACATCACGTAGCGGAAGGGTTGGGCAAAACTATTGAGTTATTATTTTGAGATTTTATTATATTATGTAAAGATTTGTATATAAAGAAAAATTAAATATGGGCCTATAATGTTATACTCGTTTATATGTATATGTTCTTATATATAAATAACAGTATACTAGTTAGAAAGAAAGTATTACAATTATCTAGTTCTCTTCTACCCTTGAATTTGAGAATGATTATTATAGAATACAAAGGAAATTAGCCTTGATTGCTTAAGCGACGTGGGATATCACTTAAGCGATCACGGTTTATGTATACTAGATCACGTACGCGAGATAAGACATCACTTAAGCGATCCTGTATTTGATAATGAATTATTCCAAGTACCAAAGGATATTTGCCTTGATCGCTTAAGCGATGGGGGTAATTGCTTAAGCGATCATGGCCTATGTATACTGAATCGCTTAAGCAAGATCTTACATCGCTTAACCGATCCTGTATTTGAGAATGAATTATTCCAAGTACAAAAGGAAATTTTCCTTGATCACTTAAGCAACATGGATTATCGCTTAAGCGATCACGCTTATGTATACTGGATCACTTAAGTGAGATCGAACATCGCTCATACGATCCTGTATTTGAGAATGGATTATTCCAAGTACAAAAGAAAATTTACCATGATCGCTTAAGCGATGTGGGTATCGCTTAAGAGATCATGGCTTATGCATACTGGATCGCTTAAACGAGAGCCCACATCGCTTAAGCGATTTTGAATTTAGAATGAGTTGAGTATAAAGGAAATCAGCCGTTATCGCTTAAGCGATCACAGTTTATGTATACTGGATTGCTTGAGCGAGATATGACATCGCTTAAACGATCCTGTATTTGAGAATGAATTATTCCAAGTACAAAAGGATATTTGCCTTGATCGCTTAAGCGATGGGGGTTATTGCTTAAGCGATCACGGCTTATGTATACTGGATCGCTTAAACAAGATTGGACATCGCTTAAGTGATTATGTATTTGAGAATGGATTATTCCAAGTACAAAAGGAAATTTTCCATGATCGCTTAAGCGACGTGGGTTATCGCTTAAGCGATCACGGCTTATGTATACTAGATCACTTAAGCGAGAGCCCACATCGCTTAAGTAATCTTGACTTTAGAATGACTTGAGTATCAAGGAAATTAGCCCTGATCGCTTAAGCAACGCAGTCTATCGCTTAAACGATCAAGGCTTATGTATACTGGATCGCTTAAGCGAGATATGACATCGCTTAAGCAATCCTATATTTGAGAATGAATTAATGGAGTACAAAAGGAAATTAGCTTTGATCGCTTAAGCGACGTAGTCTATCGCTTAAGCGATCATGGCTTATGTACACTAGATCGCTTAAGCGAGATATGACATCGCTTAAGCGATCCTGTATTTGAGAATGAATTACTCCAAGTACAAAAGGAAATTTGCCTTGATCGCTTAAGTGACGTGGGTTATTGCTTAACCGATCACAACTTATGTATACTGGATCGCTTAACGAGAGCCTACATTGCTTAAGCGATCCTAAATTTAGAATGATTCTTAAGTGAAAGATTGACGAATAACACATGGTGGAAACAAGAAAAACACAAAAGGAACATGCATGTTGGTTATGGAACATTCAAACATTAAACAACTTAAAATGAATTAAGTTTGGTGTATTATACCTTCTCCAAGTGCCTTATTTGATGAAGCCAAAACCCAAAGGAATGAGTTTTCTACACTTTAACACCACCCAGTGAGAAAGAAAGCTTGGCCGATTTAAGAGAGAGTGAGAGCTTTGTGTTTTTTGATGAAAAATGAAAATCTCTACCAAAGATGAACTATCATTTCATTTATATAGGCCAGGGTCATTTTATGATTACATGATCTTCATGGTTGCCACATGTGAAGGCTCATTTATACAATGTGTTAGAGTAGATGCCCTAGAGCTAATCAATTATTGTAGAATTGACTCTTTGTAATAATGTTCATTAATCAATAATAAAAGACATTTTATTCTATATCGCTTAAATTATTATTATTGCAATATGTATTGATATAAGTCCTTAGAATGGTAGAACTGTGACGAGGGTATCAAGTGTTTCAAATCTTGATAGTGAGAACCCTATGAGCACATATGGTGGCCATTCTAGAAACGTCCGTAGCCCCAGTATTATTCTAAAGTAAGGGCACAGATAATACAGTAAGGCTATCATAGTGTTAAATGACCTTGTCGAAAGGCAGTGACTAATCTCACTTGTCAATGTTGTTTAGTGACAACTTGGTACAACACATGGGTGCTTGCTGTAGGCGAATACACAGCAGTAAGTTCACTGGACTTACCCACTAGAGGATTCCATATGGATGGTAACCCCAGTGTCTATGGAACAAATCCTCTAACGAATGGTGGTGCATGTGATCCTTAGACTTGAGATCATAGGAGCGCCTTGTGCACCGATTGGTATAGTTTGAAACTAGCCTAACGCAGTTCTATTCAGAGCTGTCAATACGGTAGTGATTGGCTACATCAAGGAGTGTATCAAGACTATGGTGGATAGATAGAGGATTCATCACTCTCGGGTACGGGAGAAGTTATCTCGCAGCGCAATTCAGTAAATGGCAATGACACTAAAAACTGTGGCCACAGTGGGATTGAGTTGTTGCTCTATCCAGTTTATAATACAGGTCATTGGTCCAATAACTGAATACAAAATATCGAGAGTAACTGAAGGTTGACACTATTTCTATGCCTCGGTCTTGTCGAGATAACGGATGATGAAAGGATCGAATTGTACGGTAACTATATCGTTGACAGGTAGCTACTTTGCTGAATCTGAATCTATCAGGTGGCCATGATGCCTTGCTAGGGGCCAATCTTGGTTTGTGTATTAGTGAGATAATTAATTGGCGTTAATTGCGATACTATACACTACCGGTATGATGAGGAGCCTATGAGTCACATACATAGAAGATAAATTAAGACTCAGGAAGTAAGAAGGGCATTTTCATCTTTTTAGGCAAAAAGGTATTTTGGTAATTTCACAGTGCAATTAAATTTGCTAAGGTCTTAGCCTTTATTTAATTTGTTAGAAAAATTAAGTAAGTGAGATTACGTTTAAATATGTGTTCGCATATATTTAAATAAATTATCATTATTGTTAAATGTTAATATATGTTAAATATATATTAATTAATTTTAATTGAGATAATGATAAATAATATTAAAATATCTAAATGGGAATGTTTGGTAACAAGGGGTGTTTGGGTTGGAGCCCAAGCCTATTTCATAAGGGAATAGGGTAATTAAACTTATAATATATAAGTAAAAGTTTAATTGAGAGAAAGGAGAAGTCATTCATTATTTCATTTCATTGAAAAAGGAAAAGCTACAGCACCTAAAAACACTCTCTCACGCTAGATTTGAGTTTTGGTTTTAAATCAAATACTCTTCATTTCTTCTTTGTTCTTAAGGCTAAAAAGGATCTAACAAATCCCTCTTTAGTTCCTTGCGATTATTTTCGTATGGACTACATCGGTTCGATCCTACACTTGAGTCGGTAGCAAAATACATTCAGAGACAAAGTTGGAGGAGTCTCCAAACGTGCGTATGATTTCTTAAACTCTAAACTAATTTTTTGCAGATTATTGTTTTGATATAAACTGTAAATTTGTACCCTGATCTTGGTTCTATGGAACAATCCGTGTTGTTATTAATTTTTGTTTTCCGCTGCCTCAATGGATCGTTTCCTAACACAATGTCCATGAATAATCATTATTATTCAAAAACCTATAATACTACACTAGTTTACACTAATGACTCGTAATATTAATTTAAAACCCTTTAACTCTTGAAGGTTACTCTTTAACCCATATAATTCATCCTAACACTTAAAGATATTATAATTAGTCCAATCAATTATCATTCAACCACTTTAACCCTTTAAAATGTCTTGAACAATTTCCATGTAACAATTTACATGGAAATTCCATTATTACCCTCAAAAGGTGTTAGCCCTCTTCGGATAATCATTTCTCTTTCAACCTTCTTTAACTCCACAAGGCTATTGGTGTGACCATGTAGGTCCATCATGGGTTAGCCTTGAGATAGTTCTGGATCAATCCAGAAACTCATCCAAAGGCCCAACGATTATGGTAAACATCTAGCAATGTGTCATAGCCCCTAAACCACGATGAAGGAATAGTTCCATCAAACCCTTTTTCAGATCATATGTATCATGCATCTAAAGTCCCTCCATCGATATATCTTGATTGAGTACGGATTCATAGAACTTCAAAATCCTAAACTCGATCTTCTACCGAATCATCAATCAATATGTCCCAAACTTGTCATCACGAACTTACTTTCATGTGACTAATAATATACTCTGGCCAGAGGTTTTGGTTTCTGACATTTATCGACATTCGTCTAGGAACATAGATCCGGATGGAGTCAGCGGTACTCCTAATCCTACATATCCAAGTCAATGGATCCCGTCTTGACCATCACTCGTTTCCGCATATAAACAACGTATGACCAAATAGGTTTTATCATACGAAACATGACTAGTCTCATACTTATACACCATATGAACCATACGCATCCGTAACAGATCCGACCACGATGTCTCAGGTCAAAGGACTACATCGTGTACTGATATAACCAAACGATAAATCATTGACTACATGGTTTTCCAAGTGACTTGTCGTTATTTGGTCATGTTCGAAAAATAGTTCACCAACCGCTAATCCATACAAATGCTCCAGTGACATGACTATCATCGTCATTCATACTTATATCAACTCATAATATCTTTTGGAAGCATCTAGCATGCCTACTATGCAATATAGTTGCCCAAATAATATTGCCTCTGTAGGGAACCTTTTTGATAAATTCATTTACCGATTAAATGAATCATCTAGACAATTCATATACATACTTTATTTAAATGCATGACTGAATAAAGGAAGCAATTTATACATATGAATTGAAGAACTCTTTCTTCTATTATTTATGATATATTGATACATAACAAAATGCTCTAAAACCGACAACACGAATGGTTTCTAGGGCATACACTAACAAACACTAACACTAAGTATAAAGGAAATTAGCCATGATCGCTTAAGCGATGTAGTCTGTCACTTAAGTGATTACGGCTTATCGGTATAGGATCGCTTAAGCGAGACATTACATCGCTTAAGCGATCAAGCGAATTTCCTTTTGTACTTTGAATCATTCATTCTCAAATACAACATTACTTAAGCGATGTCCGATCTCACTTTAGTGATCCAGTATACATAAGCCTTGATCGCTTAAGTTATAACCCACGTTGTTTAAGTGATCAAGGCTAATTTCCTTTGTACTCTACTATAATCATTCTCAAATTCAAGGGTAGAGATTTGAGTAGAAGAGAACTAGACAACCATGCAAGCTTAGTGAACATATCTTCTTCTTCTTTCTTCGGAACATAAAGATGTTAAGATTTCAAGCAAGAAAATGGCTTCAGAGTTGAGATATGGACAAAGAAGAAAACGGTGAAATTTTTAGAGCATTGATAAATATTACACTCTTTTGATATTCTTCTCAGTCTGATTTTAGAAAGAGTTGTTATTTTAAGGAGTAAACGAAGTTTGAATGAGTACTCAAAAGATTGTTTGTGCAGATGGTTTTATAGAGTTACATCATCGTACATAAAACGAAATGACCTACGATTATTCTATTATTGTTAGTCCTTTTTTATTTAATATTTATTATTATTAATTATTTTTTTCATTTCAATAGAATATGAAAATAACACTTCGGTCTTTGTCAGTTAGCACCGTACATAAAACTAAATGATCTATTGTTATTCTATTATTTTTGTTAGTCCTTTTCATTTATGAAATGAGATACGTTTCTACTAACATGTTACACTAGTGTGTTATGACATAAAACTTAATATGTGTTAATAACCGATGTCGCTTAAGCAATCAAGGCTTATAACCAACAAAAACAAAAAACACATCGCTTAAGCGATCCAGTAGATATAAGCCTTTGTCGCTTAAGCGATACCCGAAATTGCTTAAGCGAGCAAGGCCAATTATTTTCAAAATCATCCTCAAGCGCACGATCGCTTAAGCGATGTAATGGCTCGTTTAAGTGATCTAGTATACATAAGCCTTCGTCACTTAAGCTATAGCATACATTGCTTAAGCGATCATGTCCAAGGCAATAACAAAATCATCTTCAAGCGGACGATCGATTAAGCGATGTCATGTCTCGCTTAAGTGATCCAATATATTTAGCCTTCGTCGCTTAAGAGATACCCAAAATCGCTTAAGCAATCAAGTGAAAGGTAGAATCAAGATCACACCCTGGTGCATGATCACTTAAGCGATGTCATATCTCGCTTAAGCGATCTTGTATATTTAGCCTTCGTCGCTTAAGCGAAGAAGCAATACCATACTTCGCTTAAGCGATCAAGTGAAAGGCAAAACAAGATCATCCCCTGGTGCATGATCGCTTAAGCGATGTCATGTCTCGCTTAAGTGATCCTTTATATTTAGCCTTCGTCGCTTAAGTGATACCATACTTCGCTTAAGCAATCAAGTGAAAGACAGGACAAGATCATCCCCTGCTACGCTATTGATTAAGCGATGTCATACCTCGCTTAAGTGATCCTATATATTTAGCCTTCGTCACTTAAGCGATACCATATTTCGCTTAAGTGATCAGGTCAAAGCAGAATCAAGATCATCCCCTACTGCACGATCGCTTAAGCGATCCAATATAGGAAACCCTTGATCGTTTAAGCGATCATGCTGAACACATATTAATTCTATATTTTCTCCTCAATTTGACAACCTATTTGCATCAACACATATTAATTCAATTTAACAACATCACTACATAAACTCAAAGTCAAAAAAGGTAAAGAAATACTTCAGCCACTTCCCATCCTCCAAAGTTATCTAGCACGCATTCAGCATCAGCAGCAGTGGCAGCAGCCTCTTCGCCTTCTTCTATAACAACCCTTCCAACAATATCAGTTTAATGCACCACAACCCAATTATCCAATTCAAGATAACATATAAACTACAAAACTCTAAGTCCAACTTCTATACCTATTGATGACAACATCAACAATGGCTTGGAATGGGTTCTAGTTAGTCAAAAGTTTGATAATTTCCATGGCGTGCTTCACAATCCTAACAGCCATTAGCAAAATTTGTATTAATAATGAAAACAACCAAAATAAAAGAACTGGTACAGATTAGTGATCACAAGCATACCTTCTATGGTAACTAACGGATCCATATGACCGCAAAAGCACTCAACAGCCAAATGCTCCCGAAAGTTACTCATTGTATCATCATTCAAGCAGTCCATTGGGGTATTGGTCATGTCAAACTCAAGAAATTTTAGCCGCAATCAGCACTACAATATGAAGAAGACATTATGTAAGTTTATTACAATCAGCTTATAGAACAATTGTATTATGTAAGTTTTATATAAAATTTACCTCGCGTCATTTGTCGGGACGGGAATGCGCTTGTGTTGCTACTTTCGCATCAGTAGTTCATCGCCCAAGTGCTGAAACATCTCGCTCTGTTGCAACAACTATGAGAACAATGTACACAGTGGCTGTATCTTCTTCTCCAAATGCCTCTCTCGACAAATACTCTGGTTGCAATCAAGGATCTGCAGCAAGCCCTCCTCCAGTAGCCAGACGACAGTTATCCAATTCATATCCTTGATGTTTACGATGTAGTATACTCTTTTCATGTTTACCTAACTCTTGCCATATTTAGGCCTTTCCCCCCTCACAAACTACATCATCCTCTCAACAAACCGACAATCAGTAAGGACACCGTCGTACTCATCTGCGGCCATTCTTTTCCGCTTGCCTCCCCTTGTTACACCTCCATTATTAGCCTTTTTCATTAACTTCTCACGTACTCCTAATAGGCTTTGGCCAAAGGACACATCGGTTATGGCACACTGCGGATAAAAATTATCACCATCAGTGCTTTGTCGCAACCTCATATTGCCAAAACCTTATAAATGCGTTGCATCAAAATAAAACAACATGATAAGTGTCATCAAATCAAAATAGATCGCTTAATCGATCACACAATACCTCATGGAAAACATAAGCAAAAACAAGGAAAAATACGAGAAAATAACTCACCGGGTCGTCAACCCAACGGCCTATTGTCAAAATTTGATCAAACCACTTTCAGCAATAATCCCTAGTCTTGCACTTCACAACCACATCGCTTTGTTCATCATTGTAATAGGCATAAAAGGATTTTTTTCCCTTCCTCATCTACTGCCTTAAACAAATCAAGCTTTAATTGCTTCACTACCTCACTTCCTCCTTGTTCCTCCATATCAGCCGGTTTAGCTTCCCCACTTCCTCCAGCTTCTTCATTTTCTTTCTCAACTCTCCTCTTCTTCTTATACCTTAATTGCATGAAAGGTGATGTCACATGCTTGTTTTTTCGGGTCTCTCTTTTCTTAGGTTGAACTTCCTCCATTTCCTACAACACATCAACCTTCTCCTCCACCTTTTGCCCTCTCTTCCAATTTATCTACCTTCTCATAAATGGTGCTACTCAACATGTCAAACTTGTTGTGTAGACCGTTTATGAGGTCAACCAACTTAGATTGAGAATGCATAGGCAAATTGGTACTTGGTGGCAAGCTGGTACTTTGTATATCGATTTGCCAATTAGAAGGAGGCGTACGAACGAGAGCCTCCATGTCTTCCTCCTCATCCATCTCCCCTACTTGGCCTTTGGCCTCAAACACATGCTCAACAAGCAGCCTTTCCACTGTAGTCAAATGCGTGACTCCTTCTAAGTCCCGCATTAGGCGGTCTATCTTCTTATCAAAAACATCGTCCAACGGTTTGAACGATGTAACATAATCCATCATCGATTCAGCCTTAGCATGAGTGATGAATGGATGGACCACTCCGTGCAAAAAGAAAAAAAAATCAATCAAATTTACAAAAACCATTTAATTTATTATATATTCAAAACACAAATCCTTTAATCTTAACTGAGACAGTTGAATTTCCATTTCAATTTTCTCATAATCCCAATGGGTGCTCTTCTCGGTATGCCACCGCAACATCCTAGGAAATTGCAATGCCTCATTCGAAGTCTCCACCCCCCCCCCCCCCCCCCCCCCGGACCTTAGCCAAGACAGGGACAACCTTATATATCCAAGCCTACATTGTAAAAAAAATAGTCCATATCATAACTAAAACACATATAATACAAAAAAATTAACTAAAACCTATTAATATTTACCTGCATTGCCAAAGGGAAGCCAAACAAATTGTATGTGCTGGGTTTCCACTTCTCGGCATATTGGCGGTATTTAATCGCCATGTCTTTTCCTTGCAGTGAATCGATGGCTAACTAAAATGATAACCACATATAAGAATAAAAGAAGTTTTCATTACTTGTATATCGCACCCAATCCTGGGTTACGACTTTCGTTGAGTCACAAGCCATCAAGATTGAATGCGCGAACCATACCAAACACATTCGAAACTTTTCTGAAGAGCTATACTGATTTCCTTCCGCTTCTAACCTCTCCTCTAAATCATGACCTGTAATTGATTGTTGCCCTGCGAACACCTTTTTAACAAACGTTTCGGCAGCCTTGCTATTCTTTACCCTTTCTTCAACTTCTACGTCTGGAAATGGCCCACAATTTAAGCCTATCATTAAGCAGAATTCCATCATCCTAAACCAAATCGGCTTTCCATCAACCGAAAACCACATTTTATTCTTCTTTTTGCATTTAACAGTGTGCACCAAAAGATAATGTGCACCCTACCCCCAGAAGGCCTTACTCCAATTATCTCCCAACCCCACAAAATGATCAAAACATGAGTTTCTAAATCGCTCCATCCCTTTCTGATGCCCACCTAGAATGTCCTTAATTTTCCTAAACACTTGCCAACTAGACCTAACAGTAACCCTTGCCAAGAAATATGGCACAACATCATTTACAGCCTCAAGCCCATAATCCTTATAATTTATGCTCTTAGAACACTATACAATCGATATACACTACATATCAGCATAATAAAAAACCCTAGTTAGTAAATACGCATTTTATAAGCGTATCCACGTATTTCCCTAAGAACTACCGAATTATTCACGAATTTTTGGAGTATCCGAATTATTCGCGAATAATTCACGAATAATTGAAAAAAACAAAAAACAAAACTGATTGACATCTTTTTCCCACCCATTTCACACTGATTTAACCACTGACATCCATTTGTTTTATTGGAAAAGGAGAATAAAAATATAAAATAATCCTCTCAAAAATTCAAAACTCAAAATGACTTACTGACATCCATTTTCCCGCCCACACCTTTACATTTTCAACTCAAAACACATACAAAATCATTTCATATTCTTCAATTATTTTAGTGCTATCTAATAAATTAGATTGGATTGATTATATTAAAATAATAATTTATTATGAGAAAAAAAAAAACTGTCATATATTATAGGTATAAAATAATAGTTAGACTATTGTAACACTAATCTTTTATATAGATTTGTGAGACAAAATTTTATTTCTTGATGGATTAATGGGAAGTTAAAATTTGTTGCATTTAATATTGTTGTAGATAATCATGCAAAATCTTACAAATATTGCATGATTAAGTGTATAAATCTATAATAGGATATTAGGATTGTAATCAATACGTAATAGGAACAAATCTGTAAAATAGGAGTGTATAAATCTATAATAGGATATTAGGATTGTAATCAATACATAATAGGAACAAATCTGTAAAATAGGAAGTTAGATTTTTTTATTTCCTAGATTAGATTATTTATTTCCTAGATTAGTTATTTATTTTCCTATATATTGATGTATAATTTGTCAATACAAGATAAGAAAATTACAATCAGTTCTCTGTTTGTAACAAATATCAAACTTATCAAGTTTTAAATTAGTAAAGAATCATGGCTAAATATTGTGTTTGAGTCTAGAGATTATAATTTGAATACCAGTTATCTATTGTATATTTGTGTTATTGGTTAATTGAATATTTTGCATTTGAAATACTATATTGATTTTAGCCAGATAATCCATAAAATTATTAACACTAAGATTGATATTACCGTATTTTTTAAAACGTATTATTGACAATGCACTGTATTAAACCCGTATATACCCGTATCGTATTTTTTCCGTATCTGAATTTTATAGCCGAATTTTTATAAACGTATTTTTCACCGTTTGCCGTATTATACCCGTAAAATTCCCGTACCTTTTTTTACCGTACCCGTATTTACTAACTAGGTAAAAAACCAAAACAAGCAACATGTTGGAGTGCATTGGGGGAGTGGCTGTTTTTGGCTTCCAAAGGTCCGTGAAGACAAGGGACGCTATTGTGGTAGGTTCGGTGCTCTGGACTTTGCAAAAGAGAGCTGCATAGGGGGGGCTTGCTTGCACATTACAGGGTTGGTTGCGCGTGGACAACCCTGCAAATGCAAGGCAGCCCCCCCTATTTTGCTCTCTTTGCAAACAAAAGCCATCCAAACTACCACAAACAACCTCCCTAGGGCCTCCATTGGTTTCCCCAGCCCTCTGGAAGACCAAAACACCCACTTCTCCGATGCCCCCCAACTGTTCAACAAAATGCAACAATGACCCTAACAACACACCAACCAAATATCCCCTAAAACAACCAATAATTTCATAAAATATATAGATTATTACATTTTCTTTATCTTCTTCCTCCTCTTCGCTTGACGTTGCGTCGGCATCCTCCTCTTCATTTTCAATTTCGGCTCCTGCCCTCCCTTGTTCACCTGGCGAGTTGTCTTCTGCCGGCACCGTATCATCTCCTGCTAGACCAACCTCAGTTATCGGAAGTTGATTCTCCAATTTTCGAACCACTCACATCCACGATTTGAAGAGGGCCTAGGTCTTTGTCAAAATCTTTGTTTAGGTCAGCTATTGTTTATTTCTAACTAAGAGGGAATGTCTTCAATATAAACAGCAAACGATTTTGACAATGGGCGGTGAAAAATGGTAAGAAAAACGCGGTGAAGCGTGGCTATTTCGTTGAGTTTTTCTTAGGGTCGATTAAGCAATTGAGTCAACTTAATCGATTTTGATTGGAGAAGGGGGGGTCGTTTTTAATTTTCAAAATTTAAACAAACTTTTGTTAATTCTAATATTACTCACATATGTTTAAATATTTTTAGTTTAACCTGTTTTACATGTTTAATTAATCTTAAGTGTGTCACGTTAATTTTTCTAACTTAAAAAAAATTGCAAAATTTTTTAGGGGTTATTTTTTTAAATGCAAACTTGGGATGTGCGGGGGAGTTAAATGTCCTCTTATATAGTCGGTAACCCGTAAAAGTTAAATCTGTGAATCTGGTAGTTGATTTATCTTATTTTCAGATCTAGGAACACCATTTGTACTCATCCAACCTGGCTTGCATTTGAACATAATTAAGAAAAGCAAAGAAGAAGAATAACAGTGCGAATTAGGAAGATGAATAGTTTCAGTGCAGAAGATCTGTCAACAATTGGAGGCATCGCCACCGTTTCGCTTCTTCATTCCTTCATCCCAACGCATTGGCTTCCTTTCTCCATAGTTGGCCGCGCTCAGAAATGGACTCTCTCAAGAACCCTTTTCGTCAGTATGTTTCTTTCATTTTATTTATTTATTTTTTAAATTGGAACCAATTTTTTTTTTTTTTTTTTCTGTAATTCTGATAATGAAATATTTTCTTATTACGAGCCCTTGAATTACAGAGTTTATAGTAACATCTGAAATGGAGTTGATATTTTTTAACCATTAATTTGTGAGGAAGGTAAGTTTAAATGCTACTCATCGTGTTCCCTCGCAGCATCAATTTTAAAATTATAAGCTTTATGCAATATTTTTAAACTTGTTTGTGTTAGTTGACAAGAAGAAGATGTAGTGATTGGAATCTAGTAGATTCTTTTACACTATATATTCAGGAATATACGATTGTGTAATGCTTGCTTATATTTAACCTTGTTTGTGCTTGATAGCATAGCACAAATTGTATGTGTTTTACGTTTTTGATCTTGTATATTTTGCTTCTCTGACATCTTACTGAGTTTCTACCTCATCTTTTTGCAAAAAGCCGCTCCACGGTGGTAAAGTCTCATCTTGTGTGTTGGCCGAAGTGACAATAGTCACATTGAACCCTCCTGGACGGGATATCGAGTTATTGTCCTAGTTTTAATAGATATCTGGTGTCACCTGATTTTACTTTCTTAGAAAAACACCCCTTTTTTTCCCACTTCGTCAACCTACACGTCTGGGGGAGGACGATGGTACTAATCTATACTGTCACATCCCTACCAGCACTCCCACACTTGAGTCTTCCCCACCTAGTACCTCCTCTGGCACCACCCCTTGTCCGTCCACTACCTCCATTTCACATTGTCTATTCTCGTCGATAGGAACCTCTTGTACCATTCTTCGTCTTTAGACCCAGTCTCCAATGATTTAGATACCCGTGTTCCCGTCAAGAAGACACTTAGACTCATGTCCTACCTAAGACTATTCATCGTTGGATCCAACCTTGAGTGATCTGATCTTCCATTGCTCTTCGAAAAGGTAAACGCAATGTACTTATCCTATCTCTTCATTTGGTCTTATGATCACCTACATCTTCTTCTTGTCTTTTGTGGCATCACTAGACTTTGTCTCCCTTCCTGCAACTGTCCATGAAACCTTATCTCATCCTGGTTGGCGTGATGTATGTAGAAGAGATGAATGCTTTAGATGTATGGTACTTGGAACTTGGTTGACTTACTACTGGAAAGAAGCCTATTGGATGCAAATGGGTGTTTGATGTTAAAGTAAATCCTGATGGGTTAGTGGCTAGGCTTAAAGCTCGTCTGTTAGCTAAAGGCTATGCTTAAACTTATAGAGTGGATTATTCTGACACTTTTTCCCCTGTGGCTAAATTGACTTCTATTCGCTTATTTATCTCTATAGCGGCTACCATTCTTGGCCATTACATCAGTGGACATAAAAAATGCTTTTTTACATGGTGACCTTCAGGAAGAAGTCTATATGGAGCAAACACGGATTTGTTGCTTAGGGGAGTATAGGAAAGTTTGTCATCTTGCAAGCTTGTATGGTTTGAAACAGAGTCCACGTGCTTGGTTTGTGGAAGTTTATGAGTAGTTGCAAAGTTTGGAATGACAAAAAGCAAGTCTGGATACTTAGTCTTTTACAAACAATCGACAGTTTCTTCTTGTTGTATATGTTGATGACATTATCATCACTGGGAGTGACACTACAGGATTTCATTACTTAAGTCATTTCTTCACACTCAGTTTCATACAAAAGATTTAGGAGTGTTGAAGTTTTCTTAGGGGTTGAGGTAACCAGGAGCAAGAAAGGCATCTTCCTCTCTCAAAGAAAATGTACTTGACTTATTAACTGAGATAGGAAATTAAGTGCTAAGCCATGTAGTACGCCAATGTTTCTTAATTCGCAACTTACCAAAGATGGTGAACTATTTGAAGATCCTGAGAGGTATAGAAGACTGGTTGGAAAGTTGAACTATCTAACAATCACTCGTCCTGATATTGCGTACTTGTCAGTGTGGTAAGTCAATTCATGTCTCTCCTACTGTTGATCATTGGGCAGCGCTAGAATAGATTCTGTGTTATCTGAAAGGAGCTCCATGACGTGGTATTTTGTACAGAAATCTGGACATATATATTGAGTGCTTTTCTGATACAGATTGGGCGGGGTTCCAAGATAGATAGGAGATCCACTACGGGCTACTGTGTTTTTATTGGTGGAAATTTGGTCTCATGAAAAGTAAGAAGAAACTGTTGTGTCCCGATCTAGTGCAGAATCGGAATATAGGGCTATGGCCCAGTCTGCGTGTGAAGTAATTAATATATCAGTTTTTGACTGAAGTGGTCTTATGGCCTCTTTGCCAGCAAAATTGTGGTGTGATAACCAAGCCGCTCTTCATATTGCTTCTAATCCCGTATTTCATGAACGAACTAAGCACATTGAAATTGACTGTCATTTCATTCGTGAGAAATACAGCAAGGTTTAATTTCTACAGGATATGGAAGACTAGAGAGCAACTAGGAGATGTTTTCACTAAAGCTTTGAATGGGGTTCGGATTGATTATATTTGTAACAGCTGGGCATGATTAACATCTATGGTCCATCTTGAGGGGGAGTGTTGTAGATAATCATGCAAATCTTACAATATTGCATGATAAGTGTTAAGAGTGGCCATTTTTTCTCACCACCTGCCTAGGAAGAAGCCTCGTCTACCGATCGACCTTTCCCTGAAGTCCGGTCACCGGAGGAGTAGCGCGTGAGTCTCACGCGCCACCCTTTTTCATCTGCATCAGATCCATGCGCCGGCGCGTGTGGGCGCGTGCGACGGAGGAACTTGCTTCGATCACCCTTCCCGGCTTCGTCTTGTTATTTTCGGCAAGTCTGTGTGATTAGTTCTTCAGTTTCTCTGCCAAGTCAGAACAGTTTTGTTGGTTTCTATTGGTATCAGCTTTGTTGGTTTCTGTTGATATAGAGTTCGTTCTTTGAAAGAGTTTTTGTTGGCTATTTTCGTCTTCTTACTATGATTGATAAGTCTATAATTGATATGGTTCCTGTAATGTCAAAAATTACGGAACATAAGCTTAATGGGTTTGATAACTATTTTGATTGGAGTAAGACAATTCGTCTTTATTTGCGAAGTATTGGTAAAGATGATCATCTCACCAAAGATTCATCTGAAGACGATTCAAAACAAACATGGTTGAGAGAGGATGCCCGGTTGTTCTTGCAAATACGGAACTCCATCAACAGTGAGGTACTTGGTTTAATTAATCATTGTGAATATGTGAAGGAATTGATTGACTATCTAGATTTTTTGTATTCTAGGAAAGGGAATGTTTCTCGAATTTTTGATGTATGCAAAGCTTTTTATCGAGCTGAGAAACAAGATAGGTCTCTTATAGCCTATTTTTGGATTTTAAAAAGACATATGAAGAACTTAACATTCTTCTACCGGTGAGTGCTGATGTGAAAGTTCAACAAGCTCAACGAGAGAAAATGGCGATTATGAGTTTCCTAGCTGGACTTCCTTCTGAGTTTGAATCTGCTAAATCTCAGGTTCTTGCTAGTTCTGAGATCACCTCCCTCCAAGACATATTTACTAGGGTTCTTCGTACAGAAAGCACTCCATCTGTTCAATCGATTAGTGCTCTTGTAAGTCATAATCATGACACTGGGCATTCATATAACAGGAGCAATAATAGAGGAGAGGGTTCGAATTATTGTGAGAATCGGAGCAGGAGTCAGGAGGGATTGTGTGCTACTATTGTCATGAACCCGGTCATACAAAGCGCACGTGTAGAAAATTGTAAAATAAGGCCCAGAAACCTCAGTCAGCTCATGTTGTCGCTCTGATACTTCTGAAAAGAAGGTTATGATTTCAACTGATGAGTTTGCCAAGTTTTCTCAGTATCAAGAATCATTGAAGTCCTCATCTACTTCCATCACTGCTCTCCCCGAGTTAGGTAAACCAAATACATGTCTTATTTCCTCATCCTTCAAATGGGTCATTGATTCTGGTGCCATAGATCATATGACAGGTAATCCTAATCTCTTCTTATCATATCAGTCACATAATTCCTCGTCTAATGTTACTTTAGCTGATGGATCAACTTCTTGTGTTCTTAGGTCTGGATCTGTTAACCCTACTCCGTTAATTTCCCTATCCTCTGTATTGAGTCTACCACAGTTCGCTTTTAATTTAATTTCTGTGAGTAAACTTACTCGTGCTCTTAAATGTTGCATCTCATTTTTCCCTGATCATTGCCTGTTTCAGGATCTTACGACGAAGCAGATTATTGGTAAAGGACATGAATCTGGAGGGCTTTACATCCTTGACACACAGGTACCCAGAACCATTGCATGTTCCAGTATTTCGACCCCTTTTGAGGCGCATTGTCGGTTAGGACATCCTTCTTTACCATTGTTAAAGAAACTATGTCCTCAGTTTAATAAATTATCTTCGTTAGATTGTGAGTCATGTCAATTTGCCAAACACCACCGTCTTTCTTCAAGTCCAAGAGTCAATAAACGGGCTAGTGTCCCTTTTGAATTAGTTCATTCAGATGTTTGGGGTCCGTGTTCTATTATGTCTAAACCTGGATTTAAATATTTTGTTACCTTTGTTGATGACAACTCTCGTGTAACTTGGCTTTATTTAATGAAAAATCGTTCTGAGTTGTTTTCTCATTTTTGTGCCTTTTGTTCTGAAGTTAAAACTCATTTTAATACTTCTGCCCAGACATTAAGAAGCGATAATGCCAAAGAATATTTTTCGAGTTCTTTTCAGTCTTATATGAGCCAGCATGGCATTCTTCATCAATCATCTTGTGTGGACACACCGTCTCAAAATGGAGTAGCCGAGAGGAAAAATAGGCACCTTTTTGAAACCGCTTGAGCCCTATTATTTCAAATGCAAGTTCCTAAATAGTTTTGGGCCGATGCAGTTTCCACGGCCTATTTTCTAATTAACCGCATGCCTTCCTCTATTCTGAACAGTTCCACTCCTTACAGTGTTCTCTTCCCGTCTAAGCCTTTGTTTCCTATTGCCCCAAAGATATTTGGTAGTACTTGTTTTGTTCGTGATGTTCGACCCCAGGTAACCAAGTTAGATCCCAAATCTCTTAAATGTGTTTTTCTAGGTTACTTTCATCTTTGGAAGGGATATCGATGTTATTGTCCTAGTTTTAATAGATATCTGGTGTCACCTGATTTTACTTTCTTAGAAAACACCCCTTTTTTTCCCACTTCGTCAACCTATACACGTCTGGGGGAGGACGATGACTTACTAATCTATACTGTCACATCCCTACCAGCTACTCCCACACCTGAGTCTTCCCCACCTACTGTACCTCCTCTGGCACCACCCCTTGTCCGTCCACTACCTCCATTTCACATTGTCTATTCTCGTCGATAGGAACCTCTTGTACCAGTCTCTTCGTCTTTAGACCCAGTCTCCAATGATTTAGATACCCGTGTTCCTCGTCAAGAAGACACTTAGACTTCATGTCCTACCTAAGACTATTCATCGTTGGATCCAACCTTGAGTGATCTTGATCTTCCATTGCTCTTCGAAAAGGTAAACGTCAATGTACTTATCCTATCTCTTCATTTGTGTCTTATGATCACCTATCATCTTCTTCTTGTTCTTTTGTGGCATCACTAGACTTTGTCTCCCTTCCTGCAACTGTCCATGAAACCTTATCTCATCCTGGTTGGCGTGATGCTATGATAGAAGAGATGAATGCTTTAGATGTTAATGGTACTTGGAACTTGGTTGACTTACCTACTGGAAAGAAGCCTATTGGATGCNCTGCGGCCTGTTTTCTAATTAACCGCATGTTTTCCTCTATTTTGAATGGTTCTACTCCTTACAGTATTCTCGTCCCGTCTAAGCCTTTGTTTCCTATTGCCCCAAAGATATTTGGTAGTACTTGTTTTGTTCGTGATGTTCGACCCCAGGTAACCAAGTTAGATCCCAAATCTCTTAAATGTGTTTTTTTAGGTTACTCTCGCCTTCAGAAGGGATATCGATGTTATTGTCCTAGTCTTATTAGATATCTGATGTCACCTGATGTTACTTTCTTATAAAACACCCATTTTTTCCCTACTTCTTCTACCTATACACGTCGAGGGGAGAATGATGACTTACTAATCCATACTGCCACATCCCTATCGGCTACTCCCACACCTGAGGCTTCCCCACCTACTGTTCCTCCTCCGGCACCACCACATGTCCGTCCACTACCTCCATTTCGCATTGTCTATTCTCGTCGACAGGAACCTCCTGTACCAGTCCCTTCATCGTTAGACCCAGTCTCCAGTGATCCTGATACCTATGTTCCTTGTCAAGAAGACACTCAGACTTCATGTCCTACCCAAGACTCTTTGTCGTTGGATCCAACCTTGAGTAATCTTGATCTTCCTATTGCTCTTCGGAAAGGTAAACGTTAGTGTACTTATCCCATCTCTTCATTTGTTTCTTATGATCACCTATCATCTTCTTCTTGTTCTTTTGTAGCATCACTAGACTCTGTCTCCCTTCCTGCAACTGTTCATGAAGCCTTATCTTATCCTGGTTGGCGTGATGCTATGATAGAAGAGATGAATACTTTAGATGTTAATGGTACTTGGAACTTGGTTGACTTACCTACTGGAAAGAAGCCTATTGGATGCAAATGGGTGTTTGCTGTTAAAGTAAATCCTGATGGGTCAGTGGCTAGGCTTAAAGCTCGTCTTGTAGCTAAAGGCTATGCTCAAACTTATGGAGTGGATTATTCTGACACTTTTTCCCCTGTGGCTAAATTGACTTCTGTTCGCTTATTTATCTCTATGGCGGCTACTCATTCTTGGCCATTACATCAGTTGGACATCAAAAATGTCTTTTTACATGGTGACCTTCAGGAAGAAGTCTATATGGAGCAACCACCTGGATTTGTTGCTCAGGGGGAGTATGGGAAAGTTTGTCATCTTCGCAAATCATTGTATGGTTTGAAACAGAATCCACGTGCTTGGTTTGGAAAGTTCAGCGAGGTAGTTGCAAAGTTCGGAATTACAAAAAGCAAGTCTGATCACTCAAGTCTTTTACAAAAGATTTAGGAATGTTGAAGTATTTCTTAGGGGTTGAGGTAACAAGGAGCAAGAAAGGCATCTGCCAATATTTCCTAATTCGCAACTTACCAAAGATAGTGAACTATTTGAAGATCCTGAGAGGTATATAACACTGGTTGGAAAGTTGAACTATCTAAAAGTCACTCATCCTGATATTGCGTTCTCTGTCAGTGTAGTAAGTCAATTCATGTCTTCTACTACTGTTGACCATTGGGTAACATTAGAACAGATTCTGTGTTATCTAAAAGGAGCTCCAGGATGTAGTATTTTGTACGAAAATCATGAACATAACAATATTGAGTGCTTCTCTGATGCAGATTGGGCGGGTTCCAAGATAGATAGGAGATCCACTACGGGCTACTGTGTTTTTATTGGTGGAAATTTGGTCTCATGGAAAAGTAAGAAGCAAACTGTTGTGTCCCGATCTAGTGCAGAATCAGAATATAGGGCTATGGCCTAGTCTGTGTGTGAAGTAACATGGATATATCAGTTTTTGACTGAAGTTGGTCTTATGGCCTCTTTGCCAGCAAAATTGTGGTGTGATAACAAAGCCGCTCTTCATATTGCTTCTAATCCTGTATTTCATGAACGAACTAAGCACATTGAAATTGACTGTCATTTCATTCGTGAGAAAATACAGCAAGGTTTAATTTCTACAGGATATGTGAAGACTGGAGAGCAACTAAGAGATGTTTTCACTAAAGCTTTGAATGGGATTCGGATTGATTATATTTGTAACAAGCTGGGTATGATTAACATCTATGCTCCATCCTGAGGGGGAGTGTTGTAGATAATCATGCAAAATCTTACAGATATTGCATGATTAAGTGTATAAATCTATAATAAGATATTAGGATTATAATCAATACATAATAGGAACAAATATGTAAAATAGGAAGTTAGAATATTTATTTCCTAGATTAGTTCTTTATTTTCCTATATATATTGATGTATAATTTGTCAATACAATATGAAAAATATTACAATCAGTTCTCTGTTTGTAACAAAATGTTAACTACATGTTTACATATATTCAGATTATTTGATTGTGAAATAACTAGGAGTATGTTTCTTTCCAAAACAAAAAATAAGCACTACATTTCTCAAAGAACGGGAGCAATGATGACCAATATGAGTTTATGCTCTGTTTGCACATAACATAACTAATTTATATAAAATATAGTAACATAAATGGCATGGTAGACAACCCCAAAGTCAACAAGGGTACTACTCCATAGAGATAAAACCTTCAGGAGGAAAGCATCAATTTTGATAGAAAACACTTAAATCATGAATAAATTCAGTCCATAATAAAATTGCAGAAAAAAACTATGCATGATCAGATTGACCATCTGAAATTAAATGGTAACTGCAAAAGGAACTGCTAATAATAAAGTAAAAAGCTGCAAAAGGAACTACAAACAATAAAGTAAAAAACTGCAAAATGAACTGCTAATAATAAAGTAAAAAGCTTTGTATATCACAACATAAAAAGACTCACTCCTTTCCTGCCAACGAAGCCCCTAAGATTTCACCCAGCTTTTCATAAGATTCATTATTATGGGCAGATCCAACTTAGTCTCCCTCCTCTTGAGCCCTTTTACCGGAGAATCCCTTGACCATAGAACTCAATTTCTTGGAATCACCAGCAGGTCCATTTGCTACATTAGACTTTGGCTTCTCACTGGGCAGTGGAGACAACCGAGACTCAGCAACCACATAGATTTTTCCAGTGTGCTTGTTTCGAACCTAGGTATTACCTTAATCCCCGATTAGATAACCAAATACCATTTGCAATAGTAAAATGACCACAACATTCACTAAACTAATGTGCAATAATTGATTTAAACCAGAACATTAATACTTGAATACATTTTAGTATGATAAATAAATTCGCATAATTAGAACTTAGTCATGTCAACACATACATGAACATAAAGCACTTACGCACTTTCTTAGTCTTTGTATGGAGTCCTTATGAAAATATAGAAAGAAGTCAAACAAATGAAGTTCAAGAACACCTCATGCTTGATTACATTTTAGAATGATAAAAAAAATTCGAAAAATTAGAACTTAGTCATGTAAACACACATGAACATAAATGCATGCACATATGAACTTTCTTAGTCTTTGAATAGAGTTCTAATGAACAGTAGCAGGACATCAAGCAAATGAAATTAAAGAACACCTCATGCTTGCAAAATGAGCCTACAATGCTTCATGTTCAAAGTATAAATAAAACCAACAATATATTAAAGATAATAAAAGGTACCTTACACTTTCTTAGTCTTTGCAGAGTCTTTATAAAATATAGCAGGACGTCAAGCAAATGAAGTTCAAGAACACCTCATGCTTGATTACATTTTAGAATGATAATTAAATTCGCAAAATTAGAACTTAGTCATGTCAACACAAAAGAACATAAATGCATGCACATACGCACTTTCTTAGTCTTTGAATAGAGTCCTAACGAACTGTAGCAGGACATTAGGCAAATGAAATTCAAGAACACCTCATGCTTGCAAATGAGCCTACGACGCTTCATGCTCAAAGTATAAATCAAAACAACAATAAATTAAAGATAATCAAAGGTAGCTGACCTTCACATATTTAAAATTTTTATTAACACGAAGAACAAGATTGCTTACAAGGGTCCACGGAGTTGTTGTCCAAGCCACAAAAGCTGCCTTGTTTAGGTCACCAACAATTGGAAAAGACACCATTGTTTCAGGATCACGTACATCCTATATCACCCCCAAGGTGTCAAAAATAGGCAAACACAACAATAATCAATATTTAGGATCCAAAACAGTAGTTGCCCAAAACATAAACAGTTCCTATTTTACTATGCTTCCAAGTTGGTATATTCACACAAACCATTAAAATAAAAACACAAACCATTAAAATTAAAACACAAACATTTGATTATATCAAACCACCATTACCAAGAATAAGAATAACACCAATGATGACTATTTGACAACTCAATTTCCATGCAATGATACAATGAATATCACCAAAAGGGTGAAAACACAAACCTTATAGTTTTGGCAAGGTTCAAAGTTAGACAGTGGCGTCTTACAACCAGTAATGTATGGCATGACCTATTAAAACATCAGTACGAGCAAAAGCATTTTTTTTTTCCGATAAATGGTAATTTTATAAAAAATAATGAATTAAAACCTAAAGAGGGAGAAAACTCCCTAGCACCCCAACCCTAGGAGAAAAAACTAGGGAACGAGACGGCTCAAGAGAACAAGAGAAGCAAGGATGTACAATCCTTTACAAAACAGCCCACACCCGAAGCACAAAAGCCTATACACAAACCCAAAAACACCACCTAGCAGATAAATAACACTGCCACAAAAAGCAGCAAAAAAACCAGCCAACACCTCAAGAATAATTGATAATGTCAGCCAATTAAAGCGATGAAGACAAGTGAAAATTAGCTAATGCAGCAGAGAACCATCAGCCAACACTTCAAGAATTTTTTTTTTTTTTTTTTTTTTTTTTTTTTTTAATACCCCAACAGCCCAGCCGCAACCACAGTAGCCCAAGGCTCTCCAAACCGGTAGCAGCAGCTGAAACCAGCCAAAGAAAACCACCTAGCCATGGCAAAAATCCACACAGCCTACTGTCGCTCTCCAGCCACCTGCACACAAGGCATGGTAGCAAGCAAAAAAAGAAGAAACCATCTGGCCACAAGACAACAAGCAACCAAAGAAGGAGCACTCTGGGAACAAACAACACAGCCTCAAAAACCAAACCCCAAAGACCAACACAACATCTCCACACTAACCCACCAGCCCCGCCAAAACCCCCAGGCTCCCTAAAGGCTGATATCAGAACCAAGCACAAGCATTTTAGAGCCACATTAAAACATTGAAAACACTAAGAATTGTTATAGTTGTCCATGATCATTAAATAAAGCAAACAATCAGCAAAACAACACAACAATACCAGAGAATTCCCAGTACAGATTATCAAAAACAGAAACCAAGAAAGTAGAAGTCACTAACCTTAAAACCTCTATAAACAAGTCCCTTCTCATAAAGTTGCACAAACACCCACCAAACACTCTCCATAAACTTAAAGTCCATCATCTTGTAATCATTTCTAAAATCAATCCACCTACCTGTCCATGTAATCACTTGTTCCCACTCTTCCACATATCTAGTGACAAATAAATCATCATAAATCTATTTCATTATTCAAGAATAGAAAAACCTAACAACATACTTGGGTTTCTTTTTCTTTTTTTTTTTTTTTTTTTTATGTGTGTGTTTTTTTTTGAAAATAAAAAAGAAACAGACCCTACTCGATTTGAATTTCATCTAAAAGTTCTCTTGAAATTGTTGAAACAACCATCCTATTTTGTAAATTCATCAAAATTTCTATTATAAATTATAAAGAGATTTTTAAATAATATTTTAATCAAATAGATTCAGATATAATCAATAAAAATCTAACATGAGTAAATAAAATTTAAACTTTCATTTTTCTTTTCTAATTATAAGGTAAAAGAAAAAGGGCAATAAAAATCATATATTCTTATTATTATTATTATATACATATAGGGACATCTATAATATCTCTCAACAAAAAGTAGAACGCAAAACCAAAGTTCAAGAACATAGTTAGCCTAATTTATGCTCTTAGGTTTGACTAGCTTTGAATCAATATCAGATATAAAAAATTCTTATTTAAGAACAAAAATTGAAACTTCCACGTCAGTGAAAGCACTTTTTATGAACCACTGGAATGAAAAAAATTAAGGGAGAGAGATATAGTACCAGAATGATAGACCTAAGGGGGAGAGTTACAGAATGGAACTGAGAAAGAAAGAAAGAAAGATAAAGAGAGAGTAGAACGAAACAGGAGATGAATTAGAAGAGTAGAAAAGGGAAAAATAAAGAAGAATTAGGGGAAGAAACGATTAGAATTAGAGAAAAAATATAATTTCATAAATCATAGTCTCTTTACAACAACCTAAAGAAGCCATTTCTATAGTGGCTAATACAAAATAAAAAATATAAACAAAAATCTCCTACTAAAACAACTTTCAGATAAGAAATAATTTGACATAAATTTTAAATTCCAAAATAATCTCACTGAAATACTTAAATTCTTAAATAAACTGTTTTCTAAAGTAACTAGATCCTAGATTCTCTATCACACAAAATGAAATGCTGACAAAATATCCTAGACCAGGGAGTTAGACAAACCATGCCAACGCCTAAGAAAAACTCAAAAGGAGAATGCTCAAAATTGCTGGTCAGGTGGAACTTTCGGTGGCGGCGAATGATTGAATACTGGGCTGTGGGGTTTTTTCGCTATTCTGGATTTTAAGTGTCTTTCTGGTTTTTGCAGGCTCTTAAGACTTTACAGGATGCTAATGAAAGAGGTTTGTGAATTGAAAGAAGTGTTTTTGAATGTTCAAGGAAGAGACTTTTGAGTGTCTCTGTGTGTTTTTGAATGGGGTTTTTTCAATTTTCATGAAAAAAAAAAAAAAAATTACCTAGTTAAAATACTCTACCCATATAAAGAAAAACAAAATTAACCTAATTTAAGCTATAAACTTAACAAAAATCATTAATTTTCATCGGAAAAAAATAAAATGAAATAAAAATATCTATAAACAACACTCCACTGCTGAGCCACAAAAACAATATTGAACAACCAGGTCTAGAACTTCACACAATCATCCCTCTCCACCAAAAAATAAAAATTAGCCAGAAACAATACTCCTACATCTTTACAGTACTCATCATTTTGCCACATTCCCACAAAATTTAATCTGATTTTAAGCTCTAAAACGTCACAGAACAATTCCTTCTCATCCAAAAATAAAATAAAATTACCCAGTAATGATAGTGCGACAGACTTCAGAGTACTAATGAATTTCCACATACCCAATAAATCAATCTATTTTTTTCTGTAAACCTTCACAAAATGATTCATTTTCTTATTTAAAAAAAAAAAAAAATCAAAAAATCAAAATTGATACTCCTAAAAGCTTCATTTAACTCAACGGTTACCACATACCCATATATGCCCTAAAACTTCACAAAATCTTTCATTTTCAACAAAAAATAAATTAAAAGTTACCTAGTAACAATGCTCCTACAAACTTCATTGTACTTATCAATTCCCATTTCAAACACGTCCACTTTCCTGATAATCCCCAATTTTTTATCAAGTTCAATCTCAACCGGCAACCCATGACAGTCCCAGTCGAATCTCCTCCTCACGTGAAACCCCAACATCGACTGGTAGCGCGTGACGATGTCCTTGATGGTCCCGGCGAGGATGTGGCCGTAATGAGGCAGCCCCGTCGCGAACGGCGGGCCATCCTAGAAGATGTACTCAGGATTGTTCAGGCTTTTAGCTAATTGGGTTTCAAAAGCCTTGATTGAATTCCAGTATTGGAGAATCTTTTCCTCCTGAAGCAGAAAGGAGAAGTCTTTCCCTTCACAGACTTCCTCCATTGATGGGGAATTGGAGGAAATAACGGTCAAGTATGGAATTTTACTTGTACAGTAAATTAGGGTTTAAAATTTTAATTGTAGAGTGATATAGATAATTTTGACTAGAAGTGATGAATTTAAAATTCAAATTTCAAATAACTTCAACATTTTGCAAAGATAAGCCTATTTAAGCCCTTTTCTTTCAAAATATTATTCTACCGTTAATAACAAATCCTTAGGGATGTTTTATATGAAATTTGAAATATAATATTTCATTTTAAGAAATTCAATATTATAACATTATGGTCAAAATGTTTTAGAAAATAATTCTCAATTATAATCACTAAAACTAGTGTAAAAGTTTTAAAAAGAAAATTAGGGATTTCTTTGTATAGAATTTAAATACAGTTTTTTGTTTATAAAAATAAGGGGCATAAAAAATCTTATGAATACACTTTTGGTTGAAATGAAAAGAAATATTTTGAAAAATGGTATCCCAATACAACCTAAAAATCTAGCGTAAAACCAAACAGTTGTTTCTTGAGTTTTCTATAAATTTTATTTTCGAAAATAATTTTAAATTACTATATCAAACATATTCTCATATAATATAAATATCAAACATATTCTCATATACTGTATTACCATAATATTTCCTATAGAACATATTCTATAATATTCCAAGAAATGGAATAACCATGACTCTTAAGGGCAAAATTGGAATAAGATAAAAACTGAGTTCATAAAGCTTCACTTTTTATCACTACTAGAGTTGTCTAAATGTTCCGATAGCTTTGAGAATTAGGCAGGCTCCAATGTGAGCTTAGATACTTCTGTTACCTAAAAAAAAAATTATAAATGAGCTTATATTTTAAGCTATGAAAAATGAGAGAATAAATAACTTATGTTATCATAAATATATTCCAACACTAATTAGTGACAAAAATGTCACATATTCTCACCCCTAACTTTGAATTTTTTAAAATAGTAATAATAAATATATAAATTTAACTAATATAATGTTAATATTATACGATTTTGCTTCATCTTTTATTTTTTATTTTTTAAATTATCTATACTCTTCTAGACATGTTACTTTATATATAACGTTATTTGTTGAATATTGAAATAATGATTTTATGTTGTTATTGTTAACAATAACAACATAAAATCACTATTGAAATAATAATCATAACCAAACTAAAAAATCACGCAAGTACGTGCGAGTGTAAGCCACACGCTTTAGCGTTTTCCTTTCAAATTTCTCCCACTCTCGGAACTTCATCGGCTTCCTTTGGGTGCATCCGGCGCTGGACCACCCACCATTGGAAAGATCTTGAGATGCTCTGTCTCATCGTCTATCACCGCCTCGGTTTACTCTTCGTTCACCGGGATTTCGCCGTGAAACTTCACGGAAACTGCAGAACTGGGTTGGATTTTCTGATGGGTTTTTCGGTCAGGAATTGCAATGGATGATGACGACTGACTCCTCTGGGCTTGCTCTTCAATCTCCCCAGCTGTTTGCATCTTGTTGATTGCTGGTTTCTGGCAAAACCCTTTGTTTTTTTCCGAGAACTTGGTGTTTTGGTTGGGTTTTTTGCCAACTTCGTGGAACTTTTTTTTGGTGTTTTTTTTTTTTTTTTTTTTGCCATTTTTTGTGGTTTGTTGCTGCAGATTTCTGGAGATAGTGGTTTTAATTTGGTCAGCTTTGGTCAAGTTTTGAGGAAGCTTTTATCATGCACTCCAACTGCTCAATAAAAGTTGCCCGTCCTGCAGGCTCTATGCGCAAGCCTGCTGCTTGCGCACGCCCAATGCCCAACACCTGCTGCTGCCTCGCCACTTGTTGGCCCTCCTGACCACCTTTTCTTTTCCAACACCGAAACCCTTCACCCCTGGAATTTTTTCACAAATCCCTACTGTTCTGAACCTTTCAACTCACCTAAATCGCACATTTTTTTCCTGCCACCAAGTGTTCGACAAAATGCCCGAACCAAATCCCCCACTCCCAAATAACACCATGCTGCATCCAACCCAAGCCAACACTTTAAATACTACCTCCACCACCTCCCAGCAGCCACAAAATTCTGAAAATTTGGGGAAATCCTTATGGATTGGAGATTTGGAGCCATGGATGGATGACAAGTATTTACTATCCACTTTCTCAGACGTGGCGATTCAAGGAGCCAAGGTTTTTCATCACAAAAACTCTTCCTTTGGTTTTCTTGAGTTTGAATCTAATGATAATGCAGGTTCATCATTGCTATCTTTTAATGGCTTAAAAATGCCAAAGTTTAAGAAGCTTTTCAAGCTCAATTGGGCGTCTTCAGAGCCCCAGGAAAAACATTCAGTTTCTAAGCCAGTTTTAGAAAAGAAAAGTCTGGGTAAGAGCACATTAGAAGTGTCCTCCTCTTGGGCGGATAAGGTTAGAGTGACAGAGTTTAGGTCCCATTTCACCCTTGAAGCTATGGACCTTGATATTAAGGATGACATCTTACATATCCCGGATGATGTTATTGATGACAATGATGCTGAGTGGCTTCGCTGTATTGTGGGTTATTTTCCAGGGTATTCTATGCCATTTCATGCTGCCCACTCAATTGCTTTCCGTGCATGGAAAGCTGTGGGTTTAGAGGATGTTATGTCCACTGGTATTGGTTTCTTTATCTTCAGATTGAGGGATGAGGATGCGGTGCATTCAATCCTAGAGAGAGGGTCGTCGATGTTTGGGGGCAAGTCGATTGTTCTACAATAATGGCATGCTCAATTTTCCTTTGATAAAAGTCGTATCTCCAAGGTTCCGGTATGGGCTCGTTTGCATGGGTTGTCTTATCCTTTATGGTCTCACAATGGACTTTGCATGGTTTCTTCTATGTTAGGTCGGCCGTTGTCGAGTGATAAGACTACTTCTGAACGGACCCGTTTAGATTATGCACGGGTATGTACTGAGATAGATGCAGCCAAGCCTCTCAAGCGCCAATTTGAATTTCAATGTCGGTTATCTACTGAACCCATTCAGATTACAGTGGAATATGAGTGGACCCCCAAGAGATGCCCCAAATTCTGTGTTTTTGGCCATGTTTGTCACCAACCAGAGATACATACTACACCTATGGCTCAAGATAAGAGTAAGACAATTATTAGCTTCCAAAAGGCATCGGGAGTGGTATTGTAGTGCAATCTGAGGACCACGAGCCTTTGAGACAGTCAGCTACTACTGATCCCATTAGGGAGGAGGAGTGGCAGAGGGATGTTTCAACACCAACTAGGGTTTCAGTTCCGGATGGGGCTACTACCATGCATTATAGTGCAGCTACAGTTGGGGATGTTTCTTTGGATTTGATGCCATATCAGGAGACTGTTCGTGCCAGTAGAGGTGAATTCTCCAACTCTGATTATGGGTCAGATCTTGATATGCCTTTTCCCATCGAAGTTGAGAAGGACCGTATTATGGGCTTCACAAACTGCACAGGAAACACTCAGGCTTCCCTTATGAGTTCTGTGAGCAGGCAATCTACTTCCTCCAATAGGTTTGTCTCGCTTGTTCTGCATAGTGATGATCTCTAGACGCCAGATGCCAACTTATCTATATCAGTTTCCCTACCACCCTTGAAAAAAGGGAAGGGCCAGGGAAAACGGGGGCCTAGGCCCAAGTGATTGTATAGCTTGTTTCTATCCCAGTTCCAATGATAGGGAGTTGGAATATAAGAGGCCTTAACGGCTTCTCGAAACAACGCATGGTGAGGAATTGAATTTCTGATTCGTCTTTGGGTTTGATTAGTTTGTTGGAAAGTAAGGTTTAGCAGTCTCATCTACAGTCGGTGATCTCGATAGTTTGTCCTTCGTGGCAATTTGTCAAATGTGACAGACTCTATTGCCTACCGTCTATGGTTCTAATAACCTTGGGAATCGCCGCAACCTGTGGGATTTCCTTAGGGATCAGGCAGCAGAGTTTGATTCGGAGGGGTTACCATGGCTTGTGTTGGGTGATTTTAATGCCATTTTGGGAGCCTTTGATAGAGTGGATGGTGATCCTGCGTGGTATGGTTATACAGATGATTTTGGCCACTGTATTCATGATACTGAGTTGATTGGAGTTCCTTTTACTGGGCTTCGGTATACTTGGCATAACAATCAGCAGGACAATGGGATTATTCTACGGAAGCTTGATTGGGTCTTTGCATCGCTTTCTTGGTTCATTGATCAACCAACCATAGTTTCAGAGTTTCAACCTCGAGATGTCTAAAATCATAGCTCTATGGTTGTCCAGTTTAGCTCTCGCGTGGCAAGGTACCATTCCCTTTTAAATTTCTAAATTTTTGGGCTGATCGTGCAGATTTTATGGATATTGTTCAGACAGTTTGGGATGAGTCTATTGTAGGCAATCCTATGTTCCATCTTATGCAGAAATTGGGGCTATCGAAACGGAAGCTCAAATCTCTACATGTTAGGGATTCCAGCCATATCTCTAGCAAGGTGATTGAGGCTAGTGCTCAGTGGGCGACAACCAAGCAAATTTGGAACGAGACCCCTTTTCTACTAAGTGTATCTCTCAGGAAAGGAACCTTGCTTATCGGTATTTCAGTCTTTGTCGAGATAAGGAGGTTTTTTTTAAGCAGCGATCTTGTGTTCAGTGGCTGAACTTAGGGGATCATAATACTAAGTTCTTTCATAAGTCGTTGATCCACAGGCAAGTTCAGAACCGCATCCACAGTTTGACTGATGGGAATGGTACTCATATTACTGACAGTCAGTGTTTAGGGCACTTGGCAGTGGGTTTTTTTAAAGATCTTCTTGCTGCCCCTACTCAACCTCGGATCGCGAAGGCTTCTAGGTATTTTTCTAGGTACATTCCTTCTGATATGATTTCTCCCTTGATTGCTCCTATCACTGATGATGAGATTAGGACTGTTTTATTCTCTATCCCGGATGATAAAGCCCCTGGTCCGAATGGATACACTTCTTTGTTTTTAGGCGGGCATGGGAGATCATTAGTACAGATCTCAAAGACGCGGTGAGATATTTCTTTGTTACTAAGGAAATGCCAAGATGTGTTAATGCTACCAGGATTGCTTTGGTCCCTAAGGTGGAGAACCCGAGTTGTATGACTGACTTTAGGCCGATATCTTGTTGTAATGTACTATACAAGTGCATTACTAAGGTGATAGTGGATCGGTTTAAAGTAGTGCTTTCGGATGTTATTGGGAGTTCTAAGTCGGTTTTTATCCCGGGTCGAAGGATTTCTGATAATATTCTGCTGACTCAGGAGCTTTTGCTGAATTATCATCTTGGGGGTACTTCACCTCGATATGCCCTAAAAGTTGATATTCGGAAAGCTTTTGATACTATGAGTTGGGATTTCATCCTCTTGGGGCTGCATACCGTTAGGATTCCCGAGCGTATGGTGAGGTGGATCATGACATGTATCTCTACACCGTATTTCTCTGTTGCCCTGAACGGAGAGCTTCATGGTTTTTTTAAGTCCTCCCGGGGTGTTCGACAAGGGGACCCTCTTTCTCCTTACTTATTCGTGTTGGCTATGGAGGGGTTAGTTGGTATCTTTCAGGAAACCTCTCAAAGCCTTGAGTTTCATTATCATTGGAGGTGTAGGCAGGCAGCTATTACTCATTTGTGTTTTACGGATGATCTGATGGTGTTTTGTTGAGCAGATGCTTCCTCTGTTAGCCTGATAAAATCGGTCTTGGATTCTTTTGCCAAGGTTTCTAGGTTGGTGACTAACGCAGAGAAGAGCCAGTTGCTTCTTTCTGGAGTTACAGATGAGGAGCAAGTTCATTTGCAATCTATTTTGGGTTTTCAATTGGGGGTGTTACCGGTCATATATCTAGGGGTTCCTCTGATCTCTACTCGACTTCAACATTCTGATTGTAGGCCTCTATTAGAGCAAATTCTGTCTCGGATCAAGCTATGGATTTTGGCATCTTTGACCTATGTAGGCCGACTTTAGTTGATCAAGTCGGTGCTTTTCTCCATACAAGTCTATTGGTCATCCATGTTTCTTTTGCCAACAGCTACAATTAGACAGATTGAGAGTATTTTGGCCTCATTTCTCTGGGAGGGTACTTCTCTGTCCCTTTCGAGTGCTAAGGTTGCATGGTCTTCTGTTTGCTATCCATTGAGAAAGGGTGGTCTGGGGATTAAGAGGATCCAGGATTGGAATAGAGCAGCTATTCTTAAGCACATTTGGAGACTGCTTAATGATAGGTCTGCTATATGGTCCTCTTGGGCCCGTTTAGTTCTCCTCAGTGGTTGGTGTTTTTGGCATATTCGAGTTACATCTGGGGCTTCATGGGCTTAGAGGAAGATCTTACTCAGCAGGGATTGGTGTCGGGGTCTTATTGTGACTTGTATCGATGATGGTAGGGACACCTTGTTATGACGAGATCACTGGCTACCGCAAGGACCTTTGTGTGACTTGCTCCCTCTTAGGATTTTGACTTCTACTGGTTTGCCATGGAATGCTCGGGTTTCGGATATTATTCGAGATGGTTCATGGGATTTTCCTTCGAGTAATGCAGATCTTCACAATATCTAGGACTATATTACAGTGCAACCTTTAGTGATTCGTTCTGATCATCTTATGTGGAAGGGTCACTCGTCTAGAAGATTCTCTATTTATTCAACTTGGAATGTGTTGCGAGACAAATGGGTTGTAAACTCGATTCATCATCTCTTATGGTTTCTAGGGCATGTTCCACACCACTCTTTCATTATGTGGCTTGCTTCACTCGATTGGCTTCGCACCATGGATCGACTTAACTCTTATGGTGTCATTACATCCTCCCTGTGTGTTTTGTGCAGGTCAGTTACAGAGACCCATTGTTTTTCAGCTATGACTTCTCTAGTTATGTCTGGCGGGTGGTCACTACCAAGACACTCTCTACATGGCCTACTCTCTCTTGGCTCCCTTTGCTCCAGTGGGCTAGCTTGCATCTTAGATGTAAAGGGGACTTCAGACACCTTCTTTCCCGGTTAGTCCTTTCAGCTGCAGTTTATTTTCTATGGCTTGAACAAAATAACCATGTGTTTCGTCAGCACTATAGCTCTCGCAGAGATATGACCTATGAACACAAATCATAAGAATTCAACACTTTAAAAGTTAAATCTCATATCTTAGTACAAGGATCTTACCTAGGATGCTTAGGATTGAAATTCCACTAAAAATAAACCAAGATCTATGAATTTCCTTGAAAATTGAGTGAAGAAATTTGAGAGAACTTGGGTGGAAGGTGGCGTGAATGGAGGAGAAGAAATGCCTAGGGTTTCATTCTTCAACTCTTAATATAACAAAATATTACTTATAGTTTCCCATTTTACCCTTGCACTTTCTATAAAATTTCATCTATGTCCCTTAGTCAATTACCATAATGCCCTCATTTTTATTGCATTCTCCATGAAATTCTATCTCTTTTCACTCCCCACTTTTTCAACTAATTATGAGTGAAAAGACTATTTTACCCCTAATAGAATTTTAGGGAATTTTCTTCGCACTTGTTCAAGATAACTTTCAAAAAATTCAACTAAGGGTATTAGGTTATAAGTAAAGCTACGTACCTCAATGTGGGCGTTACACGATCCAATTCTGTCCGATGCTTCTCCTTTATCTTCTTCACTGAAGGCACTCTGAACTCGCTTGACATCCTCTCTTCTGTAAGGCACAATTCTTCAACTGTTAGTGGGTGGCGAACAAATTTGCCAAAGACAATGAGGTTACAATACCGAGCCAACAAGACATATAGCAATAGATGCCCGAGCGGAACAAGTGTACCTTGTTGCACCTCTAAGACCTGACTCCACAAAAGGCTTCTTTGCAGATTCACCTCACTCAACACTTGGCAGTAGTTCCTCTCCTCCTCCGATAAAGCGAGAATCGCTTGGCTCTTTTCTTTAGCGCGAAGACCCGGCAAGTATCTATTATAGTTCAAATCTGCAAAAAAAGTAACAATAAGATTCAGTACTCCAACACTTACAACTAAAACCAAGCCTTATCACCTGTCGTCTGCCAGAATAAGGGAATGCCCTCGACTCTCCTACCCTGAAGACCACCCCTGACAAAAAAGTACCCATCCTTCCACTTTTTGTCGTACGTCTTTAGTTACCAAATGCCTTCGGCCGTGCCAAAGCATGAACAGGTACCGACCCCTTTCCTTATTATGCTCTTTCAAATAATACGAATAGAACAGGTCCATAGCCCTGAACTCAACTCCGAGCCGAGCACTTAAGCATTCGATTAACATGAGCAACCGCTATACATTCGGCATCAGCTGGCTCAGGCCAATACCATAGTGACTTAGCCTTTCACGCACTAGTCGAGGAATCGGGAAGTGCATCCCCTCCACTAAAGTCTGCTCATAGATAATAATCCAACCTGGCACGAACCAGTTAACTCTCTCATTCTGGCTTGGCACCCTTATCTCAATGAAAACAGGTATCTTGTACAGACACCTAAGCTTCCTAAGCTCCACCCGTTCAATCCAGGATGGAGGATTATTGACTAACATCCCTACCCCAAGAGGTCTTTGCTCGTCCCCATCAGCGCCACTGGTCGAGGGGATCTCACTACCATCGGTCCAGCTGATGTCGATGGTATCTTCCCACTCGGACTCACTACTAGACCATTCGTCAGTAGACTCATCGTCGCTCTTCTCTGCACCGTGACCGCTCAACCCATCGTCAAGACGAAAGGTGATGCTTACCCCCCACCCCCCTGATGGGACTGCTTGGTCACCTTCCGGGATCACCACCATGGTCAGAGCATCCTCATACTTATTCCCTCTGAACATCACTACTTTGTTTGGTTGCCTTCAATCTCCACCCACCTCGGCATTACCCGGTTGCTTAAAGATAAACTTCACTCAGCTCGGACCCTGTCTGATTTGACACTTTCTTGACCCAAGCTGAACAAAACCTCTTATCTTCGTCTTTCCCCCTAGAGCAAATCAGAAAACCACTCCACCCTTAGAATACCAGCCGAAAATTCCCAAAATCACATTCTCTCTAAAAAACACAGGAGATGAAGCCAAAAACGAGTTAAAAACACCTCAAAACAGGCCTCTAAACACTTTTCTCCCCATCTTTTTGACACAAAAACAGTAAAAAAACCAAGAAAGAGGAACAAAGGAAGCAAAAATTTATCGGATTGGATGGCTGAAAATGAAAACTCCCAAACAAAGTTGACGTTTTCTCTCTCCTAAACGAGCCCAATCTCGAGGAATGGGGTGAATAAGGAGTCACCACCTTTAAAAACCCAAAACTGACAAGTGACAGGTGGCGTAATCCTACTGGCCGCCAGAGGGTGAAAATTTTTCATTTCCCTCCTCTCCTACCCCGCACGTGACTTACAAGAGGCAAGAAACATGAATGCCCTAATCGAGCTAACCCGAGATCCTCCTAGCTTGCCAAACCTAGGCGGCTCGGACTATCTCAACGAAATGCCTCCATTGCGCATCGAGGACTTATACCTTTACATCTACACCCCTTCGGGAGCTCAACAATTATCTCGGTCAGTTCCACCAAGGTCATCGACCCACACCAAGTTGGCCAAACCGAGCCTGAAACGATACGGGCTAAGTTGGCATCGGATAAACGCACAGAAAGGATCCCAACGATGAACACCTCATCCCATTCAGATATTGTTCCTTGAGTTGAACCGTGTCAAACCAGACATGTGCAAGCTTTGTAACCATAGAGTACTCATGTCTCCTTTTGTTCAGCTTGACCATTTGACCTGAGCTAACTTATACGCGTCCCCTTGACGCCTTTGACGACCTAACTATCCTCCTAGGAATCCTAGCCTATCTACATCCTGAACGCAGGCAATCAAATCTACTCTCTTAAGCTAAATACCCTTTAACTTAAGAGAGTAGGGGACAAACTATATGGGTCAAAATTCGTATTAGGCTTAATAAGGTCCAATTGCAACAATGATATGTAACGGCCTAGAGCCTTGGCCTAATCCTGACTAGGCCCACGCTTAGAATACCTTGGGAGCTACATGTTCCATGAGTTAGGCGACCTTCCGAGTTAAGCTGAACTGGGTCCGACCCATTCGCCCACAATAGTCCACAAAGGGATCAGAATCCCACTCAATTTCCACTTCTTGTAGGATCCCGTATCCAACCCAAATTGGGAAGCCTCAGTTGATAAAGGTAACAAATCTGATCTCTTCCCCAAATTGGAACTCCTCTACTAAGTAGGATTCAAAGTCCTATTAGGATTCTAGCCCCATAGGTTCACTATATAAAGAGAGGCAAACCATCTCATCGGGGGAGAGATCACCCCTAAGCTCCAACTCTCGTACTGTCAAACCCACCGTCTACTTCAACTTCCCTACACTATTGAAGCTCCCTCTTAACCTCTGGGTTACCCTTCGCAGGTCCATCTAGGTTGTCAATGGCTCGCTCCACAAGATTTTGTCTTTCATTCAATTGTAAATTTTAGTGTTTACAATTATCAAGAACAATTTATTTAAAACAAAAATCTACAAATATTGGATAACCATATTCTTTGTTGTACATAGTTTAACTTTCCTTCAGTGGAGCCTTGTCGTTGGATATATTTATTGGTGAATAAGTTCACACCTTGGGAGGTGGAAGAACCCACTTGTTTCCATCGAGGTAAGTCATGCTCAAAAAGGGCTCAACTTCTACATCTGATAGTTTCTTGGCAAATTTGGCTCGACCAGTGGAATCAGCACCTGGCCCCATGTACTTGTATTCTCCATAATATACCTTTCCGCATAATTGCAATTTCAACAAAATACACCATTTATTACGAGGTTTGTTAATAATTAAAAACATCATTGTTCATTTAATGCTAATGATTAGTACCATACTTTTGATTGTTATCAGATTGTTTGAACATGTCGTTAAGCCATCCTTGATCATTGATGTGTTCACCCATGTGTGTATAAGCAAATATAACCCTACGGCTATTCTTCCACGCACGTCCAAGGTATGTGTCACCACTGCCGATTATGCTGCAATGGAAAAATGCAAATCCACTTTCGCCACTCACTCCTTCTCTGCCATGTGCTGTTATTACTGATATCCCTTTGCCATTGATTTTATGGTCGTATTCTACATAAACAATCTAATTGTTAGCTTTAGTCCTTGTCAACACATCAATCTAGCATTTCTTTTATTGTCGTTATCATAACCATCTTTTGATTGTATTAATGTAGAGTGTGAACTATATATGTGTTACTTATTATATGAACTAAGGTTAAGAACATTAGGTTTTTTTTATTCATTTTCTTTTTCAACTCCTTATTTTAATACCAATATTTCTTAACCGCGCTCTGGAATTACACATAAATGTTATAAGATTATAATAATCTATAAAACAATAAGAGTAGTTGAAGTATCAATTATAGCGTTTGGCCATCTCCAAAGATGAAATCGATGGTGCCTTCAACGTAATAGTCTCTGAACAAATGTCTCCCAACAAAATCACACAAGTTGTCTTGATAACCAATAAACTTGCAATTATGGAACGTTGCCATATCTCCTGATATTATCAAGGCCACTACCTGTTGTTCATCTCTCGTTGCATCCAGCATTGGAGCCGAATTTTGAAAAAATAAAAGTAACAAACATGAATATTAAGTCATCACACTAGAAGGATAAAGATTGAAAATCATGTTCTTACGAATTCCATGCTTACATCTAGTTTATCGCATCCAATGAATTAGTTAATAGTTACAAAGATGATATATACTGGATCATATTAGAAAATATTGGTTAAACGTTTTATCACAAATAATTTATGGTTACCTATTACTTTTATTGGCAAGGAAGGGAGGAGGGCGGCAGAGTCATAATAGTATAAATAAAATACAATATCTAAAATTAAAAGACATACGACAAATTCAATGTTAACATCCACGAAGTAGTCACTCTCCACAGCCACCATAGTGCTATCCACCGTGCCATATTTGGTTGTTGTTCCATCGAACACAATCTTTGGCATGCCTTTTAGATCCCTTAAAAATGTTACAAACCTCTTGGAATTATCAATGGTGATCTTTTCTTGATACTTACCCCCACCACCGCCCCAACCCCAACCCCAATCTTAATTACCGTCCTTTTTGTGTTCCTAGAAGGAATGCTTTTCATTGCATCGGTCACCGTCTTAAAATCTCCATTACCATCATTCTTGACGATTATCACTTTAAGATCAGCCTCCGTGATGGCCAAAACATCGTCCAAGACAAAGCCTTTTTTGTCATCCAAACCTTTTTGTTTCTACAAATTGTTTGACGTTTTGGCCAATCCATGTGTCAAGTTTAGATGAATCGGCATGTATGATCTCTTGTTGGCAAACCACAAACGGGAAGAGGTTAGAAGAAATTATATATAACTATTGTTAACAAGGTTGCAAGAATGGAGAATTGTTTCAACTCTCCAGCCATTCTTGATTGCTTTATTTTATTTTTTATTTTCTCCCTATTTATGATATGTGGAATGATGGACTTTTAAGGTATTTATAAACCTGGTAAACTTTGTACCTGAAGTTGTTCGTTATATTTGTTTGAAGTTTATTTTTGTAATCGTTCTGTTACTTAAATGACTACTCCTTATGAGAGGTTAAATATCATAAACGCGTTTCTACTATCCAAGGTGGTTCTGACTCTGTTTATCCTTTTTTTAAAGAGGAATATTATTGTCTTAGAGGAATCTTATTTATTGTTTTTAAACTATGTACATTTTAAACGTAATATTTGTTTTTGAAAACTATTTCTAATGTATGTTTCTCTCGAAAGCTAATTAATAATGCTTAGTATTATGACATAAGGAAAAGGGTATTTAAGGGATTTAGAATCTTTGTTACAAAGGAGTTGAAAGCTAACAAGATATAACCACAACCGTTAAGTTGAATTAGGTTTTGAAGTGTTCAAGTGCGACATGACCAAGAATAACAAATTGTACATGACACCAAATTTAGAGAATCTATTTGGATTTTGATGATCATTAGATAAAACGGAACAAGGTTGACGTAATTCATTTGCAACATAAGACGTAAGGCATGCAACAAATTAAATGTAAAACTTGCAATATTAAATATAGAACTTATATTAAAGAAGATATATTTGTATATAACTGTTACTAAAACATAATTACTAGTAAACTAAAACATTGCCCCCATACGCTTAACTTTTTTTTTTTTTTCTTTTAATTAAAGAAGGTAAATTTTACGCCAAATCAAAGTAGAATTGGAACCTAAAACACCAAGGTATGATCTTTATCCTCTCTCAAACTACATCCACATTTTATACTAAACCTCGGAAGTAACTATTCAAGCTCGATGTCTACCTCCTTAAACGTGCTAGCTCCTCAAATCTTTCTAAATCACTCTCATGTTGCTCTTAGGGTTTTTTACTTCATGGATTTGGTGATTGAATGGGAATGGGAACCTCTCTTATTACTGCCCGATTGCATTGTTTCCTCAAAAGATTTGGCATGTGCAACCTTATTGTGCCCATGCCTTAAAAAGTATGGAAATAAATTCCAATTCAAAGGATTAGGAATCCTTAATCCATTCGTGTTTTTAATAAAAAATTTATTTTAAACCCTTAAAAATATGTTTCATTTTTTATGATATTGTCATATGATGATAATCAAATTGTAAATAATTTATTCTAAATTTAAATAGTACTATAAAAATATTTAACTTTTTAAAATAAAGAATAAATATAAAAAATTATATGTTTGCGCACTTATTTCATAACTAATTTCTATTATAATGTGTAATTTGACTTCTACTAATATGATAGCTAGGGATATTTTTATTGTGCTTCTAAGTCAGGTAAAAGGCATATCCTACTTCACTAATACAAGTATTATTGGGAAGCCTTTTATTGTAAAACCTTGGCTTCAATATTTATACTAGTGATTTGGACTACTTACAATTTAACGATAGATCTACCTTTGTCCAGTAACACTTTCCGTCGTTTGTTTCTTTCTCGTGCATACATGACAGATTTACTCTTCCAAGGCCACTCCCTTCTGAACCGAGTGTAATCATATTCTAAATCACTCTTATGTTTCTCTTAGGGTTTGCTTGGGAGTTTCAAGGTAGCGGTTATGAGAGGAAACCATTGTAGCGGTTTTGAGGGTAAATCACCGTAGCGGTTTTGAGGGGTTTTTAGTAGCGGTTTTTAAAACACCCAACCTGTGCTTGAGAGTTTATTTTCCAACGGCTCTGGCAGTTTTTTAAAATGATAAATTTACATATATGCCTATAAAGTTAAAACACTCTCTTTTGCTGAATTAACTTTGATAAATACAAATAATTCCTACATTTTGGCTCAACTTTAAAACATTTGCTTAATTCAATTTTCACACAACAGTTTTTATTAACTTTATAATTAATTCAATTCCTACATCAAAAGTAAAACATGTGAGCCATAAGTAATATATTTAGCTATGATATAATTTTCGAAAGAATTATAAATTCATTCTTTTGTGCAGTAGTTAACATCTATCTCTCTTTGGATCCTTTTTGTTTGTCTACCCTTTTGCCGTGTATAAAAACATGAAAAGAGAAAGCCTATCTTCCTTTTTGGCGGTTATCTTATTACTAATTCCATCACTTGCTCTCTTCCACGCAAATTTTTTATTCTCAATGCTCTTTATTTTGCTCATTCTTTCGAGGACACTGTTAAAGTTTACACTACAATCCAACTCGTGCACATTGTAAAAATAAGAGATTAAAGGCTCAACGGACTTTCTCCATGTCCATGGCATTGGATAATGGATCTATATATATATCTTTCAAGTAACGACGAAGAATCCCATATTAACAAGCATTTTAACACCTAGAGTTAAGAATATATGAAATTATAAATCCGATACAGGTTCTGCACTATTAGACGAAGAATCATTTCATACTTGCCATTCCTTCAAGTATTTCTACAAACATTCCAATACAAAATCCATCCAAATAACATGGAAATAAACAAAGAATAGCTCAACGTTGTTTCATAACAGCAAATCCTTATTTACTCATAAATCCATTACCAAATGAGCATTTTGCACTAGATAAAAACAAAATTAATTAGGATGTGCATCAACTAAATCAAAAAACCACTTTTAAGTTTCTTCAAGCCAAACAGTTAAAAAAACTAGCTGCTATTGTGGGATTTACCTTGGTAAAGGAATTAAGTTGCTGCATTTTCATTAAGATACTCTTGCAGCGATGTGCTGGAAACGAGTAAAATACACACAACTTCGTGGGATTTTCAAGAAGGAAAGTCTGAGCACGTAGCAACTCATCATCATCTTCTATCCCAATCTCAACTAAATGCTCCAACAATTCATTGTCCTTTGAAGAAGACTTATTAGCACACAACAATAACACATCACCTAGGTATTGTGTTGCCCTATCCATTGCACTAATAGCCTCCTTTATAGGATTGTTGTCCTCTTTAACTCTACATCTATTCTTCAACTTACGTGATGAAACTTCGGATTGGCAACCTGGAGAAGTCAAGTCATTCTCACTTCCTTCAACATTGACAGCTTTCATTGAAGCTTGATTTTGTGCTACCATGTTATCAATGTCCTCAACTGAAGTAGGGCACTCTACATTGTTTTGAGATAAATTAGCTATTTTTCTCTTCATCTCCCTAGGGGTGTCACCATCTTCCCCATTCGCCCTATCCTTTACAAAGAGCTCACACAACTTGTCTTAGTTATATACAGGCTTGCTTCTCCATTCAACAACACTAGGATTTGACTATATAAAAATACACACATGGTAAGTAACAATATAATTTCTCCAACAAACATATTTAAAGTGTATGTAAACAATTAAACATAAGCCCACCTCGATAAGTTTGTCCCACACTTCTAGTTCAACATGCCATGTCGAAATAGTTTGATCAATGCAAAACCACTCATCCATCCTTAAAAATACATGACAAGATGCCCATGATTTCTTGATAATTTCATATGTTTGGATCTTTTTTTCTCCCATATGATATTTGGAAACTCTTTCTTCATTGTTTGCAATATTTGGTCATGGGCTTGTGATTGAAGGTCCCTCCCCCCTATTTCCTTGCATATGCTCATCCAAATAGGCATCAATGAAATATCATCCATTATTGGGTCCAGCGCATATTTGATTTCTTCTTCACCTTGTGAGGCATCACTTTCCTGTAAGGCATAATTATCCAAAAAAGAAAAAGTTTACAAACAACATAATTTATTTAGGATTACAATACAATACAAATGATCCAACTTATTATAAAGCATATAGCAAGTCACTACACCACATCACACCATTTACTATTAAACCAAAAGAAAAAAAAAAGTACATTGAAAAAGTACAACACAAATGTAATTGGCATTCATGCTGGTTCAAATGTATGCTTCCCACATTGCATTTGCTATTGAGTCTCGAATTAACTCTCCTTTTCTTGCATCTTCATGATTACTAAATTAAGGGCATGGTTTGTATGCTCATAGGTTCCCTAGCATTTCTGCATCAACCTCGGCAATGAGACCTTCATCCGGATCCACTCCCATGAGAAAATTATGAACTATGCAACAAGCGACACAATTTTTGTGTTTGAATGTTGTACATCGGTTCAGTCCCACTTCCAATAATGGGGAAACGTTTCTTGAGTACACCAACCTCTCTCTTTGCTGTGCGCAATGAAGAGTGTCGATGATTGAATAGCTCACCGAGAATTTCTAGGAGGGTTTCGTTGTGAGTACTCCTTAATGTGATAACGCTCTCCTATGTAAGGTGTGATGAGACCACTTCGAAGCATGAACCCGCATCACAAGATAAATTTCCTACATTACCACATTTATTGTCAACATAATATTCAAATGCAAAACAAACCAATTTCAAACTAATACCTGTTGGAATATGGAGTGTATCTCTTGTGAGGCATTTTTCATTATCCTAGAGTTAGAAGCAGTTCCTTCCCACCCAATCAACACATAGGTGAATTTTAAGTCAAATGTGCAAGCAGCCAAAACTTCATAGTTGATATTCCTTCCTACCACGGTACCTAGCAGCATGTACAACTGGTACTTTAACACGAATATGCGTGCCATCTATTGCCCCCACACATCCTGTCTTATTTATCTATTAGGTAAAAGTACTAGTATATATTTAAAGTGTTATGCTTGCGTTGTTACCGAAAGTATGGATAGAATCTACTATGGTTTTGTATTTCAGTGGCACTTGAGTCCCTTTGGTTGTAAGAGGTATTTATCCTCTAACTCTATGATTGCTTCCAACACTTTATGAAAGTGACGACTACCCGTCTCACCGGAGCGATGGAAAAGCAATGAACAGGCACTATGCCTAGTGTCTTGACCTAATATCCAAAGGAATTTAGCAACTTGTTCTTCAATGTAGCTCGTTGAGTTGAACGAAGCCCCCCTTCCGTTGCTAAAATTCGACAAATTCTACAAATGTTGCGGACCCATTCTCTCAAATGTCTACCACTTGGTCCAGCAATACGTTGCATTATTTCATCCGAATTCCCTCACTTTGCAAGCTATTGCACATTAATTCTACTCAAACGTGAAGTAGTTCGTGCTGTGGTTTGTTGTGTAAAACACATCCAAAGTAGTAGAAACATCATATGAATATGTGTATACAATGATAGCGTACAGATCAAATCATCATTATTTAAGTCATCATAGTCAGCCACTAATAAATAAGAATGAGCACACAACAAAAGATTTATTATTCAATAACGATTAAAAGACAAAAAGTATAGCAATATAATGTCCCATATGAAACAGCTTTCCTGCTGAAGTTGGCTAAATCTCAATGCCCAGAGGCATCACACATTTTTACCATTGCAAAAACTTTACTATGACTTGTCTTGTGTCAATTCTTTTTCAAAAGCTAATTGCGATAAAGTGTCAAAGAATAAAAACTGGGTCAATCATTTTTTTTTTTTTTTTTGGGGGGGGGGGGGGGGGGGGGGGGGTGCACTATTGGTGTTGAAGCAAAGAAGACATCAGTTCATGGTATCAATCATGCTAGCCACCATATGGGCCACTTAGCTATCTATAATTTTGTTCTCCATTTCAGCCAACGCCTATATTCAGATCCCAGGTACTGATATATTGCCAATGTGTTTGCAATCCTTTTATTTGTACAGCAAAGTGCAAACTATAAGATACTACATAATCACGTAGAACAATAATTGATATCCCACAAATGTCTTAGTCTTGGTTAAACTCAATTGATAGCTCCACAAATGTCCAGTCTGGTTAAACTTACTACCCCAGATAGCCCTTTTTGATCCAACACCGTCTCTCTTCCATTGACTTTTCCATACATCTTCCATTGAAGCCATCTCATGTCACCCACCTACTCTGCTAACCCCTCATCAAATTATCATCTTTATTGGGTGGAACAAATGAGGAACAGTTGAGAGAAGTTTAGAACACAGTAACATACCGAATTAATTTTTTCAAGCTTCACGCAAACGTTAATAAAAACTGCACTGCCCAGAAAGTATATGAAGTATATCAAACTCATAATCTTAATCAATGTAGGTCAGGCACAGCCCTTCATCATGTAAGACTAACAACAGTATAGCCTAACACTGAGTCTGAGAATATCTATTATAGCTTTGGGTTGTTTGATTTAAGAATGACAATCAACAGGTTTTGGGATTTCTTCCTACCAAGCAGTAATTCATACAAGAAAATACCAACAGAAGCAAAAGTGACGATGATTCAATCATGCAAATACATTGACAAATCCATAAAAGAAGCAAGAACCCAGATGGGAAATCACCTTATCTCGCGTAATTATTCTCTTGGTTGACGCCTAATTTGCTGAAAGTGAGGAGAATCTAATACAAACCCAAATGAGTTGTGTGCGGCAAAGGGCTTTGTGTGCAGCAAATTAAAACCATTCGTGTGCAGCAATGACAGATTTGAGAGATTTGTGTGCTAGAGAGAATCTACAGCAGCGACATATTTGTAAAAGGGAGTGGAAAGGGATTTTTTGGGGATAAAAGTTTTAAACCAGTGAAAACACCCCGATTTGGGGTGTTTTATAAACCCCTCAAAAATACACTACACTGGTTTTGAGGGGTTTAAAACCCCTCAAAACCAGCCTATTAAAAATCTGGCAAGTGGAGGTTTTTAAACACCTCAAAACCAGTCTAATTAAAAACCCCCCAAAACCAGTGAAAAAAAAACTCCCAAGCAGACCCTTACCCGCATGACCAGGTATGGGTGGTGTATTCCCTTATTGTTCAAATTTTTGACCCATGGGTCTGGTACTCGTTTGACTCGTACCTGTCATAACCCAGCTTGTACTTGCCCGTTTGCCAAGTCTAACAACATACACAACAAACATGTGATCTTCGTCCACACCAATATTTATTAAATACATCAATTCATACAACTTCAAATGATTATATATTTTCATATTATATCTATCCTCATGGCTTTGAATAGGGTCCAACTAAATAGATTTTATCCTCCAGATTTAATCATTTGGATGTAGGCTTGCATGAGTTTGCTTTCTAGCTTCACACAACCGTCAAACACCCAAAATACATCTACTTAGTTATAAGGACCTAAGCCTTATAAATTAAATTCTAAACTCATTTGCTAGCAATGTGGGATGTAACAAACTCTTTACCTTATGGACCTCTCCTCGTGAGATCGTCACATTACATTTTTGAGTCATGAACCGACTTTGATATCAATTGTCAATCCTAAATCTAACCAATTAAATATTGTCCAATTCTAATAAATTATTGTGTGACTCTCTATTTTAACCTAACCCATTTTTTCTACTATTTCTCTTTTTTCTTTCCTTCTCCTCATTCTCTTCTTTTCCTTATTTTCTTCTCAACCGTACCTAAATCAGTAAGAATGAGAGAAAGCTTATCTTCTTTTCTTTTCCTTTCTATTTGACTAAGATATAAGACACCAAGATTTTTCACTTTTCTTTGCAATTAAGCCGCTCCTACATATTACCTATCGTCATTATTTCCTTAGTCACCCTCACTCAAATTTTTAATTCAATCAAACTTTTAGACATACATATTCTTAATGTTTGACCTTAATAAGAGGTTACATTGGTATGCAGATTCGAGCTTTGCAATTAATTGTGGCGGTTCAGAAATTACATTGAGCAATATTGTGTATGAGAGTGACAATGAGCCTCTTGGTCCAGCTGCATACTATTTGGCAAACACAAATAGTTGGGGAGTTAGTAATGTTGGATACTTTGAGAACTATAATGCAGAGTATATAATTAGTTCTGGGCCTATAGTCACAAATACTAAAGAGTCGATACTTTTCCAAAGAGCTCGAATTTCTGCTTCATCTTTAAGATACTATGGTTTAGGCCTTCAAAATGGAAAGTACATTGTGACTCTCCAGTTTGCAGAATTAGCTAATTTCACTGCTACCGGATGGAAAAGTTTGGGGAGGCGTGTTTTCAATATATATGTTCAGGTATGTTTTAATATTCATATTATTTTAGCCAAATACGCCTCACCTATACATCACATAGTTCTGGGCCTTATATGTAATTTGTTTTCCAATATCTTCCATTTCAATTGTTTTTGTTTTTTTTTTTTCAACATTTAAATATGTTTATTCTAGGGAAATCTCGTTGAAAAAGATTTTGACATAACAAGGGCAGCGGGTGGAGTCATTAGAAGAGCAGTTCAAAGAGAATATCAGGCTCATGTATCTGAAAACTACATGGAAATCCACTTTTTTTGGGCTGGGAAAGGGACTCGCTTTTCTGTTGACTATATATATGGACCCTCTATTTCGGCCATCAGTGCTACCCCAGGTTCAATAAATAGTAACTTCCTTGTTGTCCTTTTTTCCACATTTTGGTTGATTTCCTTGCATTATATAAGATGTTGAGTAAATTACTGAGTTTGATACAGATTTCAAGCCTACTCAAACCACTGAGAAGAATAGAACAAGCCTAATTGTGGGGATTGTTGTTGTTGTTGGGGTTGTATTTCTGTTACTTGTAATTTTCTTTGTTGTCCGAAGAAGAAAAAGGCCACAGATGGTTGATAACGGTAAATCAAAAGATCTTTGCTATCATTGACATCTTATCTATCATACTTACTAGCGATAAAAATACTGTCGTTAGTCTGCATCTGGTTCTTGTCTTTATTTAGATTGGCATCTTAGCCATATGTTGACTTAATCCTTTTAAAATGTTTGAATAAGAAGGTGAGTTACACAACTTATCAAGTAAACTCTAGCTCAAGCACAAGAAAGCTATTGTACAAAAAAAAGAACAATATATTTTACTAATGCTTGCTCAATTCATAAAGTAAAGTTCCATTAGTAAGTTCTTAAGTACATTACAAGACAAGAACTTGGATTCTAGGATAAGAACTTGGATTCTAGGTTAATTAAAAGGAACAGAACTATGCCAACTTTTTCAAATATATGGAACTAAGTTCTTGATAGTAAGCGACGTTTGTTGTTGATTTTTAGAGCTTCTCAGCATGGATGTTAGACCATACACTTTCAGTTATGCAGAACTAAAGACTGCTACAGAAGACTTTAGTTCTGCAAATAAGCTTGGACAAGGAGGGTATGGACCGGTTTATAAGGTAAGTCATTGTTCTAGTCAATGCCAAATGAGTAGTGAGCACATTTGGTGCCTTAAGATAAACTGTTTTTTTTTTTTCTAGAGCTAAATACAAGTTTCAGCATTACTTTTTGTCCTAGATTAACTTGAAAACACAATCTTTTTGGCTCCTTGAGTTCTGTTCTCTTTGGTTCATTAAATAAAGACAGGATGTGGTATTTGGTCAATTATAATCATTTAAAATTGATCAACTGTTAACTGATTTTTCTCATCATTTCAAGTTGAACAATTTACACAACAGGAAACGCTTAGTGATGGAAGAGTAATTGCTGTGAAGCAATTATCTATAGCATCTGACCACGGGAACAACCAATTTGCTACAGAAATTGCTACCATATCTGTCGTGCAGCACCGTAACCTAGTAAAACTTCATGGATGTTGTTATGAGGGAGAACAACGAATGCTTGTTTATGAATATCTGGAAAACGGCAGTCTTGATAAAGCTCTATTTGGTATGTGAATAGCATATATGTAGTACCAAGCTTTTCTTGTGAGTCCTAGCATTATTTGTCATGTCAATAACAATTGAAACTTTTGTGAATTTTGCAAAGCAAGAAAAGAAAGCTTGGTCCTTGACTGGTCAACGCGTTATGATATTTGTTTGGGAGTAGCAAGAGGTCTAGCTTATCTTCATGAGGAATCGAGGCTTCGAATTATACACAGAGATGTGAAAACCAGTAATATTCTGCTTGATGGTAATCTCATTCCCAAAATATCAGATTTTGGTTTGGCCAAACTTTTTGAAGATGAGAAGACTCACATAAGCACTCATGTGGCAGGGACATTGTAAGCCCTTTATAATTAACACCTAAAATTTATTAGAATATTATGTTTTTACATTCATTAGATTACTGAAATGAATTTTGCCTCTATTGTATTGATGTAGTGGATATCTTGCACCGGAGTATGTCATACGTGGACATCTTACGGAGAAGATTGATGTGTTTGCCTTTGGCATTATGATTCTAGAGGTTGTTAGTGGGAGGCCAAACTGGGATTCAAGCTTGGAAGAAGGGAAGAAGTATCTTCTTGGTTGGGTATGGATGACATTGCAGTATCAATTTTTTCTCTTTTTACTATTTTCTAGTACTTGATAAACAAATTTGAAAGAACCAAACAAGGCCAAATTTGTGTGTGTATACACACACACACACACACACACACACACATATATATAACCTTTTTCTTTTATTTTCTACTTCTCCTCCTTATCCAACTTCTATCTTTTCTACTTAATTCCCAGGCTTGGCACCTACACAAGAACAACTGCCAACTCGAACTAGTGGACTCAAAATTATCAGAATTATGTGAGAAAGAAGTTAAAGACCTAATAGGAGTAGCGCTTTTGTGTACTCAGACATTGCCCTCCTCGAGGCCATTGATGTCCCGCGTGATTGCTATGCTTTGTGGAGATATGGAAGTGAGTAGAGTAAATTCTAAGCCTGCATACTTGACAGAATGGGCATTTGATGATGTGACCACCTTTTTTAGTGATGATATAAATGAAGAATGTGAAGATACTAGCCATTACGTCTCCTCAACAAGGGTACCTAAAACGGATAAATCCCCAGAAATAAGTGATGCTGAAGCCCTGCTCCACTGATTGGCTTTTACTTTAGATTCCAGTTTTATTTCATGTTAGTTAGACACAACTGTTATTCATAATTTTAAAAAATTTAAGACCAATAAACTCTAGAAAAAATATACAGAATATATTTTGAACTACTTCTTGTTCAACAAGCACATCACTGAATCTTCATCAGGATATGGAAATTGATTTTGAATGACTTTGTCTTCAACAAGCACAGGGGCTAAAGCTTCACCAGGAAATTGAAATAAAGGACTTCTCCATGACATTACTGAAATAAAGGACTTCTCAATTGTTAGCCTCAGCCGTCGCCGCCTTCAGCGGCAGTCAAGTGTGAAAGCGTAAGGGTTTTGTTTTGGTAACGGCGCCAACTCTTTGGGAAGTGCCAATCTATGAAAACTAAAAAGGGGAATGGTAGATGAAAGGTCTTGTTTCGTTATCCAACTCTAGGGTTGTGCTCTGCAACCGAATGTCTGAGTTAGCTGACATCGTGACCCCTTCTACAGACGACCTCGGACTTGCTGGATTGTCAGGAAGTGGCAAGGGCGGAGAGGCCATGATGAGTGTGGCTGAGACAGGAACGGATGAAACTCGCCTGGAAGGAGATCTAGATGAGAAGTTGGCCGGTAAAGGGATGCACACCAGTGCTAAGGTGCTTGAGGTTATTAGGAGCCAGACTCACATTGTGGTTTGGGCGAGTGAGTTGGAGAAAGAAGGTGCCTGTAGAGGTGTCTTATTGAGACAAAATCTGCGGTGGAAGGACAAGCGCTCTACCTCTGCGAGTGAAGATGAAGATAGCCGTGATCACTTAAGGAGTCTTCTGGTGCGAAGGACTCGAACCACAGGGGATGTTAATTTTACGCTAGCGGCAGGACAAGAACAAGGAGGGTCTGTGGAGGAAATGGTTAAGGTTCAAAAGTTGAGCACGAGAAAAGGAGATGGGTTGATGGACTTGGGTCGTGGGGCCCGAGTTGGAGCAGGGGCCGAAGGACCTACACTCATGAACTGGGTTTTGGGCTGGAACATGATAAGGAGGATGGGCGTCATGGTAATGATGATGCTTTTAGTGGGGGGTTTTCTTTGGGCCAATTTAGGGCACTTGGGTAGGATTGTGGGGCGGGAATCAACATTACATAGGGGGAAGTTATTAAAAAGACGAGAAAATTTAGCTGCCCGGTCCCCCCAAGTATGTATTTAAGAAAATGGCCTTGAAACTATTCATCAAATATTTTATAATTTAGAGAAGATGACGTGGCATAGTTAGGATTAATTAAACACGTAAAATGGGTTAAAATGAAAAGATTAAAACATATGTGGGCCGAATTGTGAGCAGTTTTTGCAAGAACCGTGAAGCAGGATTAAGACAGATAGAAAAGGAGTTTATAGGGATCAGAATTCTTGACACTTTGGGCCAATTTCCTTCTACAAATGAAGAGAAAAGGCAATGGGGAAAAGGGTTTGATTGTTTAAGAGAATTCAAGCCAATAACTTTGAGTTTTTGCAACATTTCCCAAGCCAAGTCCTTGGTGAGTCTCTTCAGAGGAGGCTATTGGGTGCAAAATGAGAAGTGGAAGCTTACTCTGTACTGGAAATCCATGCCTTTGACCACAGCTTCCATTTGGGTGCCAATTTCAACATCAAGGTGACAACATAGATCAAGCCCACTTAATTTGTTAACTTATTGTGAATAGATTTGTGATTTAGTTGTGCAACTTGCCACCCTTTTTAAGTAATTGTTAGTTTACCCACAGCCAGAGGGCCAACAAATTTATTCTTGCCTTCTTGTCTTGGGAACCAAAATGTAATGTTCAATGACTTAGGGGACCAGAAAAACTTCATTTTTGGGGGCCAAAGTAAGTTCAACAATTGAGAGGGCCAAGAGAGACGCTTGAATTTATGGGGACGAATTTGATCAGTTTCTATATACAATTATGCCCGGTAAAATTGAACTCGACTTGATAACATGACACGAACCCAATTTGGTCTGTTTGACCAGTTTGACTTTTTAATTAAATATACTTTAGTAATTTTTTGTAATAAAGTACAAAAAAAAAAATATAATAAATAAGATGTAATATTTTGATTACCTATTTTATTTTTTAAAATTTTAACGTACTTGCTATAGTATTCTTCCTAATTTCTATTATCATTCAATGTAAAAAAAAAAAAAAATAGTCTCATTTTTTGTCCCCTAATCTTTATATTAAAATTCAATAGAGCTAATACTACTTTTAAATTTTTAAAATATAAATTTATAAAATTTAACGGTAAAATGTGGTGTTGTCATGCCTCATGCTTTATTAATATTTGTAGACGGCTTCAAGATGAAACTTTAGTGGAAAGATTAATTATATTTCACATAATAGATAATACATTGTCTAATTATTAGATGAAACTTTATGCATTTAGGTATATGGTCTAATATTCTCGTACAAAATTACTTATAAGAATTCTATAATATTATATTTCACCGTTTGATTTGAAAAACTTAAAAATAATTTGGGGGAAGCTTGTAGTGGATCGGGTTTGGCCGTAGACGTGGCAAAACAAGCGGGTGAGTTGAGTTAGGGTTGGGTCCAAACAAGTATGGATCCAAAATATTAGGCCCAGACTCTACCCTATGCAGGTTTAGGTGGACCTGCGGGTACCCATTTTTCCTCTCTCCAATTTTTAATTTTTGTAGTTACACCCCCAAAATTCTTACAGTTCTCATTTTTTACAATTACACCCCTACAATCAATGCTTGAGACTTCCTGAAAAAAAAATCAATAATTTAAAGGCATGCCAAACACTATAAACTTAAAAACAATCAAAGACATGAATGTATGATGTCCAAAATTTTCATACAAATCAAACAGAAAAATATAAGCTTTGTTTTGGCTTCAGTTTATATTAAACTCCAAGACCATACAATAAAATTCAAAAGATTAAAGGAAACCTATTCTTCTTCTTTATGAGCATCTCTTTTCACCTTAGTGAGATGGGAAAGGAATAATCCAACTTGTACTAATGAGTTATTCTAGGGGCAAAATAACGTAAGATTAAACATCAATACACATTTTATTTCTACATCCAAAGTTCCAAACGCAGCAGCCAACAACAACAACAACAACACAACTATCAAAACCATATCACTACACATTTTATTCTACATCCAAACGCAGTAGCCAACAACAACAACACAACTATCTAAACCAAAACAACCCCACCACGACACCACCTTACAACAACCGCACATTATATATTCTTTACTGAACAATTAGAAGATCTGTTATCTCAATAAACCTATCATTTTGACCAATACAATTCTTCACATGCAGCAATAACCACGAATCATCCCCATTTTCACAACAAGAAGAATCGAATATTTTTTGTACAGTCAACAGAATAAGTAGCAATACACCAAAAGTGAAAACATCACACTTCTCATTGCAAACACCAACACTTGTGTACTTAGGTGCAAAAAGAAAATAATGGCATCCCAACTACACTTTTTTGGAACCAAACAACCACCATGTTAGATATTTATTATTATTACTTCAAGGGTTATGGTGATATTATAAGGAATAACATTAAAGACCCATCATTTTCTATATCTCTACTAGGATTGCCAGACCTCACTAGCCAAGACCTTCCTTCATCTTTTATCCCTTCAAATCAATATGCTTTTGCGCTCCCATCATTTAAAGAATAGTTCGATGTCCTTGAGGAGCAAAACAATAGCAAGATGTGGAGATTGGAGTTTGGAGATGAGTGTGAGTGAGCTAAACAGAGGATGAGAGTGAGTGACAGAGTGAGTGAGTGTTAAAGACGAGAATGAGTGTGAGTTAGGATACACATACCTTGGATTTTGATTTTGATTGGAGACTTGGAGATTGGAGTCTGGAAATGCAACGATTGGAGATGCAGTAGGGATTTTGATTTGCGTTTGTGTGAGTGAGTTTGAGAGACTGCAGGCATCGAGAGTGGAGACGGGAGAAGTGTTGATGGTGGCATTAGGGATTTCGATTTGAGTTTGAGAGAGGACTAATGTCTATTGAGGGTTAGGGATTTCGTGATTTGGGGAAAATTGAAAAGTGAAAAGTTTTTTTTTTTTTAAAAACAAATGGGTACCTGTGGGTGTACCCGTCTTACCTGTTGGAAACACGAGCCGGGCCGAGTACAGGTTGAGTAAAAATGGGTCCAAAATTAAAGATTCGTACCTTATATTTTTTACCTGAGTTTAGGGTCGACCTACGGGTCCGAACCCGTTTTGGTAGGTCTAGGTTTGGGTAACATGATAAAATAACGTTCAAGAAAAAGGGTTATTTTCACTTCCATATCCTTAAAGTTTGAAGTATATTACACTTATCTTCAATATTATGAGATAAAAACAGTTTAATCCAATCAAGTGAAACTTTTTAATAAAATGTCTATAATACCCCTGTCGTCTGATTTACATGTTATTATAAGTGACTAGTAAACCCCAATACATTGAGTTAATGAGTAATACTAAACATATCCCAAAAATCACTATACATGGCATTGCCTCATTTAACACATCATTTGGGATGTGATTCTTGGGATATATTTTGGGATGAGTAGTATTATTATTAAAATTAATTGTAGTTATCTTAAAATAGAATGTGTACTATTTTTAAATTTTGAAACTAACGAATATAATCTCTTTTTATATTATCTTATATATATATTATTGAAAGGATATTAACAAAGAAAAATAGTTAATACAAATCATAGAATATGTACTTTCTGTTAGAGCCTTAAAAAAGAAAAAAATTTAATAAAATTTGACTAATCTTTAATTAGAAAATAATCTTGAAGTATAAATATTTCATTTATTAAGTGAATTCTTATAATAATTAATCCAATCAATATTGACACAGTACTATTGTTCAATGTATATTGTAGATGCAAAAATCTACTGTTACGGAAAGAGGAACTGATCCAGTGAGGTTGAGGCCACTAGTAATCTGTTGCACCTGCACACGTGAGAAAACAAGCATGAAGCAGACGGAAAACACCGGGGCGCTGTTTGCCGTAGGTATTCTGATGCTTAAGTCAGCAAGACTGAGTGAGGCCAATTTAGTGAGGGTTAGGGAGAGGAAAGGTTACCGAGAGTCTAGTTGGGGACTGTGACTACGGCTGTAATACGAAGTTCTCAAGCGAGAACTCCAAGGTCTAAAGGTGTAATGTAATATGTCCTTTGTGAGAGGGCTGACCTCTGTTTAATTGGTGACTTCATGGTCTTCCAATCCTGGTGGGACTGGAAGTCCTCGTAGTGATAGTTCTCCCAAAGTGTGCAACCATTGGCTCCCTTATCTCGGCAGGAAAGAGAGTTCGAGCATGACTCGGATATGGACCTTAGTGGAATTGGGATAGTAGTTGACTTCCTTATGAGAGTTCAAGTAGGAGTGTAATCCGTAGGTGACTGTGGGCTCCGAATTGATCGTAAGCCCAGAAGGTGTGCTAAGATCAGGAGGCCTGGGTCTAGATGGTAAAATCCGACTGCATTTCATATCGAATGAGCCTTATCTGCGGAATTCTGGCTTGGGCCCCATCGGGATTGGGCCTAGGCTTTCATCTTTGTTAGAGGTGTTTCCTAATTTGGGCCGAGGACATTTTTTGGCCCTAACAATTTGCCCACCACTCTCTGAGTTAAGGAATGCTTAACTTAGAGAGTAGGCATCGCTTGGAGGCGTATCTGGTCAGCCTTCGTGGTCGATTGATTGATCGCATGATCGTGCTCGTAGTTCATGAGTTCTTCGGTATTCCTGACCAGACGGATAAAGGCGATATGTGGTCATGAACACACTTGGTACCTTCAATTGAGTCAAAGTGTGTAACCAACCCATGAGGATGCCGTTAATTGGTGCATGGAGCTGAGCGAGCGGGTGTATGAGCGATTAGTCTCGTGAATGCGTATTCACTCAGTGTGTCAGACCGAGTGCGTGAATTAATGAGTTATCTATTGAAGGTGTCTTCGATCGGTGAGTCAGATCGAGTAACTGTCTAGGGGGTTATCTCATGAAGGTGAACTCGATCGGTGTGTCAGACTGAGAGGGTGGATGAGTGCACTACCCAACGAAGGTGTACTCAATCGGTGCCTCAAGCCGAATGGATTACATTAGACCTGACGGTGCTATGGTGCCTTGCGCAGATTGGTCGAATCCGAGTGAATGGACATGTGCGTGCTTATATCACTTTCACGATCGGCTCTTCCATCCGTAAAGTGCAAAAGTGTGTTTGGCACTATTACGCATAATTGGTGTGGTTGGATTTTCCAAATCAGCCGGGTAGGATGTGGGATCCAGCGTGGCACTTGTGCGGGATCGCAATTTCCCAGCTTGCGTGGATTCCATCCATGTGTACGGTGGTGATTTTGTTCTTTGTTTTGGGCGGGAAATCGAAAAGTCACTCTGCCCCATATCCAATGGGGGGCCGCCACATGTCGTACTCTGTTAGGTTTCGTCCATAAAAACGATGGGACGACAGTACATCTTCATTTAGTTCTCTTCCAGTTTTCTTCATTTTTCTTCCTTTGTTTCGTGTTTTCTTTAGTCGCGGTGGTTCCCTTTCACAGATTCCGACTTTATTCATGATAAACGCTGTATTTTTGCACTGTTCTTTTTTTTTTTTTTTTTTGGTCCTTTTTTTGTTTGTGTTGAGTTCCTGGAAAATTTGAGGTTAGATTGGATTTGATTTTGAAGGGTTTTGAAATTTTTTGGGAGAAGAGGTTTTTTTTTTTTTTTGAAAGGGTTTGAATTCACGGTTGACGGAGAAGGCAACAATGGTTTTTGTCGCCGATCGAGTACACTGGGAGTTTTGGGTAGAGTGGAAGATGAGTCTGGGTTATACACGTTTCCCACTCGGCTTGTCTCAGTCAGCCTGATCGAGTCGGGCATGGCGTTTAGCTGGGGAGTTTAAATTAGTGGTTGTATTAGGTCGGTCGGACTTCCAGATCGAGTGGTGGGAGTTAGGCTATTGCTCGGTTACCCCGAATCGAGTCGAATGTAGAATTGGAGTTGCAGGAGTCAGTATTTGAGGGCAGGCCGATCGGTGGCTCAGGCGAGTGGGACACTAGAGCTCGGTTAGATTTTAGAGAGTGAGTTGATCGATGGTGTTGGGCGAGTGGGGCATTCCAATAGGATTAGATTTTTGGAGTCGGTGGATCGGTGGTGCAGGGCGAGCAATAATCAAGTTGTAGTTGATTTTGAGGAGACTGGGTCAGTCAGCTGTGAAAGACGAGGAGTGATCAAGTATAAACGGTGTTGAAGGGAGTTGGTTGGTCGGTGGTAAAGGATGAGCGGTGATCAAGTAGAGAAGGTGTTGAAGGGAGTTGGTCAGTCGGTAGTAAAGGATGGGCGATGATCAAGTAGAGAAGGTGTTGAAGGGAGTTGGTCGATCAGTAATGAAAGACGAGGGGTGATCAAGTGAATAAGTTTTGAAGAGAGTGGGTTGGTCGGTTGGGGAGAGTGAATAGGTTAAACAATGTCTGGCTTAGAGTCAAGTAGTTCGAGTGGGGCTGAGTTAGATGTCGGGAATGAGTACAAGAATGCCCTGACCATGGTGATGATTTCCGAAGGTGGGGGGGTTCTGGTCAGTATACCGACCGATATGAATGTGGCTGCCCCTAGGATGAATGGAGCTAATCCGAGTGATCCTGACAGGCAAGGAGGGAGTGGGGAAGACTCCGAAGGTGTTGGTGATTTTGGTAGTTCATCCTCTACCTATAGTGTCTCTGAGGACGAGCCGAGTCAGCCAGGTGGTAGGATACTGAGCTGAGATTATCCGCCCTTATTGAAGGACAATGATATGTGACAGATCTGGACAATGTATCATATTCCAGAATCTGTTGAGATTAGGGCGGCCAGGTCGTACGAGCGAGTTGACTGGGAAGCGAAGGGATGGGTAAGCGCCTATGAAAAGTGCTTCCATGATGGGCTAAGGCTTCCCATCCTTCGCCTCGTATGGGAGGTCCTGGACCATTTTAGGATTGCTCCGTCCCAACTCATACCGAATGGGTAGAGACTGTTGATGGCTCTGGAGGACCTTTGTGTGCGGCATCAAGTAATGTTTAGGCTGCACAAGCTGCTCTATTCGTACTTCCTAAAGGAGAATGATAAGGACAAAAGTCGATACCTGTTGAACCTTATGCACGAGCGGGCTCACCTTGTGACTGACCTTTGGTCGAGTGATAAGAACTGGAAGGATCGGTACTTTTTTATGCAGGGTGACACAGTCTTCGGGGAGAGAGGCCAAGACAACATTTCGTTCACTTGGCGGGCTACTGGTGAGAAACTTTATCTTTATCTCGAATTTTGGTTACTAAAATCTTATTGTGTTTTTTCTTTACAGAGCTTGAATTCAACCGAGCTGGGTAGAGTAGGGACGACTTGGACGTGCAGACCTAGAAGGTTCTAGCCATTCCGAAGGCACATAGGGATTGGCGGGTGGTGTTGGAGGAAGCTAACCTAAGGGTGAGTCATTTCTGGGCTGGAGTAGAAGCCATCCAGCGAAGTATCCCTTTCCCTTTGCTGAAGCAAACCTGGAGTGTGTTGCTTACTCGCTACTGCAATCATACCTTGTATGGTAAGTCGAGGCTGAATCCACTAACTGTTAGAGAGTTTGCGATTGCAAAAAAACTAATGAAGAAGTTGACTGTCCCAAGTGCGAGCAAGTCCATTGCAAGGCGTTAGGAGAAACAGAAGAGGGAGTCCTCGGCCAGAGAGGAGAGAAGAGCGGAGGATGTGGTTGCGACTCCACCAAGTCATCAGCATGCAGCTAGAGCTGGGTCATCCCAGACAGTAGTCTTGGACGAGGAGACTGAGAGGATCACATTCAACATCCTGACTTTTGCGTCAACCTATTCGGACGTGGCTTCCATGAGTCAGTTGGCCGACTCATTCCTGTTCCCGGCCGAAGAGACCTGTTTGAACCAAATGGGTGCAGTCACGACTGCTGACTAGGGGGTTTCTCGTGCTTTCCAGGTATGAGTTGGAGTTTTACTTTACTGTGTTTATTGTTGACATATACTAATCAAGTTGTTTTGTTATGCAGACATTCACCAACAGCTTGCACCTAAGGAAATCCATCGTGTCGCAAGAGAAGAGGATATAAGATGTATCAAAATCTAATGCCAGCCTGTGACAAAAGGAAGTGGCAATGCAGAGAGCTGAGCGGGAGAGCTAGTAGCGTCTGAAGGAGGCTGAGAGTGAGTTAGAGCGGCTGAGAAGGGAGTTGGCCGAGAAGACTGCAGAGGTTGAGTCCCTTAGGGAGCAATGCCTGAGCATTGTTGATGACGCCATCATTAGTGCTAGGGGAGAGCTCATGCTTGAGGACAAGGTCGGGAACACCTCTTACTGGAACTTAGATGAGGACATCCAGCTCATACGGGAGATGATAGAGAAGGAGGCTACTAGGCATATGGAGGAGCAGATTGATGAACAAGTGCTTGATTTTGCTAGTTAGTCAGGGCCATCGATTGCTGAGGATGTGAGCAACTAGGTTGTAGGGGCGATTGTTGGGGCTAGTGATAGGGTGATTGAGTCGGCGATGGGTGAGATGACTCGCACTGATGACACTTAGCTTTTTTTGTTTTTGCTTATGTTTTTTGGGGCCTGCGATACCCTTCCCTGGCGTGTGTCTCTTACTTTGTACTTGGAACTTAGCCGCTTGAGGCTTCTTTTATATTATACTTGTGATTCTATTTTGGAGCTTTCTTTATGGGTGAACGAGTTGATTACTCGTTTGTTTGTAGATGCACTAGGGGTTGAATCGCATGTTTGTGTTACGATTTTGATGTGGCCAAGTGGTTGAGTCATGTGGACTCTTTAGTGGGTTGGGGATGTTGCTTTATGAATCGGTCTAGGCCGATCGAAGGTGTAGTACTTACGAATCAGTCGAGGTCGATTAAAAGTTTAATATTTAGGAATCGGTCTGAGCCGATCGAAGGTGTTATACTTGTGAATCGGTCTGAGCCGATTGAACGAATTGTACTTATGGATTGGTCTGGGCCAATCGAATGTGTAATACTTACGAATCGGTCGAGACCAATCGAAGGCGTAATACTTAGGAATTGGTCTGAGCCGATCGAAGGTGTTATACTTGTGAATCGGTCTAAGCTGATCGAAGGTGTTGTACTTATGGATCGGTTTGGGCCGATCGAAGATGTAATACTTATGAATTGGTCTGAGCCGATCGAAGGTATTATACTTATGAATCGATCTGGGCCGATCGAAGATGTAAACTTATGAATCGGTCTGGGCTGATCGAAGATGTAAACTTATGAATCGGTCTAGGCCGATCAAAGGTGTAAACTTATGAATCGGTCTAGGCTGATTGAAGGTGTAGACAGTTCTATTGCTAAATAATACTTTATTTTATTCGGGCCCTGAGTCTGACTGACGGTGAAGGAGGTGGATAGGCCTACTCATCCTTTTTTAAACAAAAAAAAGAAAATATACATTTTGATGGAGAGTTAAACTGAAAAGTAATAACGTTTGAGGTGGACTGCGTTCCAGTTATTGCTGATTTCTTTGCCTTTAGGAGTTTAGAGTCGGTAGACGCCTTTTCCTACTTCCTTGGTGATCTTGTATGAACCCTCCTAGGTGGGGCTGAGCTTGCTAGAGTTGACCTCCTTAGTATTTTGGAAGACCTTACGGAGGACCTAGTCGCCAGTTTTGAAAGTTCTAATTCAGATGTTGCAGTTGTAGTGTCGGGCGACCTACTGTTGATAGACTGCGTTGTGATGGTCGCTCGCTCGCACAGTTTGTTGACGGTGTCCAGGTTGTGGCAAAGGTTCTGGCTGATTGTTTCTCCGTCTTCCCATTGAAGTCTGGTGGAAGGGACCGATACTTAGGCTAGGATGACTGCTTTAGATCCGTATGTGAGGGAGAAAGGGGTTTCACTTGTAGATGAGTGGGCTGTCGTCCGGTAGGACCAAAGGACTCCGGGTAGTTCATCTGCCCATACGCCCTTGGCTTTCTGTAGGCATTTCTTTAGAGTCTGCATGATAGTTTTGTTTGATGATTCTGCTTGGCCGTTGGATTGGGGTTGCGGGGGTAGAGAAGCTGAGCTTGATTCCTCACATGTCGCAGAAATCTCTAAAGCCTGAACTAATGATTTGAGATCCATCGTTGGTGATGATTTCCTTTGGTATCCCAAATTTGCAGATAACATGCTTCCAGATGAAAGCTTTTACCTCTCTGTCTTTGACTTGTACAAGTGTTTCGGCTTCGATCCACTTAGTAAAGTAGTCAGTGACAGCCAACATGTAGACTCGTAGCCCAGACGCTGTCAAGAGCTTTTCGACTATATTCATTCCCCACTTCATGAACAGCCAAGGTGTGAGAATGGAGTTGAGTCATTCCGGTGGAAGGAGTGAGACGTGGGCAAATCTCTGACAATTGTCACACTTCTTCACATAAGCTGCTGAATCAGTTCGCATGGTTAGCCAATTGTAGCCAACGGTGATCACCCAGTGGGCAAGGCTGCGTCCTCCGGCGTGGTTTCCACATTCGCCTTCATGGAGTTCGGCGAGAACTCGTTTGGCTTCTTTTGGGCTTATGCTTTTAAGGTAGAGACCAGAGAATGATTTCCTAAGGAGCTGGCCTTCCTATATAGTGAACCGATGGCTTTTGCTCTCAGGCGGTGTGCTTCATTCTTGTCGATTGGGAGCTCATTGTGTTCCAAGTATTTTACTATCAGAGTCATCCAAGTATCAAACAGTTCGATGTCCATCACTCCTTCAGGTGGCTTGTTCGTTGGTCTTTCCTTCTAGTCAGCCAGCCATTGGAGGAATAACAGAGGAATGGACGACTGGGAGGAACATGGAAGGGCTGAGCCGAGGTTAGCATGGGTGTTCTCCATTCTTGGGATCGAAACGATGGAGAACTCTTCGAAGGCGTTCTGCAATTCTTTGGCTAGGTTTAGGTAGGTTGTCATTTTCGAGCCGTAGGCTTGGTAAGTGCCTTGTAGCTGGTTGACTACGAGTTGGGAGTCGGACTTTACCTCCAGCTTCCTTACTCCGATTTCTTTGGCTAAGGAGAGTCCAGCAATGAGAGCCTTGTATTCAGCTTCGTTGTTGGTGCATTTGAAACACATCGTATGGCCCCTTGGATGACGTCTCCTTCTGGAGTAGTAAGCACGATACCGAGCCCACTCCCATTCATGTTGCTTGAGCCATCCATCAAGAGAGTCCACTTTGAAGGCGATCCACTATTTATGCACAGTAACTCTCTTTTTGCTTGGACGGTGGTGTTCAGGGTGAAATTAGCAATAAAGTCTACTAGTGCTAGGATTTGACGGCGACGCGTGGTTGGAAAGATATGTCAAACTCGTTGAGATCTACTATCTATTGTGTGAGTCGGCCTGATAACTCTGGCTTGTGCAGTATCTTCTTGAGTAAGAATAAGTTAAGTACGACTATGGAATGGCATTGAAAGTATGGCCTGAGCTTCCTGGATGCATGGACGAGGGCAAGTGCAAGTTTCTCCAGCTAACTGTATCGTGTCTTCGTGTCGAGGAGTGACTTACTTACATAGTATACCGGTAGCTGCTTCGCGTTATCCTCCCGAACTAACAATGCCGAAATTACTGTCTATGAAACCTCCAAATAGGTGTAAAGCTTTTCCCCATCCTTAGGCTTGGAAAAGGGGGGGGGGGGGGGGGGGGGGGAGGGGGGGAGGGAAGAAGGGTATTAGGTATCTCTTCAGCTATTGCAAGGCCTCTTCACATGAGGTGGTCCATTTAAATTTCTTAGACTTCTTGAGCGTGTGGAAGAAATGGCAGCACTTGTCGGGGGATTTGGAGATGAACCGACTCAAGGCGATGACTCGTCCTATCAGGCGTTGGATGTCTTTGATGCAAGTTAGTGAAGGTATGTTGAGGATTGCTCGGATTTGATCGGGGTTGGCTTCTATCCCACGTTGAGTTACCATGTATCCCAGGAATTTCCCTGATGAAACCACGAACGAGCATTTGGCCGGATTCAGCTTAATGTTGTACTTCTTTAGGATGGTGAATGCCTGACTGAGGTGGTCGAGGTGCTACTCCACCATGAGGGAGTTGACGAGCATGTCGTTGATGTACACCTCCATGGTGTCCCTGAGGTGTTCAGCGAACATCTTGTTGACTAGCTGCTGATAGGTGCCCCCGGCTTTCTTGAGACCAAACGACATCACTTTGTAGCAATAAGTCCCCCTTTCTATAATGAAGGCTGTTTTCTCCTAGTCATCTGGGTGCATCAAAATCTGATTATACCCTGAGAAGGCATCCATGAAGCTTAGGAGTTCGTGGCATGCCATCGCATCGACCATCATGTCGATATGCGGGAGCTGGAAGGAGTCTTTAGGGCATGCTTTGTTTAAATCCATGAAGTCTATGCAGACCTTCCATTTTCTGTTCTTTTTCTTTACCACCACCATGTTTGCCAGCCATTCGGGATAGTGGACTTCTCTAATCAGGCCATTATTTAGTAATTTTTCGACTTTCTCATTAACGATCTGGTTATATTCTGGTGCAAATTTCCTATGCCTTTGCTTCACTAGGGGGTGATCCGGGTCTACTTTAAGGTGGTGGACGATTGCTTCTAGGCTGAGTCCTTTCATGTCAGCATGGGACTAGGCGAAGCAGTCCTGGTTTTGTCTAAGGAATTCTATGAGTCTCTCTCTTATTTCGGGCTCGAGGCGTGAGCCTATCTGGGTCTTCCTCCTGGGGTCGTTCGGGTGTATCTACACTTCATCCAACTCTTCCATAGATGGTTGATCTAGCTTGGTTGGTAGGGTGGGATGAGACTATAGTTGCTATAAAGCATTATCTTTGCTTTTGAAGGCGTTTTTGTAGCAATCTCTGGATGCCTTGGGGTCGCCCTTGATTTCCCTTACTCCCCATTTCGTTGAAAACTTGATGGTTTGGGGGAAGGTGGATGGAACAACTCACATGTCATGGATCTAGGGTCGACCTAAGATGACGTTGTATGGTGAAGGACAAGCAACCACTAGAAAGATGGTTTGCTTGTTGATTTCACTGGTGTAGACAGGCAGAGCGATTTCTCCTATGGTGTACTTCTACTCGGAACTGAACCCTACAGTATAGTTGGTCGTCTGCTGATGTTTGTTTCGTCCAGTCCCATGGCCTTCACTGCTTCAAGGATGAGAATGTTTGCTGAAGAACCCCCATCTATGAATACTCTCTTGACCAGGATGTTTGCGATCTGGAGGGAGATGACTAAAGCTAAGGGTTTGCTTGGGAGTTTTATGATAGCGGTTATGAGGGTAAACCATCGTAACGGTTTTGAGGGTAAACCACTGTAGAGGTTTTGAGGGGTTTTTAGTAGAGGTTTTTAAAACACCCAACCTGTGCTTGAGAGTTTATTTTCCAACAGTTTTGACAGTTTTTTTAAATGATAAATTTACATATATGCCCATAAAAATACCCCAACTTAAACATTTAAATGAAGAGAAGTTCAAATCAGTAAATTACAATGTTGTCTATCTTTCGCTTTCTTCACACAAACACAACCAAACAAAGTTAAAAGACTCTCTCTTTTGCTATATCCTCTGTTTTCTTTTGGTTTAGATATCTGCTTTCATATGCTATGTAAATTATATGTTTCATCGTAAAAACTTTGTTTTGTACATAAATTTCTTCCATTTACTGTAGCCTGATTTTTGAAACCTCAAATTGTAGAAAATTGTATTCTACAGTGACCAGGATACTTATCCTTGTTACTCCACTTAAATAAGTACATTATCTGGTCAATCTGATAATTATAAAAATGAATATTCCCAATCACACAATGATATAAGTCACAATCCCCCGTTACAATACCACGTCATGACCAAAATTTGCCAGTCCTGCAAAATTATTTCAAGGAAAGAAATTAACATTTGTTTTACATCAAACTGAGAATTTCATGAGACTAGATGTCTGCAGCAATTGTTTCCAATTAAAGACTTATGTTACATTGCTGAGACAGAAGGAATGAAAAGTAAATCACATTCTTGGAAGTTATTAAATAAAACTGTCAATAAATCAAAGTGAACTAACTAATTATTTTGAAGACTATAGCCTAAAAAAACGAGTAACCATTTTCAAAATCAAATCAGATAGAAATAGAAAAAATAACCAGAAAGGATAACTAGATACCCATTATAAATGATAACTTCAAGATAGATATGATTGGAATACATTTGGAAATCCATTAAAGCCTTTCAAATATGCATCAAACAAAGCACTTTCAATACCTACAACTGAAATGGGTTTTCCTTGAACTCGGCCAGACTACAGCGAGTGTCACAACCTTTTCCATGGTAACTGAAAGCCTGCCAAAATTGCAAGCAAAGGTCCAACCAAATTTTCTCATCCCTCTCAATTTTCCCACTAGTCAATGCTACAATTATGCACAATTGCTTTAGGTGCATTTTTCCTTCATGTGCAAACAAGAAAAAACACGTTCCCCTAAAAGCATTTCTACAAACATTCCAACACAAAATCCATCCAAATAACATGGAAATAAACAAAGTATTATCCATCCATATGATAGCTCAACGTTGTTTCACAACATCAAATCCTTATTTACTCATAAGTCCATTACCAAATGAGCATTTTGCACTAGATAAAAACAAAATTAATTAGGATGTGCATCAACTAAATTAAAAAACCACTTCTTAAGTTTCTTCAAGCCAAATAGTAAAAAAAACTAGCTGCTATTGTGGGATTTACCTTGGTAAAGGAATTAAGTTGCTGCATTTTCAAGCATTTTCATTAAGATACTCTTGCGGCGATGTGCTGGAAACGAGTAAAATACACGCAGCTTCGTGGGATTTTCAAGAAGGAAAGTCTGAGCATGTAGCAACTCATCATCATCTTCTATCCCAATCTCAACTAAATGCTCCAACAATTCATTGTCCTTTGAAGAAGACTTATTAGTACACAATAGTAACACATCACCTAGGTAATGTGTTGCCCTATCCATTGCACTAATAGCCTCCTTTATAGGATTGTTGTCCTTTTTAACTCTGCATCTATTCTTCAACTTACGTGATGTAAATTTGGATTGGCAACCTGGAGAAGTCAAGTCATTCTCACTTCCTTTAACATTGACAGCATTCAATGAAGCTTGATTTTGTGCTACCATGTTATCAATGTCCTTAACTGAAGTAGGGCATTCTACATTGTTTTGAGATAAATGAGCTCTTTTTCTCTTCATCTCCCTAGGGGTGTCACAATCTTCCCCATTCGCCCTATCCTTTGCAAAAAGCTCACACAACTTGTCGTAGTTATATATAGGCTTGCTCCTCCATTAACAGCACTAGGATTAGACTATATAAAAATACACACATGGTAAGTAACAATATAATTTCTCCAACAAGCATATTTAAAGTATGTAAACAATTAAACATGAGCCCACCTCGATAAGTTTGTCCCACACTTCTGGTTCAGCATGCCATGTTGAAGTAGTTTGATCATATGCAAAACCACTCAATACATCCTTAAAAATATCATGACAAGATGCCCATGATTTCTTGATAAATTTCATGTGATTTTGGATCTTTTCTTTCTCCCATATGATATTTGGAAATTCTTTCTTCATTGTTTGCAATATTTGGTCATGGGCTTGTGATGTGAAGGTCCCTCCCACCCTATTTCCTTGCACATGCTCATGCAAATAGGCATCAATAAGAATATCATCCATTGATTGGGTCCAGCGCATCACCTTGTGAGGCATCACTTTCCTATAAGGAATAATTATACAAAAAAGAAAAAGTTTACAAACAAAAATAATTTATATTAGGATTATGAATAAATACAAATGATCCAACTTATTATAAAGCAATAATAGCAAGTCACTACATCACATCACACCACTTACTGTTAACCCCCCAAAAAAAAAAAAAAAAGTACATTGAAAAAGTACAACACAAATGTAATTGGCATTCAATGGTAGTTCAAATGATATGCTTCCCACATTGCATTTGCTATTGAGTCTCGAATTAACATTCCTTTTCTTGCATCTTCGTGATTATCTAAATTAAGGGCACAGTTTGTATGCTCTATAGGTTCCCTAGCAATTTCTGCATCAACCTCGGCAATGAGACCTTCATCCGGATCCACTCCCACGAGAAAATTATGAACTATGCAACAAGCAGACACAATTAGTTTTAGTATTTGTACATTGGTTCAGTCCCACTTCCAATAATGGGGAAACGTTTCTTGAGTACACCAAATGCTTTCTCTATTGCATTGCGTAATAAAAAGTGTCAATGATTGAATAGCTCACAAGCATTTCTAGGAGGGTTTCATTGTGAGTACTCTTTAATGTGATAACGCTCTCCTCTGTAAGGTGTGATGAGACCACTTCAAAGCATGAAACCCGTATCAACAAGATAAAATTTTCCTACATTACCACGTTTATTGTCAACATAATAATTTCAAATGCAAAACAAACCAAATTTCAAACTAATACCTGTTGGAATACGGAGTGGATGATCTCTTGTTAGGGCATTTTTCATTATCTTAGAGTCAGAAGCAGTTTCTTCCAACCCAGTCAACACATAGGTGAATTTCAATTCAAATGTGTAAGCAGCCAAAACATTCATAGTTGGATATTCCTTCCTACCACAGCACCTAGCAGCATGTACAACTGGCACTTTAACACGAATATGCATGCCATCTATTGCCCCAACACATTCCTGTCATTATTTATCTAATTAGATAAAGGTACTAGTATAAGTATAAGTATTTAAAGTGTTATGTTTGCGTTGTATACCTTAAAGTATGGATAGAATCTACTATGGTTTTGTATTTCAAGTGGCACTTGGAGTCCATTTGGTTGTAAGAGGTATTTATCCTCTAACTCTATGATTGCTTCCAACACTTTATGAAAGTGACGACTAACCATCTCACTGAAGCGATAGAAAAGCAATGAACACACACTATGCCTAGTGTCTTGACCTATAATCCAAAGGAATTTAACAACTTGTTCTTCAACTGTAGCTCGTTGAGTTGAACGAAGCCCCCCTTCCGTTGCTAAAATTACACAAAATTCTACAAATATTGCGGGACCCATTCAAATCAAATGGCTACCACTTAGTCCAACAATACGTTGCATTATTTCATCTCGAATTCGCTCACTTTGCAAGCGTATTGCACGATTAATTCTATTCAAACGTGAAGTAGTTCGTGCTGTGGGTTGTTATGCTAAACACATCCAACTAGTAGTAGAAACATCATATGAATATGATGTATACAAATGATAGCGTACATGATCAAATCATCATTATTTAAGTCATCATGGTCAGCCATCTAATAAATAAGAATGAGCACACAACAAAAGAGTTATTATCAAATAATATGTAACATGATCTTGAATTCATCACACAATCATTCAAAATTTGTCATTTTAAGAGAATAAATATGCTGCCACAATGTTGGACTTCGCAAATTATCAATATAACAGTCGCAACAACATTTCTAAAAAAACAATTTTTTGTTCTTTTCTTCAATCAGTGAAGCAAAGCCATCAAAAACAATCTTTATTTAACAAATTGACAAGGATTCAATCAATCACCTAAACGCAAATAGAAAGAATCAAATAGAGGAAAAACCACCTAATTTTGTAAAACAACTGGTAAAGAAATGTAATTAAATTGTATACAGTATACAGAGGAGTTTACCAGATTAAAAGAACAAAAAGTATAGCCTTTCAAACAAGCAGCAATTCATCACACAATCATTCAAAATCTGTCATTTTAAGAGAATAAATATGCTGACACAGTATTTATTATATATGTATCTGCTTCTATCTGAATATTATGATTAGGTAGGTGAAAGAGAGCAAAAGTAAGAGCAGCTCGTGAGCTACCATTCATATATATATATATATAAAATCCAATTCCAACCAATTTGCAAGAACAAACAACACAAAAATATGCCCTAAACTCAAGCTTAAATTTGGCCAAAACACTAAGAAAGCAATGTCACACTTACTTGCAATTTTAGGTTAAGACAAGAATGAACACTTCAAGCATAAAGGAATTCTCCACCAACTTGAATCGATTCACCACCAAATCTCCTTGCCAAGACTTGGATAAAGAAATCTCAATAAGAACACAAAGTTCTCTCAATGGTTAAACCAAGTTTTTGATATTTCATGAACTAACTTTTACAAGGAGAATAGTTGCTTTTATATAGGCAATTACAAGGTTAAAAGAGTAATCAACAAATACAATACAAGAAAATGAAAATTAATAAATAAATATTACATAAAAATTACAAGCCTTCCATTCAAAATTAAGGCCATACCCATTTAATGCCAAAAGGGACATGATTCCATTTAGGGTTCATGTCTTTAACCACCCCATTAGTTGAAAAAAACTCACTTTATTAGCCCAAAACTTGATCAATGATCCTAATCAAGTCTACTAATAAGGTTGTAAGAGATTGGGCCTTGAAAATCTTGCAAATGGATCCAATAGGGGTTCAAGTGGACTTTCCCCTTGGAATGAGAATTGGGGTCGAATGAGTTCAATTCAACACTGGGCTTCTCTCTTGGTGGACTTGAGCTTCTTTGTTGGGCTTGGACCTAGAATGGTTTGGGCCAAAGTGCTTAGGCTCTCTCTCCCCTTGGAAATTGCTTGGCCGAATCTCCTCCAATGCTTTCCACATTCCACAATCCAAGTGTTTAGGACTTGGAATGAAACTCTTTAATTCAACCAAATTGCAAGTGTTTTAGGACTTGTAATTCCTTGTCCACTTGTTTACAAGGTTTTAGGACTTGTAAAAGTATATATATATATATATAATATTTCAGGGTGTTGGGCTTCCTATAAATATTTTACTCAGTAGCAGTTTTCTATACTACACCATATTCTATTGGTTGAAACAGAAACGGACCCATTGTTTTAATTAAACTACCAATGATTCTCTATGTATGTAACTCGTCAGTGTATTAGTCATGAGTCATATTATTTAACACCAGAAACCCAAGCACTGCTAACGCTCTCCGTAACGGCTCGAAATAACAGTTAACATTAAGGCTTTGCATGGCTTACTATTGCATGAATAAATTGTATACAGCTGCAGAGGAGTTTACCAGATTAAAAGAACAAAAAGTATAACGTTTCAACAAGCAGCAATTCATCTCAAATGTGATCAAAGAATAACCTATTGCAAATCTAGGGCAAATCAATTAAGAAGAACAAAAGATCCTTCCCTCATTTAAGCATGGCATGGTAAACCCAAAAAAAAAAAAAAAAAAAAAAAAAAGAAGAGAGAAAGAGAGAAACAAACCTTGTTGAGAGAATTGAAGAAGCTGGAGAAGGAAGAATCAAACGAAGAGGCTCTGTGACTTTTTTTTTTAGCAGCAAAGGGATTATTAGTGGAAATGGGTTTTTTTGGGATAAATTTTTTAAACCAACCAAAATAACCCCTAAAAAATACACTACACTGGTTTTGGGGGGTTTTTAAACTAGTCAAAACTAGCCCATTAAAAATCTGACAAGTAATGGTTTTTAAACACCTCAAAACCAGTCTAATTAAAAACCCCCCAAAACCAGTGAAAAAAAAACTCCCAAGCAGACCCTAAAGCATCATGATGGAGGGCAACTAGGGTGACTAGCTCATCATTTTCGAACTGGATTACTTGGTTGGTGTGCAGCTAGGAGGGCGGATGGATAGATTGGACTTCTAGGTGACAGTTGGCTCGGGCATAGCACTTGGCTGAGGAGTAGCTTACCCCACTGATCTCCGACCCTCCTTCCAGAGATAATGGAGCGAAAACCCTTTGGTGTAGGTTCTCGTGTTTTTTGCTTCCTTCGAGCTTTTCTTGCTGATTGTATTTTTTTCCTTTATCCATCAACAGATCTCAGAGATATCCCCCCCTTCAGTAACGCGGCGACTTCTAGTAGTAGGGTGATATAGTCCACGGTGTTATGGTCACCATGGAATTCGCACCACTTAGTCGTGTCCCTCCTTGCTTCAGGATTGAGCTTGTTCGACCACTTAACTGTAGGTCCCATTCCTTTCATGATTGCCACGACCTGGGCTGGTTCGACATTGAGGTTGTACTCCGAAATTTTGTATTGGCTTGACTCGGATGGTCTGTTGTTAGCTCTAATCGGCGACGGTCATATGGTCTTTTTACCTTGTTCAGGTTATGTGGAGGCGGTTGGTAATGGGGCTCAAACGATCTGGACTCTGACCTTGTATCGTTCCGCCTTGGGGGATGGTCGTCATACCTGACATGCCTCATCCGGTTCATTTCATCTTCCTCTCACCTTATTTGAATTAAGGCTCTGGCTAAGGCGTCTTCCATCGTGGTGCACCAAAGCTTTGTCAAGTCTTTGTATAGCTCTCCGTCCGGAAGGAGACCCTTTCTGAAGGCATCTACTGCTGTCTCTAGGTTACAGGAGGGGATGAAGATTTTTTCTTTGTTGAACCTGCTGACGTATTCTCTCAATGGTTCCCCCCTTTTTCGATAGACTTTGTACAAATTGGTCGATAGTTTCTCGAGCTTCTTGCTGTTGGTGAATTTTTCAACGAAGGTGTCGGTGAGCTAGGCGAAAGAGCTGATTGAATAGTTTGGGAGGTTCGTGTACCACTAAAGAGCTGGGCCGGAAAGGCTTGAATCGAAGCTTTTACACATGTAGGCTTCCCTCAGTTCTTAGGGTATCGATACGGCGAACATCCGCTGCTTGTAGGAGGCTATGTGGTCGTCTGGGTCGGTTGTTCTATCATAAGGCTTCATGCTGGGAATGGTGAACTTGTGTGGTATCTCAGCTAGTGCGATTGAGTCTACGAAGGGTGAATCAGCATAACAGTGAGGTTGACTGTTTTTCGTTGGGATTGGCATTCCGGGTATATGCCTCATCACCACCTCTATATCGGCCAGTCTCTTAGCCAATAGCTGTTCCATAGGAGATACGGATACCACCAGGTCATCCTGGTTAACTTGGTTGGCCACGAGATCCGTGCCTGATGCGTTTTGGTGGGTCAACCTGCGTGGTGTAGTCTGACAGATCACTCCATTATTCGCCGCTTGGTAGCTTTGATCCCCACTCATTCCCTCTGGTTGGATGACTCCTCTCATGACCAATCGGGTGTTTCGCCCCACATGGATTGTTAGGGGTGTTATTTGGGATTCATTCGGCCCATTGGGATGAATGGACTCGAATGGGGTAGTTTAGAGGAGTGGGGGACCACTCGACCTGTGAGGATGAGCCGAGCCTAGTGGTGTTTGGGTTGGGATGACTGACTGAAGGTGGGATGGGATGGCGAAGATGGGTGGTTTTTCTTGTGGTGGGCTTTCCGTCACTTGGACTCCTTGATCTCGTGCCTGAAGCAGATCGACCGAGAGCGGCTCTATTGGTGGCCCCCGTTCCCTATAAGTCAAGGCTGAATCTTTAACTAGTGACGAACATAGTTGGCGCGACCTCGTATCCAAGATTGCGGGTCCGTGCTTTGGAGTCCGGAGAGGTTGCATAGACAGAACTGAGGTGCAAAACCGATTGGATGGTACCTGACAAAGCAAAAGCTCAAGGTCATAAAATTGTCTTACCTTCTCTTTTAGAGATTGGTTCTCGGCCCTGATGGAGGCGTTTTCGGTCCGGATGGTAGTGTTCTCAGCTTCCAATGCAGCCACCTTGTCTGAGTACTGTTGCATGAGGGCTGGTAGCGTGTCGAATGCACCAAATTAATTAACCTTACTGACCTAACTATTCAATTGTATAAAGGGCAAGCAAGGGTCGATCCCACAGGGAATGACTCGATTAATTTCTATATTCTAAAACAATAAAATTAATAGAAATGCAAATTAAATTCTAAATTGTTAATTTTACAATATTAATGAAAGGGGGTTTGTAATCAAGGCAAACTAAAGTAAAACAGAGAAATAAAATATCAGGTTGAACAATCAGTTCTCGGTTCAATATCCACCTAAACATGCATTGGACATAAAGTAACTGTAACACTGTTCTATCTCATCATTATGAAACTACTGACCCTAGGAAACAACAAGCTCTGTTACCCGAATTCTCCCTTAGTTTGTCACTACCGAAACAAGCTCTTCGAGTAGATACTAACCCTTGAACAACCTAGAACAAACTCTCTAAATTTAATTCAATGGCAGCCTTAAGAATTAGGAGAATAGATCAATCTAAGCAACAATCACGCAAGCTCGGATTATTTAACTTAGGTTATGTTATTCAAGACAATAGACCGAAAACTTGTCCATAATCAGCTATCATCATGTGTCACTCGTTGAATAGAAAAAGGACAATTACGGATCACAATTCCTAATTCTAACAGGTAAATTCTGATTAAACAATTTAGCAGGCCAAAACTAAATCACTCAAACAAGAATCACAAACAATTAAAACAGAATAACATAAACAATTCCAATAAAAACGAGATTAAGAACAATGTTACTAGAGTCAGGTTACACCAATGACATGAAATTAGGCTTCAAAATCCCCTTGAACTGAAGAAGGAAATTAGCCGCACATCTTGATCTAGAACGCAAAAACTCTACAGAATTCAAACTCTACTGTCCTCCCTCCGTTTAACCTAAAAACTTCTAATTAAATAACATGTGTTTTCCTTAATTCTTCCCCAAGAATCATGGAATTTCTTTCCTGGACGTTTCCTAGAAGATAGACTTCCAGATTTGATAAAATCTGATCAGATATGGATTCCAGAATTCGTCTCCAACTTGCACCAGGATTCTCGCCATGTAAAAGATCTTTTCTGGGCTCCATCACTTCATAAAAATTGTAGTCTAGGATGTGTAGATGAATCTGGGCTTTTGAATCACCCGTTTTCGATATCTGACGCTCCAGTTAGGCCCGTTCGAAGATTCACTGCTCAGCTAAGGAATCCTTCTGCGACTAGGATTCCAGGTCCGGTTTTGCAACAACTACTGAGAACCCAAACGAACTCGGATTCTTGCCCATAATACCTTCCTGAAAAGCTTGATTCGTCTACTTTAATTTCTCTGAAAGACACTTTTGCAATCGAGGAATCTAGCTCCCTGAAAAACCTGAAAAACGTAGCACTGGTCAGAATAACGAAAAATCTGGAAAATCTGGAATTTCCTAATCTTTTCTCAATTATTTCCTAAAGTCTATCCAAATATGCCAAACTTACAAAATAAGCTCTAATCAGCTCAACTAGGCATAAAACAGAACAAAAAAACATAATATGGAAGGAATAAAAATATATAAATTACACTCTTATCAAGGTTAGAGCCTCCAATTTGGCCTCGAGGCTAGGATTAGTGTTATCAGAATTGTCAGCCATGGAGAGTTTCTTCACGTAGCAGGGTTTGTTAAGACGAATGATTACTAGAGGCCCCACGGTGGGCGCCAAACTGTAGATGCAAAAATCTACCGTTACAGAAAGAAGGACTGATCCTGTGAGGTTGATGCCACTAGTGACCTGCTGCACTTGCACATGTGAGAAAACAAGCGTGAAGCAGACGGAAAACATCGGGGTGGTGTTTGCCGTAGGCACTCCGACGCTCAAGTCAGCAAGGCTGAGTGAGGCTAATTTAGTAAGGGTTAGGGAGAGGAAAGGTTACCGGGAGTCTAGTCAGGGACTGTGACTACGGCTGTAATGCGAAGTTCTCAAGCGGGAACTCCAGGGTCTGAAGGTGTAATGTAATATGTCCTTTGTGAGAGGGCTGACTTCTGTTTAAATAGTGACTGCATGGTCTTCCAATCCTGGTGGGACTGGGAGTCCTCGAAGTGGTAGTTCTCCCAAAGGGTGCAACCTTTGGCTCCCTTATCTCGACAGGAGAAGGAGTTCGAGCATGACTCAGATACGAACCTTGGTGGAATTGGGATAGTAGTTGACTTCCTTATGCGAGTTCAAGTAGGAGTGTAATCCATAGGTAACTGTGGGCTCCGAATTGACCGTAAGCCCATAAGTTGTGCTAGGATCAGGAGGCCTGGGTCCAGATGATAAAATCCGACTACACTTCATACCAAATGGGCCTTATCTACAGAATTCTGGCTTGGGCCCCATTGGGATTGGGCCTAGGCTTTCATCTTTGTTAGAGGTGTTTCCCTATTTGGGCCGAGGACATTTTTTGGCCCTAATATATATAAAGTATAATATAGAAGTTTGACTTGTAAGAGTAAATTATGGAGATTATGAATATTTAGTGCAGGAACAATTAATATTAAATGGACCTTATTTAGAGAGATACTAATGTTATTTTTATTATTAATAAAAAATAATTAAATTAATAATAAGTTGTTAATGATACATATATAGTGAGGCCTTTAACTCAAGGAAGGCCAATGCATGTTAAATACGACTCGTATGAATGATGTGGTTAATTTAACCTACTAATTATTATCTATTTTAAATATTAATAAAATAAAGCAATCTTCGACAGAACTACCTGATTGGTTAGAATTTTTTATTTTTTAAATTCCGAGCAATGGGTTTTAACTTTTAAGCAAAAAAATGGAGGGAGATCATTTAATTTGTGTAATGTGCGCCTTTATGAAATTATGATGGTAAATAAATGGGAGAAAATTTTTGGAAAATAATATTGTGGGTAAATACGTGAAAATGAAATTGTTAATTTTTGTTTAACACATCCAAACACAAGGAGAAAACTATATCATCAACTACTGTGGTTTATTTTATTTTCTCTATTACATTCATTCATACTTTAGACAAATTCAATAAATTCATTAATATTTTAAACAAATATTGTGCTTTATTTTATTTTTCTTTATGAGATCGTTTGGTATTAAACTCATTCACTTAGAAAGTATTAAAAATGCTCAGAGAGTTTTTCATAATTTTGTAAGGGGATGTTTAATATTTTCATGAGGATTTTTTTTTTTTTTATATATATATTTTTAAGAGGGTTTCGATAATTATAGGAATACTTCAAGTATTTTCTACATGAGATGAATGAGCTTATACCAAGTAATCTCACAGGGAAAATAAAATAAACCCTTTAAACAAATTCAGTTTGTGGAACAAGTATCGTTATTTTGATACTTTTTATCAAAAAATATATATCATGTACGGTTGTTGGCTAAGGCAAAAATTTTAATTTAGGCCTTCTTATTACAGATATTTTTTATTATCAAAAGAATACTATAAATTCAAATTAATCTTAATGATCTTAAATTGAAACGTGTAATGCATATTATTTTTATGCTCTACTTACAATATTTTTGAACTTTTCAACGAATATAAATAATTTTTTGGGGGACTAAAACTTTGGGGACTAACATGTAATTAACCCATATTATTAAACAGATATCATTAAAAGAGAAGTTTAATTGAAAAAAAATGAAATATACTCTTTGTTAAAGTTTAAATATAAATATTTCAAATAAAATTGAACTAATATTAGAAAATAATCATTAAATACAAATATTTCATCACAAAAGGAAATATATATAGAAATTTGACTTATAAGAGTAGACTATGACGATCGTGAATGTTTCATTGGAAACCTTTTAATTAAATAATTTGCAAAAGTTATATTACTTTACTAATATATATATAGAATAATTTCTAGCCAGTACGTCCTGATAATAATTTGTGAAGACCATGCATGTAAATATGAGATCCCAATTGTAAAATATCATATCAGTTCAATGAGTTGAATCTTACGGGATTAAGTATGATCTTGATGAAATTAATATTCAAATGTTTTAATTAGAGAATGACTAATATATATATTCTCTTGTCAGGACTATCTTGATATAATAATATCGGGACCGTGCTTGAATACCGTTGGATCCACTTATTAGACTGAAATAATATTTGACATATAAAGAGTCAGTTTGGTTGAACTTATGAAAATTAGCTTATAAGCAACTAGTGCTTATAAGTTAATTTGAGCTTATAAGCATTTAAAATTTAAGAAATTACGTATTTAGTTAAAGTACTTATAAATGACTGATAAGTAGTTGATGCGTTTAGTAAAATATGGCTTATAAGTACATTTTATTATTAAAATGACTAAAAATGATACTATATTATTAAAAATAAGGGTATAGGATGAGATTTTAAAATTAAAAAAGGGTAATGCGGCAATATACTTGGTTAAAAAAATTACCTTCCCCCAACTTCTTATTATTATTATTATTATTATTATTATTATTTTGCTTATAGACTTAGCTTATAAGCCCAAAAAAGTTATAAACAAACATATCAGCTTAATTTTAGAACTTATAAGTTCAAACAAACACCCCTATAATAAATTAAATAGGGGTAATGTGGTAATATACTTGATTAAAGTTGCTTATAAGGCCAAAAAAAAAAAAAAAAAAAAAAAAAGTAGATTCCCCCAACTATTTTTTTGGCCTATAAGCCCAAAATGTTGTAAACAAACAGATCAGTTTGATTTTAAAATTTATAAGCTGGTTTAACCAGCTCATAAGCTCAGACAAACACCCCTTACATATAAAGATTCAAAGGAGAATATGTATGGTCCTCATATAATTATACGACGAACTACTATATATGTAGAATCATTTTTTTAAAGTAGTTTTATCACATAAAGGAAATAATTTAAATGTACAAAACTATTGATATTATTTTCTATATGAGAGATACAAAATTAATATTGCATGTTTTACTTCCCATATATATATATATAGCATCAAATCATAAATTAACAAATAAATCTTCAAGAATTAATTATTCTTTCTGTTAGGGCCAAAAATCGTCTTAAGTCTGGCAAGACCCAATAATGAAATAAACATGTCACGGCCCAAGGTCTCAGCCCAATCCCGATTAGGCCTACACTAAAAATCACCTTGTGAACTACCCACTCTATGAGTTGGGCTATCCTATAAGTTAAGCTAAACTGAGTTTCAGCCCAATCACCTACAAACGAACATCGACCAACAGAGCCTGCTTTCTTGCATTTTACTCCATTTGGCCCTTTGTTTCTCCGTTTGGCCGTTTCCCTAACACATGCACCCCATGCATTTTTATTACATTTGGCTTGGTGATTCTCCGTTCGGTTTGTTGCTCAAAACATGCATGTCATGCATGTCATTTCTCCAGGTAAAATTATTCTTCCCTTGGTCTTGCATCACTTCGCCATACGGCTTGTTACTTGATACATGCATGACCTTTTCCATTTAAAGTTTTATCTTTCCTTTGGATTTGCACATGCACGCCATTACTTCTCTTATTCAATTCATTGTGGATAACTGTACATTATGCGGGATACTATATGAAATTGTTTTAAACCGTCTACTGTGATCAACTTCAATCGGCCTAGGCTGATTTATTAATTTCCACCTTCAATTAGACCGATTTATATATTTACACCTTCAATCGACCCAGATCGATTTATTGATTTACATCTTCAATCGGCCCAGACTGATTTATTGATTTACACCTTCAATCGGCCCAGACCGATTTATAATTCACACTTTCAATCGGCCTAGACCGATTTATAGTTTACACTTTCAATCGGCCCAGACCGATTTATTGATTTACACCTTCAATCAGCCCAGACCGATTTATTGATTTACACCTTCAATCGGTCCAGACCAATTTATAAATTCACACTTTAAATCGGCCTAGATCGATTTATAGTTTACACTTTCAATCGGCCTAGACCAATTTATAGTTTATACTTTGAATCGACCCAGACCGATTTATAGATTCACACTTTCAATCGACCCAGACCGATTTATAGTTTACACTTTCAATCGGCCTAGACCGATTTATAGTTTACACCTTCAATTGGCCTAGACCGATTTATAGATTCACATCTTCAATCGGCCCAAACTGATTTATTGACTCACACCTTCAATCGGCCCAGACCGATTTATCGATTCACACCTTTGATCGGCCTAGAACGATTTATAGATTTACACATTCAATCGGCCTAGACCAATTGAAGGGCTTGCACCTCAAATTAACAAGTCATCAACCCAATCCACACAACGGTCCATCCAACCTAACGAGCTGCTATCAATAATCCGCTCAATCTGCACTCATTTGATTAAATCCACTCTCCAAGCTAAATACTCTTTAACTTAGAGAGTGGAGGGCTAACTGTTAGGGCAAAAAATAGTCTCAAGTCTGGCAAGGCCCAATAACGAAATAAACATGTCACGGCTCAAGGTCTCAGCCCAATCCCGATTGGGCCTACGCTAAAAATCACCTTGTGAACTATCCACTCTATGAGTTGGGCTATCTTATAAGTTAAGCTAAACTGAGTTTCAGCCCATTAGCCTGCAATAGTCCATAAATAGGAAATCAGAATCCCATTATGTTTCCTCTTCTACTAAGATTCCAAATCTTACTTAAACTATTAAACTTAATCTGATAAAGTCAAAAAATCATATTTCTTTCCTGATAGGGATTATCTCCTAAAATAGGACTTAGTGTTCTACTAGGATTCCAACTCCTTCGGTTCACTATAAAAACAAAGGTCTGCTCTCTCATTAAGGGGGGAATCTCCCATAGTCAATCTACACTACTCAAAACCATCTATTTGCTCTTGAAGTTCTTGCTCTCAAGAACCCGACGCCTCCGCTATAGTCCTAGCCTCTGACAAGACTCCTAGTAATTCTTCATCTCCTTAATTCTTATCGAATAATCTCTTTCAGCCTTGCTGACTTGAGCGTCGAAGTGCCTACGGCAAACACCACCCTGGTGTTTTCTGTAAGCTTCACGCTCGTCCTTTCATGGGTGCAGGTCTAGCGGATTGTTAGTGACCTCAACCTCACGGGATCAGACTCTATTTTCATGACAGTAGATTTTTTGCATCTACACTTTCCCATCAAAATACCTTAGACTTTATTATAAGTATCAGTCACGAGATTCACCACCAAACACAATTCACTATAATCTTATCCTACACTTCAATATTACGAAAAAAAAAAAAAAAAAAAATTCCTCAATCTCTTTGTTGCTTTTACTTTTTGTTCTCGTTGCTACAGGTATATATTAAATTTTATTTGTTTTTAACATAGTTCTCTACTCTTTTTTAATTTTTTATTCGCATTAAAGAAACAAAAACTAATTTTCTTGATTACAGGAAGTGAGCAAATGGTGGCGAATGGTGCTGAATGTAAAGGATCAATTCTGAAACCTGGAAGAAATTGCTTCCCAGAAAACTGCGTGGAGGATTGTAAGAAGCTATTTGGAGCCAAATCCAATGTTTCAGGAAAATGTGTTAGAATGATAGATTGTCAATGTACTTATCCCTGTTAATCCCCATATTACTTCTTTAATTTGTAATTATGGAGGTTAATTTTAACCTACTAATTACTATCTTAAAATTAATTAAATAAAACTTGCTTCGAGGGAGATTATTTAATTTGTGTTTGTGTGCCTTTATGATGGTAAATAAAAGGAAGAATAATACTGAAAAAAATAAAATTAGCACTTTTTTTTTTTTTTAAAAGATGTATAAATAAGTACAAATATTTTATACAAACTTTCTTATAAAAATAGACGTGTTTTAAGATTATCGAAGGATTTTAAATTAAAAATAAATTAAAATAATTGAAGGAGATTTTAAACTAAAATAATTAAAAATAAATATTTGGTCTTTAAGTGTCCTTAATATATGCTCTAAAGTCACATGTTAAAGACAATCCAATATATATATATAACTTAACTTTAACAACTGACAAAATCTTCAAGAATTTAATTATTTTTCCCATCAAAATATCACAGACCTAATTATAAATATTGTCACAAACAATCACATTTCACTATTATCTTATCTCGCACTACAACAATTTAGCTAGTTCTTTCATGCAAGAGATAAAATATGAAGAATTCCTCCTGTTTGGTGCTTTTGTACTTTTTGTTTTGATTGCCACAGGTAAGTTTTAATGTTCTTATTTATGTTTCTAGTAAAGTTTTTTATGATGAAGTTGTGGAAATTTGTTAATTCCTTAATTGCAGGGAGTGAGAAAATGGTGGTGAATGGTGCAGAGTGTTAAGGAACAGTAATAATGAAACCAGGAAGAAATTGCTTCCCAGAAAACTGTAAGAAGCAACATGGACAATACTTCTACATTTTGCATACAAGTTTTTGGGACTAAAACTTTAGGGACTACAATGTAATTAACCCATATTATTAAACGGATATCATTAAAAAAGAAGTTTAATTGAAAAAAATGAAATATACTCTTTGTTAAAGTTTAAATATAAATATTTCAAATAAAATTGAACTTCATTAAATAAAAATATTTCATCACAAAAGGAAATATATATAGAAATTTGACTTATAAGAGTAGACTATGACCATCGTGAATGTTTCATTGAAAACTTTTAATTTAAATAATTTGTAAAAGTTATATTACTTTACTAATACATATAGAACAATTTCTAGTCAATACGTCCTAATAATAATTTGTCAGGACCATGCATAGGGGTGGATCTAGCCCCTTTGAGGTATGCCTCATATTTAAAAAAAAAAAAATTACTAATATATAGGCCTACAAAAAATTGCGATTAATATACATATCCATGCCTATGCTTAGATTTTTTTAAAATGAGAACTTCACTTGCTTTTTATGATTTTATCCCTAAAATTCTTTACTCTCTCATTCTCTTGCTCATGCTATTCGTTCTTAAAACTTTTGAAGACTAAAATTATTGAAGCTTTTACTACTCAAGGTGCCACAATTAGTTCTGTTTTCTATTTATTAGTTTTAGGTATGTGTTGCTCATTTCAATTTAATTTATTTCAGTGCTTGTTTTTTGGAGGTTTTTTTTTTTTTTTTTTTTTTTTTTATTTTTTTTCTGTCTAATTGATTTCATCGAAAAGGAAGGTTTTATACTAACTTGGTACGTGAAAATCGATTATATTTTTTTTTCTAATTTGAGGGGAAAAGACAAGAATCTTGAAGTTTATTTTGTGTTTCATGTCTAAGAATGTTCCTGCTTTCTGAATTAAAACCTTAACTATATTTTAAAGGACGTTATTCTTCACTCTTCACTCACCACTTTCCTACATCTCAAACGTCATTGTTCAACTGCTCAAAATTATTAAAGAAATTTGAGTTACTATCTATGATTATACCAATAAAATTCCCTCTTTTTTATTAATTCATAATAAAAGTTAACACAACGTTGACTTGATTTAAGTTCTGATTGACTTTAAGTTAGGCTAAGTCTGATCAAAATCATGAAAAATTATATTGTAATCTTTGGAAGCCAAAAATTAAAAGAAGGTTTTGCTCAAGATTTACTCAACACATTTACTCAAAATTTTGCTTCTCATAGATTTATTCAAGTAGGTAAACAATGTGTTATTGCATTCTTTTCTTTCAAGTTTTTGATATTGTATTATTTTCTTTGTTTAAGGTTTGGTGATTTTTTAAAGTTTTTACTAGTTGTTTGGCAAATAATTGGCAGAGCCCTGGAGCAGCCCCCCCCCCCCCCCCCCCCCCCCCCCCCCCCCCCCCCCCCCCCCCCCCCCCCCCTCTCGGGGCCCCGCAGAAGTCTTGGGTTCGCCACTGACCATGCATGTATATATAATATATTAGATCTGAATTGTAAAATATCATATCAGTCCAATGAGTTGAATCTAACGGGATTGAGTATGATCTTAATAAAATAATATAAAAATGTCTTGACTAGAGAATGACTGATAGACCTTCGGTAAGTAAAGTTTACTAGCTGAGGGGGCACAAGGGTAAAAAGGGTGTTGGGATTGTGATGTAGTAAGGGTTGTTATAATTAGGTTGTTATAATTGTTATAGGTTGTCCACATGTTAAGGGAATATAGTTTGTTAGAGGGGAATAATATTGGGGAGGAACAATATATTAGGAGGGAGTTAATTCTTAAAAGGCAGGTTATATTTTAAAGGACTTTTGGGAGGTCCCCAGCTCCTCGAACTGTTGGGAATTATCTATCTTTTGTTAATTGCATCTTTGTCTTTCTTCCTTAATTCAATATAATATTTGATTCCTTGGGGAGTTGTTATTGGTTCTTTGTGTCCTGGGAATTGTTTGCAGGTGGAATTGACTATTTTGGCATGGAGTTCCATCAATTTGGTGTCAGAGCTCGGTTAGCTAATGGTAAATACTAGAATGGAGAGTAGAATTGACAGCCTAGAAAAGGAAGTTGGATCTATGAAGCAAGACTTAGGAAGTGTGAAGGAATACCTACTTGAGATGCGTGAGCTGATGCGATTGAGAGAGGAATGAGATGAGGCGCGAAATCGCGAGACAAGGAAAACATCATCATCGGAGAGTCAGAACGACGACAAGAACAGTGGGCATAATCAAATCAAAAACGGTGTTGAGATAGGGAAAGATGATAGGAGGATTAAGAAGCTGGGACTGCCAATATTCAGTGATGATGATTCTTATGGGTGGACTTTCAAGGCAAATTGCTATTTTAGCATCAATCGATACAAAGAGGAGGAGATGGTGGAGGTTGTCATTGTGTGCATGAAGGGAAGGGCCCTGAACTGGTATCAGTAGGCAAAATCTCAGACACCTTTTCACTCCTAGGGAGCTTTTAAAACAGCCCTGATTGCCAGGTTTCGTTCGTCTTTCCAAGGGACGGCCTATAAGGCGCTGGTGGGCTTGAAACAAACGGTTACGGTGACTGAGTTTTGGGAAGAGTTCAAAGCTCACACTGCTCCGTTGAAAGAGTTTGGAGAGAAGTTGCTCATGGGGATTTTCATGAATGGTCTTAAAGAGGAGGTAAGGGCCGAGTTGAGGTTGAATAAGCCCAAAGCATTAGTGGAGCTAATTGAACAAGCCTATGGGTTTTAGAGAAAACCCGATCTAGATTTGGTAGAGCCCAGACCCACAGACTTGAATCTTACAACCAGGTATCCTCCAACCTAGATTTGAGTCACCCAAATTGGTGGAGGACTCCACCAAAGAACACTGAGTTGGTACCATTCACGGGAGCTCAAAATTGAAATTGGGAAATGGGAGGTAAGTCTACAGAAATTACGGCAACTCCGTCTAGAAGTGACGGATTTCGACGGCTATCCAAAGCTGAGGTTCAATTTAAACGGGACAGAACACTTTGTTCTACTGTGACGAGAAGTTTGGACCTAATCACTGTTGCAAGAGAATCACTCCAGATCTTACTAGTTCTGGATGACAACGATGATATCGAAAAAGAGAAAGACGTGCAGGAGCTGGATGATGCACCACTTAAGGAAGGTACCCTTCTCACCTTATCAATGAATTCCATTGTAGGGATAACAACCGATAAAACGTTAAGGCTCAGGGAATCTAACTATGGCTTTCGTCAATGAGGAGAAAAGGGTGGTGTTGCAAGGGGACCCTTCACTGGTAAAATCAGTAATGTCTTTAAAAACCATGTTGAAGTCATTACAAATCGAGGACACTGGATATGTGGTAGAATCTTGTTCTATAGAAGACAGGGTTGTGGAAAAAGAGGAAGCAATTGAATCGAAAGTTGCTATTGTTGTGGAAGACTTTAGCCATCTTTTCCAACAGACTACCAAACTTCCCCCCCAAACACCCTACAGACCATGCCATAACCTTACTGGACAACTCCAAACCCCTTAACATACGACCCTACTAATACCCCTACTTCCAAAAGAACGAGATGGAGAGGCTAGTTGTAGAAATGTTGGATTCCAGGATTATTCAACCTAGCACTAGTCTGTTTGCCAGCCTGGTTTTATTGGTGAAGAAAAAATATGGTAATTGCCACTTCTGTGTAGACAATAGGGCTTTAAATAACCTGACCATGCCGGATAAATTCCCTGTTCCTTCAATTGAGGAACTTTTAGATGAGTTGGTAGGGGCAACAGTGTTCACAAAATTGGATGTGAAATCAGGCTACCACCAGATTAGGGTAAGGGAGGAGGACATAGCCAAAACAACCTTTAAGACCCATGAGAGGCATTATGAATTCCTGGTTATGCCATTTGGATTAACCAATGCCCCTTCCACCTTTGAAACACTCATGAATACCATCTTTAAGTTGGTTTTGAGGAAGTTTATACTAGTTTTTTTTATTTTTTATTTTTTTTATGATATTCTAGTGTACAGCCTTGATTTATACACCAATCTAGAGCACCTTAAACAAACCTTCAAGATACTAGTTGAGAATAAATTAGTGGTCAATTGGAAGAAATATTTGTTTGGGCAACAAAGGTTGGAATATTTAAGCCATTTGATTTCATCTAGAGGTGTAGAGGCTGACCCACAGAAGCTTGAGGCAATGTTATCTTGGCCTATTCAGCGAACCATCAAGAATTTGAGAGGATTTTTGGGGTTGACGGGTTATTATAGGCATTTTGTGAAAGGATATGGGATGATAGCACAACCATTAACACAACTCATTAGAAAGGACTCCTTCAAGTGGAATGACCAGGCACAACAAGCATTTGAGGTTCTAAAAACCGCAATGACAATGGTACCTATCTTGGCAGTGCCCAATTTTAACTTGCCCTTTGAAATTCACACCGATGCCTTTGGGTTAGGGATGGGGGCTATCCTGGTGTAAAAATCGCTCCCCATTGCTTTTCTCAATAAAGCCTTCTCTAGTCAATCCAAGCAGAAGTCGGTTTACGAGCGGGAGTTCATGGCCATAGTGTTCGCGGTCCACAAATGGAGCCACTATTTAATCGGATGCAAGTTTATTATCAAAACCGACCAACGAAGTCTGTAGTTCTTGACAGATTAGTGGGTGAAAACTCCAGAGCAACATAAATGGATCTCAAAACTCATGGGGTTCTCCTTTGAAATCCATTACCAACCTGGCACTTCCAACCAAGTGGCTGATGCCTTGTCCAAGAAAAAAGAGGAAGCTAAGTTGGTAGCTTTTTCTATGGTTTAATTTTCAGAGTTGGATGATTTAGTATTTGAGGTGCAGCATGATCCTAAATTAAAATCCATCATGCAAGATTTACTACTGGATTCCTCCAGCCATCCTCACTATCGTATTCACAACTACTATCTCCTCTATAAAGATAGGTTAGTGGTCCCTCGAACTTCTAAACTCATCCCCAAATTTCTGGTAGAATTCCACAGTAGCTCAAGTAGAGGTCATTCGGGTTTTTTTAGAACTTAAAAGAGGATATCCAATACTGTTTTTTGGGAAGGGATTAAGAAAGATGTTCAACTGTTTCTGCAAAAATGTACAGTCTGCCAACTAAACAAGCATTTAGCCCTCAAACGAGCGGGCTACTACAACCTTTACCTATTCCTTATCAAGTTTTTAATGAGGTTAGCATGGATTTCATTGATGAGTTGCTTAGAGCTAAAGGGTATGACACAGTCTTGGTGGTGGTTGATAGACTTACTAAGTACAACCATTTCATTCACCCATATAATGCTAAGGACATAGCTGCTGTGTTTGTGAACACTATTGTGAATTTGCATGGATTTCCCAAGTCTATTGTATCTGATAGGGATAGGGTATTTATCAATCAGTTTTGGCAAGAGCTTTTTAAAGGCATGGGAACCAGCTTAAAGTTTAGCTCTACGTACCATCCTCAAATTGATGGGCAGACTGAGGTCGTCAACCGTTGCTTGGAGTCATATTTAAGGTGTTTTTGTAGTTACCAACCCAAACAGTGGTACATTATTGGTACAACACCACCTTCCACCACTCAACCAAAATGACACCTTTCAAGGCATTATATGAAAGGGATCCTCCCACTGTCCTCAAGTTTATGAACTACCCATCCTTAGTGTAAGCGGTAAATTAGCAAATGCGGGAGCGAAACTCAATTTTGGATGAACTAAAGCACGATCTGGCCATGGCCCAGGGACATATGAAGGCAGAAGTCGACTTGCACCGACGTGAAGTCACCTTCCAACTAGGGGATCAAGTTTTCCTCAAGCTTCAACCATACCGGTTCAAGTGAATGAGAAGCTAAGTCCAAGGTTTTATGTTTCCAATTTTGGAACAAATTGGGCAGGTTGCCTGTCGATTGGATTTACCTCTGACAGCCCGAATCCATCACCTTTTTCATGTCTCTCAATTGAAACCCAGCTTGCATAGTTCAATTCCAATTCAACCACTTCCTCCCTTCCTATCCAAGGACTTAGAACACTTGTCCAACCGGAGGGAGTCTTGGCAGTCTGCACCTTAATGGATGGGTCTAAGGAAGTCCTTATCCAATGAAAGGACCTCGCACCTTTCAAAGCAACTTGGGAGTCATATGATATCATTGATATCTAGTATCCACTTTTTCACCTTGAGGACAAGGTGGCTCTTCAGGGGGGGAGTATTGATAGACCTCCAGTTAGTAAAGTTTACTAGCTGAGGGGCACAAAGGTAAAAGGGGTGCTGGGAGTGTGATGTAGTGAGGGTTGTTATAATTTTTATAGGCTGTCCTCGTGTTAAGGGAATATAGTTCGTTAGAGTGGAATAATATTGGGGAGGAATAGTATATTAGGAGGGAGTTAACTCTTAAAAGGCAGGTTATATTTTAAGGGACTTTTGTGAGGCCCTTAGCTCCTCGAACTGATGGGAATTATCTGTCTTTTGTTAATTGCATCTTTGTCTTTCTTCTTTAATTCAATATAATATTTGATTCCTTGTGGAGTTATTATTTGTTCTTTGTGTTTTGGGAGTTGTTTGCAGGTGGAATTGATTGTTTTGGCGGGGGGTTCCATCAATAACTGATATCAAAATTAATATATATATGAAAATTCTCTAGTTAGGATTGCCTTGATATAATTATATCGGGCCGTGCTTGAATACAATTGGATCCACCTATTATACTGAAATAATACTTTACATATAAAGATCGAACAGTGAATATGTATGATCCTTATATAGTTATATGACAAACTACTATATATGTAGAGTCAGTTCTTTTTAAGTATTTTATCACATAAAGGAAATGATTTAAATTTACAAAACTATCAAGATTATTTTCTATATGAGAGATAAAAATTAATATTGAATGTTTTACTTCCCATATATATATAGCATCAAATCTTAACAAATAAATCTTCAACAATTAATTATTCTTTCCCATCAAAATATCTTACACTTTATTATAAATATCAGTCACTGGACTCACCACCAATCACAATTCACTCGAATCTTATAATCCTACACTTCAATATTACGAAAAAACGAAAATGAAAAATTCCTCAATCTCTTTGTTGCTTTTACTTTTGTTCTCGTTGCTTCAGGTATATATTAAATTTTATTTGTTTTTAACGTAGTTTGCTACTCTTTTTTATTTTTTTATTCGCATCAAAGAAAAAAATCTATATATGATCTATGTATAAATGTTAATGCGTTTGTTTGAAGTTTTTAATGATGGGAAATTATTTCTGTTATGTTTAAATGCTTAATCCAACAATCTCATCGACCTCATATACGATGTGGTGAGTGGGGGCTCATGCCCACACTGAACATGGAAAATTTTTCTACTGTGTTGTAAACACCCATCTTGGATAGTAAAGAGGAAAAGGGTCGATAACCAAGCGCTTTGGTGCAGATGTCAGCCAACTGATTCTCAGTCCGAACATGAAGAGTTTTGATGGAACCATTTTGTATCAGCTCCCGAATGAAATGAAAGTCTACCTCAATGTGTTTTGTATGTTCATGATAAACTGGATTTGCTGCAATATAAAGGGCAGCCTGATTATCACAAAATAAGAGTGCTGGTTGAGAATGCTCAATTGATAAATCCCTAAGTAGTTGTAGCAACCATACTAATTTAGATGCAGTAGAACCCATTGCTCTATATTTTGCTTCAGCAGAAGATCTAGAGACAGTCTTTTGCTTTTTCGATGTCCATGAAATAAGAGAATTCCCAAGAAAAATACATATCCCTGTGACTGATCGCCTTGTGTCAATGCAACCTGCCCAATCTGAATCAGAAAACCCTTTCAGATGCACTTGTGATTGACGAGAATAAAATAGCCCTTGTGCTGGAGCAAGTTTGATGTACCGAAGAACTCTTATAGCAGCATCCCAATGTGGTTTTCTAGGCTTAGCAAGAAATTGACTAAGAGTTTGAACTGCATATGACAAATCAAGCCTTGTGATAGTTAGATACAACAATCATCCAATTAACCTTCGATACTGTGTTGCGTCTATAAGTAATTCACCATCCAATCTTGACAATTTAATCTGTGTATCCATAGGGAATTTAGCAGGTATGGAAGCAAGAAGACCAGTATCCTCTAACAATTCCAAAGTATATTTACGTTGACACAAAGTAATCCCCTTTTGGCTCTAGAAATTTTCAAACCAAGAAAATATTTCAAAGGACCTAAGTCCTTTAATTTGAACTGTGCATTCAAATATGTAGTGAAGTCTTGAATTCGATGAGAGTCATTTGAAACTAAGACGATGTCATCTACATAAACCAATAAAGCAATAAAAAAGTTACCATCTCTTTTGATAAACAATGGGCTGTCTACCATTGATTGTTGAAAGCCACTAGACAATAAAGTGTTTGAAAATTTGGCAAACCATTTTCTTGAAGCTTGCTTTAATCCATAGAGCGACTTATTTAATTTTAACACTTGTGATGGTTTCATAGCATGAAAACCGGGAGGCATAGCCATATAAACTTCTTCATCCAACTCACCATGCAAAAAAACATTATTAACGTCTAGATGATGAAGATACCAATCATGAATTGTTGCTAAAGCAAGGATAGTGCGCACTGTTGTCATTTTCACAACCGGTGAAAAAGTTTCAAAATAGTCAATTCCTTCACACTGGGTATATCCCTTAGCTACCAAACGTGCTTTGTATCTTTCTATACTTCCATCAGCATTGTGTTTAATTTTGTACACCCATTTACACCCAATTGGTGTTTAAATCAGTGTGTCGAAGTATTGTTCTCCTCAAGTGCTCTAATTTCTAAATCCATAGCAGTCTGCCATTGAGGTAAACTAGAGGCTTCATGATAATTTTTAGGTTCATGGTGTTTAGATATAGCTATGAGAGAATCATTGTATTGCAACGACCCCATGCTCGAAAGGAAGGATCCTCTTTTGCTGGCCTGCGGACAGTCCCATCAAGAAACCCATGTTCGTTTTTGGCAGCAAGTGCCAAAAGAATTGAACGTTTCCAAACATAATAACCATCACCATCAATTGGGGCTGTGAAACCAGACTGGCACCAGGATTTTCCCCGTGGTGCATAAAGAGAGGATTGTTAAAATCATTATCAGTCATGATAACAAGAAATCACTAAATATAAAGGCGGAAGACTTACTCTCGCTCTGATACCATTTCAGAAAGTGAAGAATAAAAGAAATGATTTTTATTCTATGTTTTCTATGGCATGTACATCAATAAATTTATACAATCATCTAAGCAAAAATCACGAGAATCGTGCTAAGATAGGAACAAAATATAAAAGGATAAAAACAAGAAAGTCTTGCTGATATGATCTGCAGCAAATCAGAGTTCTGGTGCAAATATCTTGGGATCTTCTTGTCATTTGAAATCAAATATTGCTCAATACCCCCCACTGAAACAAAATCCTCGCTCCATTCATGGATTAATATATCGTTGTAATTAATTTTCTTGATTACAGGAAGTGAGAAAATGGTGGACTGGCAAATGTTGCTGAATGTAAAGAATCAATTCTGAAACTTGGAAGAAATTGATTCCCAGAAAACTGCATGGAGGATTGTAAGAAGCTATTTGGAGCCAAATCCAATGTTTCAGGAAAATGGGTTAGAATGATAGATTGTCAATGTACTTATCCCTGTTAATCCCCATATTACTTCTTTAATTTGTAATTATTGAGGTTAATTTTAACCTACTAATTATTATCTTTCTTAAAGTTAATTAAATAAAACTTTCCTCGTGGGGGATTATTTAAGTTGTGTTTGTGTTTCTTTATGATGGTAAATAAAAGGAAGAAAAGTCCTGAAAAAAGAAAAATAGCGCTTTTTTTTTTTTTTTAAGATGTACACATAAGTACAATTATTTTTCAAATTGACGTGTTTTAAAATTATCAGAGTATTTTAAATTAAAAATAAATTAAATAATTGAAGGATATTACTTGTCAAATATATATGATTGTTACATCAATTTGTTAGGGAATAATTTATATACTTTACCTTACTCTACAAATAAATGTTGTCAGGATTTTTGTTTTCGAATTAATTTTAATTTTAGTAAATATTATATATATAACCTTAACAGCTGACAAAATCTTCAAGAATTTAATTAATTTTCCCATCAAAATATCGTAGGCCTAATAATAGATATTAGTCACAAACAATTACATTTCACTATTATCTTATCTCACACTACAACAATTTAGCTAGTTCTTTTATGCAAGAGATAAAATATGAAAAAGTCCTCCATTTGTTTGGTGCTTTTTTACTTTTTGTTTTGATTGCCACAGGTAAGTTTTAATGTTCTTATTTATGTTTTTAGTCAAGTTTTTTATGATGAAGTCGTGGAAATTTGTTAATTCCTTAATTGCAGGGAGTGAGAAAATGGTGGTGAATGGTGCAGAGTGTAAAGGAACACTAATAATGAAACCAGGAGGGAATTGCTTCCCAGAAAACTGTAAGAAGCAATATGGACAATACTTACATTTTGCATACATGCATTTCAGACACCGACATTAGATTAGGCATAATTGTCAATCCATTTTCAAAATTAAAGTCAACACTTTGGCCAAAACCTGAAATCAATGGAAAATGAAACAGTTGTTCCCTGTTGAGAAACAGAGGCCTCAGCATCTGCAAGCATAGAACCTGGAATAGTCCCAGTTACTAGTAGCGGCAATAATAGGTGGTTCAGCTTATTGTAACAGCCATTAGCATCGAATTAAAGAAAGTTAAAGAAAAAAATAATGAACAAATACTAAATAAATGTATTTTTCATTTTGAAGTCGACACGTTCCACTGCTAATTTAGCTCAGGAAGCTAATGTTTAAAATTACAGCAATCAAATCATGTAATTTCCCAAAGAAGAATTACTAAGAACTGATATACCAGGATTATAAAGAAACTAATAACTTGTCATATATCAATACTACATAAACACCAGTACACTCTGATCAATTTACAATGACAATCACCACAATGATTCCAACCATTTTACTTCATCAAAGTCTTGTTTTTCTTCTGATATTTCCTCACCCATTTGTTCCCTCAAAGCTGCTTTCTCTTTATCTTCCTAATCTCACACTGCCTTTTATCACTTGCCATCTCTTCTACACTCATATTGATAAGTCTCTCAGGCTTCACCTCCCCCAAAAGAATCTTCCTTCTCAAGTCTGGATTATTTGGATCCTTTATATTGAACATAATTGATCTGTATTTGAGTTTGTTAGCCCCGTTGTACAGCCCCATCTTCTTAAACATCTCAGTTTCGGTTGACACCGCAACACCAACAGGGTCACAAGCCTTTACCCGCTTTTTAGTCTCTTCATCAACTTCACCAGCAACTTTCCGTAACGCCTCTAGAAGAATTTCACGAACCTTGTCACGTGAAGCATTGTTACACTTGATTGATGCCTTCTGCTCTTCTTCACAATATTTGCAAGGTTCCTTTGATGGTTTGATCTTGATCTTCAAGATAAACTTCAAAGGTTTTTTCTCTGCCTCTTCAACTTTTCTGGAACCAATCTCACCCTCACAAGTTCTTTTCTCAGTCTCTTCAAATTTTCTAGAACTCGTCTGCATCTTAAAACCAGTCTTTTCAAGTTTTTTAAAACCAGTCTCACACTTTGCATCTTTTACATTATTTCTTGAAGAGTACTGATGGTGGATTGTTGATTTAGTCGATTCAACTCGTTGGGTTTTCTTTGAAGAATCAATATATAAATTTTCACCTCCGTTTCTTGATGAATACTCCTTGATCTTCTTGCTCCATATCTCCAACAACCACTTAGCCATTGATCGAATCTTCTCTTTTTTATGCTGTCTGAGATGTCGGAGCTGCTTATCAACCGCAGTTGAAACAAGAACCTCGCCGGTCACTGGATAATCCTTGAGCCGCTTCAGTAAGTCTATGCAACGTGACACCTCTGGCCCTGTAAAGGAGACACTGTCCATGGCTGCAGCAAGGGCTGCTTTCTTGGTGGATTCACACAAACATAACAACTCTCTCTCCATGATTATTTGCTTTCCGCAATCAGTCACTCACACAATGGAATTTGCTCAAAGAACGTAGAAGAAAACTGACGAAGAAAATGAAGAGCGGAAAGAGAGATAATAGTAAGCGAAGGGTTGAAGAGTGTTTATGGATTTACAATAACTAGTAGTCCCAATCCTATTCTAATTAGGTTTCCTATTTCATAACACTCCTTTTCCTAAATGGATACTAACATTATCTTAATTTGCTTTCCTAATCTGATTTTACTGGTTGCTTGTACATCAAGCAATACAACGGCAACTAATTCAAATTAAAAAGCCGTTAAATTAATTTTGAAAATCGGTTGAGGCGAAGATGATGTGAAGCTGTGACCATTCTCATTGTCCCAATCCTATCCTAATTAGGTTTCGTATTTCATCTTACTAACACTCCGTTTCCTAAATGGACATCTTAATTTACTTTCTTAATCTGATTTTACTTGTTTCTTGTGCGTCAAGCAATCCAAAATGCATATCAAACATTGTGGTTTGCACAAAGATATCAGGCCAAAAGGGGATTTCATGATGTGGGTATTTGAGATTGGAGAACCGGGCAAAGCTTTGTCTATGAAGAGGAAGGTGAAGTTGTTTTGAACAATGTCGTTTTGTTTCATTTGGCGAAAGAGAACGACTCGGTGGGCATGCATGGTATTTGCTCACAGCTTCTCTTATTTGAGAGTTCCATTTTTTAACATTTGACATTCAAAATTATTATCAAACTTGTCATGTATCTTAATAAAAGGATGTTAAGAAATAGTATTTTCTTCCATTTGGCTGGAATCACGAAGTAATAATTAACACAGTATAAATATAATGTATATAACATTATGGGACTAATTCTCATATCAAATGTTTTTTTATTTTTTGATGATCAGTGGTGTTCGGGTCAGTTTACGGTGACTACCCCTATTAACAACTAAGAAGGAGTTCGAACTCAAGACCTTTTGAATAATACATCCAAGAGTCTCTATGGAATCATATTTGTTTAAAAAGAGCAATATACGCATCATGCAAGTTAAAAACAAGTAATTGGGCTTTGGTGAATGTTGTTGAGTGTCAAGGAGCAATAATGAAACCAGGAAGAGATTGCTTTCCGGAAAACTGTGTTGAGGATTGTAAGAAGCAATATGGAGCCAGTCCTTCAGGAGAAAGTGGTAGAATGATAGATTGTCAATGTTCTTATCCCTGTTAATTCCCATATCTCTTTCCAATCAGCTATTTTAAAATTAATAAGAGATGGTTGCTCGAATTTCAAAGCTTCAATGAACTCTATATTCAAAGCACAACCTGCAATCATATTTGTTCATGAAACAACTGTTCTCTCAGGCATGGCAAGGAAGTGCTCATTCATCATCAATGCTTCTACTTTTCCATTGCAAACAACGACATCAACTTTAAACCAGCTAGATGAGTCAGACTCATTCTCGATCGACGTAATCAACACTTGGCCTTTTCTCTATTGTGATATTCTCGAGAAACTCGGAATTTGAAATGAAGGGTATGCAAGTAATTTCTAGGCAGTCATGTCGCATTAAATGCGGCTAACTTTTTCAATTACTTTTTTTCATGCGTGGGCGACTACAACTGTCCACGCGCGAAGTCGAGGTGACGTGCGGCAACGGTTATGATTACAGTAGTCTGACAGTTGCTTGAGCCTCTGGATGATTGACACGTGGCCACATCAAATGGTCAAGATTGCTCGACGAATGGAGGGTTGAGATTTACTATAGATCGACAGTTACGGTTGAATCCCACCTATTCATCTCCTACACACACCACTATAAAAGCGGGCAACTTGGTTAGAAACCTACACGCTTTGCAAAAAATTCTCAAACCTTGTTTGCTTTTGCTCCGTCGCTATTCTCTCAACTTCACGGCTTTTTCTGGCAAATATCTTCCACTTTTGCACTTTGGTAAGACTTCCTTTACTTGTTTTTACGTCTTTTGCTGTTTAGGGTAGCCATTGTCGTGGCCACATTAAGATTTTTTAGGGCTTTTCTAGGGTTTTTTGAGTGTTTCCATTGATTCTGGGTTTAAGGAGAGTTTATGGTGACAGTCGCCGAAATCCTGATAGCTCGCTTGTTTCTGCTAACCGACGCGAGCTACCTTAGGTGCCTAAACTGAAAGCAAAGTGTGGATAGGTTGCTGAATTTTCGAGCTTTGACACTTGGTTGCTTCTGTTTCAAGTATCCAGAGGCTCACCATGTCTTCATCAAGCAGCCATAATATAGACTGCATGTTTGATTCTCCCGTGACCTCAACCATTCACAGGGAAATGGTCCTCGAGGTTTCTAAGGACCTCATTGTGCAGAGCTCAAACCCCGATGTTGCGGGCTTCTCTGACCATGCTTCTATGAAGACTTCTCCATGAAAGAAATCCCCAGTCCATAGGCCCTGAAAGGAACCACGCTCCTCAATTGGGGCTGAGGATGTTGAGGGCATAACTAGTGTTTATGCGACTCAACTTCCTTTGAGGGTTCCAGGAAACTTCTCCTGGAAGAATCCACCCGTTGGTTGCATGGCAATCTCTGATACCCTCCTAAAATGTGGGATGTTTGTTCCCCTCACTACTTCATCACCAACATTTTAATTTTGAAAATCGGTTGAGATAAAGATGATGTGAAGCTGTGACCATTCTCATTGTCCCAATCCTATCCTAATTAGGTTTACTATATCATCTTACTAACACTTCGTTTCCTAAATGGACATCTTAATTTACTTTCTTAATCTGATTTTACTTGTTTCTTGTGTGTCAAGCAATCCAACAGTAACTAATTTGATCTAAAAAGCGGCTAAATTTTACTTACCTTTTAGGGGAAACCCCACAAGCATTGTATTACACAGCGCAACATCGGTGCCGGGCATTTCATCAAACATTTATACTTGTAATCCAATTGATTGTGGTTTGAACAAAGATATCAGGCCAAAAGGGGGATTTCATGATGTGGGTTTGGGTCATTTGTGAGTATTTGGGATTGGAAAGCCGGGCAAAAGCTTTGTTTTGAACAATGTCGTTTTGTTTCATTGGCGAAAGAGAAGGACTTGGTTTAGCATGCATGGTATTTGCTCACAGCTTCTCTTATTTGTGAGTTCCATTGTTTAACATTTGACATTCAAAATTATTATCAAACTTGTCATGTATCTTAATAAAGGGATGNAACCTCACACTTACAGACTGAAGCGAATCGTCTCTTTCAGTAGCCATATTAAAAGAAACAAAGAAACCAGAATGCAAAAGAAAGGAAAACGAAATACCAGATTGCCAAAATTGAATGAATACCAACGAAATATCAGATTGCAGAAACTGAACGAATACCCTCTCCAAAAATTTTCGGGGCTCCGCCCCGAACCCCGACAGGGGCGCGCTGCCCCCTGTAGACCCCCAGCCAACTCACCGCGGAGTTGGATCCGCGCAAGCTGTGTTTAAGATTAAGCCTCGTCCCATGAAACTTTGCTCTGATACCATGTTAAACAATCCAAAGAAAATAATAAAAAGAGGAGGCTAGGGTTTCATTGATATTGCACAATTCAATTGAATACAAAAAGTATGATTTAACCTAAATACAAAGAGATATATATAGGCTAAACAAAGGAAATAATGAAAAGACAAATCTACCCTTAATAAACAATAAAACAAAATAACCCATATTTCTTAACATTTCCATGATCACTTGTTTCTCTCTATCACTCAGTCACTGGAATTCGAATTAACCTGAAGAGAACTTTGGTTCAGATTAGGTTTTGGTAGCTCGAACCTTACGAAATTGTTACAGAAACATTTCTGTTTATTTATTGGGTTCTAAAAGAGAAAGAACGTAAAAACAAAGAAGGAAAGCAAAAGAATAAAAGGGATGAAGAACTTACAAGTGGAGAACGTTCAGATTAGGTTTTGGTAGCTTGAACCATACGAACTTGTAATGATAAGTGTTGTTCCAATACGTTCCTATCTATAAGACTCCTTTTCCTAGATCACTAGATGGATACTAATATTATCTTAATTTTCTTTCCGATCTGATTTTGCTTGTTTCTTGTACATCAATTAAATTAAAAAGCCTAAAACCAAAAGCATAGCTTTCCAGGACGCGCCATGATTTTCAGGGATTTCATCAAACGCGTCGTTATATCATCACTTTTTAGATACATATCAGCCACCTTGGTTTCAGGCCAAAAGGGGGATTTTATGATGTGGGCATCGATCATTTGTGAGTTACTCATTGTTTTCGAGGGCAATTCAAATGATAGTTACTCACTTTTAGCTATTTGAAAATTTTGGACCAAACTTAATTGGCAAATTTTATGGACCCCTTTTGAGCTATTTTGAGCAATAACACATCTCAATATGTTCCCCACAGATCCGTGGAAAATTTTTATGTAAACGGCTATCACATACCCAAAAATTCACTTGTTTTTATAAATGTATGCGCGATCGGAAGAGATCCTGATAAGTTTTTCGGGAAGGTTTTTTGGAATCCAACTGGCACTCATTGTGTTGAAGCTCGTTCTTGGCATTGCATTGATTCCTAGAGCAAATAATCTTGTGGCTGTTCCTACTTGTTGTCTGGAAAAATATTAATGTGGCCTGTGTAATTTCTGATACTGTCCTCGGTCATGCATGTCAGAACTTGCATTCTACTGAATATAATTTCTTTGTCCAGCAATAAGAGGGCTTTTGAGAACTAGAATTCTAGCTAGCTACTGTATAATTTCTGTATGCAAATAAAGATCTACTTAATGTTTATTTTAACATTTTTTGTTGCTGTTTTCTAATTGAGTTTACCACTGTGGCCAAAACCTGAGGTCAATGACAGCACTGTGACCAAATCTGGTTTTTCACCAGCTGCTTCATACGGAAAAAACAATTCCAACGCGACATCCATGTTCCGTTTCTCAACATACCGACTAATCATGGCAGCCCTGAATATTTGAACAAACCCTGCTGAAACAGAAGTCCCCTGTTGAGAAACAGAGGACTCAGCAGCTGCAAGCATACAACCAGGAATACTGCTGGTTATCAGTAGCAGCAATAATACATGGTTCAGCTTGTTCTAACAGCCATTAAAATCAGGCCTAAATACATCCAGCATCATACATTTATAGAACCTAACTTGCTCCAACAGAGGTTCCAGCAGCTGCAATCATAGAACCTGGAATAGTCCCGGTACAGCTAATATAGCTCCGGAAGCTAATATCGATATTACTGCAATTGTCAGGCCTGAATCAATCAAGCGTCATCCATTTATACAACCTAAACTGATGAATCCAAGGTCCCCTGTTGAGAATCAGGGGTCTCAGCAGCTGCAAGCATATATAGAACCTGGAATACTATCGGTATCAGTAGCTGCAATAATAGATGGTACAGATTGTTGTATCAGCCATTACATTGAGAGAATATTTGAGTTTTAAAAAAAATGAACAAACACTAAAAAATGTATATTTTATCTTGAAGTCAAAACTTTCTTCTGCTAATTTAGATCAGGAAGCTAAAGCTGACAATTATAGCTATTGAATCACGTATTCAGAACTGTTACTCAGAATTGTTAAAGATGGATCATAAAAGACATTAACAACTTGTCATATAACAGTAACTATATGAGAAATATAATTCCAGTACACTCTGATCAATTTACAATGCCAATCACCATAACGATTCCAACCATTTTACTTCATCAAAATCTGGTTTGTCTTCTGATATTTCCTCATCCATTTGTTCCCTCAAAGCTGCTTTCTCTTTTATCTTCCTAATCTCACACTGCCTTTTATCACTTGCCATCTCTTCTACACTCATATTGATAAGTCTCTCAGGCTTCACCTCCCCCAAAAGAATCTTCCTTCTCAAGTCCGGATTATTTGGATCCTTTATATTGAACATAATTGATCTGTATTTGAGTTTGTTAGCCCCGTTGTACAGCCCCATCTTCTTAAACATCTCAGTTTCGGTTGACACCGCAACACCAACAGGGTCACAAGCCTTTACCCGCTTTTTAGTCTCTTCATCAACTTCACCAGCAACTTTCCGTAACGCCTCTAGAAGAATTTCACGAACCTTGTCACGTGAAGCATTGTTACACTTGATTGATGCCTTCTGCTCTTCTTCACAATATTTGCAAGGTTCCTTTGACGGTTTGATCTTGATCTTCAAGATAAACTTCAAAGGTTTTTTCTCTGCCTCTTCAACTTTTCTGGAACCAATCTCACCCTCACAAGTTCTTTTCTCAATCTCTTCAAATTTTCTAGAACTCGTCTGCATCTTAAAACCAGTCTTTTCAAGTTTTTTAAAACCAGTCTCACACTTTGCATCTTTTACATTATTTCTTGAAGAGTACTGATGGTGGATTGTTGATTTAGTCGATTCAACTCGTTGGGTTTTCTTTGAAGAATCAATATATAAATTTTCACCTCCGTTTCTTGATGAATACTCCTTGATCTTCTTGCTCCATATCTCCAACAACCACTTAGCCATTGATCGAATCTTCTCTTTTTTATGCTGTCTGAGATGTCGGAGCTGCTTATCAACAGCAGTTGAAACAAGAACCTCGCCGGTCACTGGAAAATCCTTGAGCCGCTTCAGTAAGTCTATGCAACGTGACACCTCTGGCCCTGTAAAGGAGACACTTTCCATGGCAGCAGCAAGGGCTGCTTTCTTGGTGGATTCACACAAAGACAACAACTCTCTCTCCATGATTATTTGCTTTCCGCAATCAGTCACTCACACAAAGGAATTTGCTTAAAGAACTTAAAAGGAAACTGACGAAGAAGATGAAGAGCGGAAAGAGAAAAATAATAATAAGCGAAGGCTTGAAGAGTGTTAATGGATTTACAATAACAAGTAGTCCCAATCCTATTCTAATTAGGTTTCCTTTTTCATAACACTCCTTTTCCTAAATGGATACTAACAGTATCTTAATTTGCTTTCTTGTACATCAAGCAATCCAACGGCAACTAATTCAAATTAAAAAGCCGTTAAATTAATTTTGAAAATCGGTTGAGACGAAGAGGAAGTGAAGCTGTGACCATTCTCATTGTCCCAATCCTATCCTAATTAGGTTTCGTATTTCATCTGACTAACACTCCTTTCCGTAATGGATGTTTCCTATTTCATCTTCATAAGACTTCTTTTCGTAAATAGACACTAACTTTATATTAATTTGATTCTAATTGTTTGTATTGATTAATCCAAAGCAACAAATTATGTTTCCAATTTCTTCTTAATAAGACTTCTTTTCTTTCCTATTTCATCTTAATAAGAATCCTTTTCCAAGTGTAGTCCCAATCCTCTGCTAAGTAAGTTTCCTAATTATCTTAATCCGATTTTACTTGTTTCTTGTACATCAATTAATCCAACAGCAACTAATTTGAATTACAAACTGCCAAATTAATTTGACGGTTTTTTGCAAATCCCAAAAGCATCACATTCAAGGACTCGCCACCACTTTTAGGGTGTGTTTGGTTTAGGAAATGTTGTATTACTAGGAATGTTATATTAATGGAAAGATAGATTGTCTTAAAGATTACTGAGAATGTATTTGGGGAAATATATTTGGTTAGGTTAAAATAAAATAGTGGGTATGTTATTTTGACAAATATGGTTGCGAGGAATAAACTGGTGGGTATATTATATGAGTAATGCTACAGTCACCGGGAGTAGTGTACCGAATTTGTGCACCAAATGACATAGCAAAATTCTGACCGTCAATTAATATTAAGTTATAATTAATCGATGGTCAGGATTTCGCCACGTCATTTGGTACACAAATTCGGTACACTACTCCCGGTATCTCTATTATTTCCCATATTATATATATTACAAAATTACCCTCCTTTTTATTATTATCTTTTCAATTGTTTTTTAACCCCTTACATTTGAGATTTTGCTAAAATACCCTAGCCACATAAAAGTTTAATTTTTAACAAAATCACCCTCACCCACCCCAAGCCATTGCCGACCACCAACCATTGCTTGCAGTCACTGGAACGACGCACGACTGGCTGCTGGCTGCAGTAGTGGCTAGTGCTGGTTGTTGGAGAGTAGTGGTGGTCTTGGGTGGCTTGCAATTTATTTTAAATACAATGACAATACTGTCCAAAAAACTTAATTAATTATGATAAAATTGTAATAGTAGGTTCATATAAATTAATTTCAAAATAAGGGCATTATTATCTAAAAAAATTATTAATAACGAGTAAAACCAAGTAATCTTAAAATAGCTAAGAAAATAAAGGTTATCATAGGGGTGTCAACCCAGACGAACCACTCACAAGTCGGCTCGACTCAGCTCATTAAATACTCAAACTTGGCTCAAGTTTAATCATTTCAGCAAAACGCGATATATGCGTAACTCAAATGATCACTTTTCAAGTAAATATCGGCCATTGTGATTTCGGGCCAAAGGGTATGCTTTCTTACTCCATTGTTTACAATCTATTGAACAAATCAATATACGGAAGAGTATGATCCAATATATTAATGATTTGACATAACACTACTCTTAGGATAAATGGTATCATGTTAATGACTGTAATTGATGCTTTGTTTTGAATCTTTTCTTTTTCTTTTTAGTTTTTTATTGAAGCTAATTAGTATAAATAACAATATTTTTTTAAACATTATTTGAAGGTGTTTAATATGTGTATTGAGAAAGATGAAATTAAATGATGTTCCCTTTGATATACTTGAAACAATCAAAATTCTATCTAAAAGAGAAAAATGTTAAAAAAAAAAAAAAAAAAAAAAACCTTTTATTTTTTTAATTTTATCTAAACGTTGTCTTTTGTTGTGAACTAATAAGAAGAAAAACTTATCAAGCCAATCATAGATAAGTCCATATCTCGTGAATGAGAGAGAGAGGAGTTCAATACATATTCAGAAATTAAGAAAGAAGAAAGTAACTTGTAAAAGTTAGGTGTCTGGAGGTTATTTTGTCATCTTTCATTTTGGTGTCGTTACATACTCTTCTCCATTTTATATTCTAGGTTCTGGCTATGGCCTCTTGTTCTTTGTCATGTACTTGCTTGTGTAGAATATTCGGTTTTATATATCTTGTGATTGAGAGAGAGAGGAGTTAATGCTTAGGTTGAACTTATTTATTGATTAAATTAAGTGTGGAGTTAAAAGACCCTATTTCTTATGAGACCACATTTCAAAGTTTTAAAATTTAATTTTTTTCTCTTGGCACCTTAACATTTCCATTCCCTTTATTTATGCTAATAGTTAATATTTCCTAGGTTCGAACCTTAGGATCATTTACCATAAATTTAATTTATAGTTTATTTAGAATATTGGGTTTGTAGTATGTTCAATAAATCACATGGATTAGTTAAGGTATGCATAAACTGATCCGGACACCTCGATGATAAAAAATAATAAAAAACAAAATCCCTCAAAACAATGCCAAAACAAAAATAGACTGCACGTAAAATCAAATTAACTAAGGGAATCGGTAGCACAATCAATAGTCATATTATTAAGAACTTTAAAGTGCCAATCTCCATATTTTTTTTAAAATCCAGATTACTATTAAATGTGATGTCAATAAACACTAAAAAAATAATTCTATAATTTTTAATACGAGAAAATTTGTATGATTTTTTGTCTTTTTGTGTTTGATGGCACCAATAAATGTTCATTTATCGACTTCATCCAACAAAGCCTGTATTTTAAAAAATATGGATGTTTGTAGGAGAGAAATTGGTGACATTATGTCATTAATTATATAGATGTTTAAATTGGTCACATTATGTCATTAATTATATAGATTTTTACTATTATCAATTTATTCGGGCAATCCGACCATAAGATATAATAATAAGCCAAATACAAAGAGCCAAATCAATCACACTTTTTTAGAATCTTGATGCTCTTCCAACAGGATTCCATATAGTAAGAATCATCATCTTGAGCATAAACACCACATTTGAAGTAGTGAGAGGTTCCTCCACGACCAGGAGCCACATACTTGAGAATTCCATCAATATAAACCTTAACCTTGGAATTATCCACATCATGAATCACATTTAGCCCGAACCATTTGTTGTAGATGTTCCTGACGATGACTGCATTTCTGTAATGTGTGAGTGAGCCATTGTAAACCATTAGCATTAGGGTTGTGGCATGGGGGGTGGCTCCAAACACTTGCATCACACAAACGCCGGATGTTCCATTTGGGATGTAGCCATAGCCTTCGAATTGCCATACACCAGAAGAATAATAGGATCCCTGAAAATTAAGGAGAGATCACTGAAGAATCACCAAGTGTACAATTGTGTTACAAGAATCCCTCTAGTAGAGTGTGAATAAATAGTTTGTCTATTCTGCGAATAGTTGTATTGTTTTATAATGTAAACCTCCTTAATCCGTCGTAGTAAATAGTTTATTATACCATGTAATACTAAAAGAAAAAAAAAAATTCAAATATAATGGTTTGTCTTCAAAATTATGAAAAGTTGTCTTTTAGTACATGTTTATGCCACTAGGACTTAACAGAAGTTCGCATTTTAAAATAAAAAATACGAACACCTACATCCGAGAATTCGTGTATAGATAATAGAGATGCAAGGAAGAAATTAGTTTAATTACAAAAATCTCAAAAGTCATTCCTAAATTTCCATCCCAAATGATGTATAATTCTGTGTTGTGTTGAAATGTAATGAACTAGTGATTTGGTGAATGAGACGAGTAACTTATCAAATCTACCTATATGGCTACAAAAACTTATTTATAAGATTAATCAAAGAGTAAATCTATTGTAATCTAAATCAAATATGATATAAGATAAAACTAAGAAAATACAAATTCTGAGATAAATTAATAAAACTTTGGGTGATTGGATGAAATAATTATAAATATTAATAAGTTAAATATTGCATGTGATTAACTATAAGTTATGCTTGTTTTTCTTGCTCATACTTCCATATAATTTTGGATTGCTTACTTGTACAGGGATCTCAGTTCGTGGTTTAGTTCTGCTAGTAAGAGATCTAGGCTTGTCTGTGGAGAACACCCACAGCTTGTGGTAGCCATTTATGAAGCTGTATCGCTAATCTTCTGACACATTATAGGGCCTGTGTATAACCAAATTTGATTTATTTAGTGAAAGGGAGACAAACCCTTGTGTGGGATTAACAAGTCCCCAAGCTGAGGTCTGGTATGACATGAACTGAACAGTAAGGCTTCAGCAAGTGAGAGCCAAGAGAGAAATGGATGCTATTTTGTGGGTGTTGAGAGCTGAAAAAGAGAGCATGTTAAGGATACTGGTAACGAAACAACAATCTACAGCTTGGTTTGGTGTACTGTGTGTAACATATGGGAATATGGGAAAATTGCTGACGTCTTTGATATTTTTAAATTTTGGAACAATAGAACTTTTCGCATAAAGAAACGATGTATTTTTTTTTTGTCTTTTAGTGGTTTTCTGACATTAAGAAATTTGATATAGATTTTAAATTTGTATATATGTTCAAACATGTAGGGAATAGACCGAAGATAAGAAATTAAAATATATAGAGGAATGGTAGATATATCCCTGAGCAATTTGTTGCAGGATTTGTGCTGAATATTTTGTCAATATATAACTAGAAGATTGTTATAAGGATTTAAAATGTTTGATTTGTCCTAGATATTTTTTGTACTTTGAAGGTTATTTTAAATTATTTCTATCCAAATAAAAAATGTTCTAATTTCCCTATTTTGCCTTTATCCAGAAAGATGTCTTCGTTATAAAGCTAAGTACTGAGTGATTCTGTTAATTTTCATATTAATCTCCCCTCTCTATACTCTCTTATTATTGCTTTTAGATAGAGAAAATTTAGATAAATAAAAAAACTATTGTTTTAGTTTCCTCCAAAGTCTCCATTTTCTACATTGATATTAACTAGGGATATACATAAATTAAAAAGAAAATTGAGGTTTGACCTAATTACGGGAATAGCAATTCAGTAATTTTTTTTTTTTTTTCTTACAAATAATATTTATAACTGTTGGTGTTCTCCCTTTTAAAGTAAAAATATAATATGATCATAGTAAAAGTAATTTTCTTTTTCACTGGAAAGATCCATGGTTTATATTTTTTTCTTTGTAAATTTTTGGAAAATTCCCATTCATATGTCTAAAGATTAACATCTATGAATTGAAAGGTCCGACCGATCAATTAATTATCGAAATCAGTAATTGACAAACTTTTAAAATTTATCATGCATTTTTTATCACTTCATTCTCTCTAGGCATTTTCTCCCGTTAATCTTTGTACCATCTATCTTTCCTTCACATCTGTATTTTTTCCACCAACATTTTCTCGTCTCTCCATTAACTAAATGTTAGTCTATTCTCTTTTCAGTCCAAAAGGAAAAATTAAAACAGTCTTTGAGGTAGATTGTGTAAGAATCTAGAGATAGAGTGGCAAGAGAGGTAACTGAACTACCGAAATATGTCAGGAAGAAAGGAGAGGCAAGAAAAGCAATTTGGTTGCTGAGTATGTCGGAAAAATAAAAGAGACAAGACAATGGAGAGAAGACTATTTTGTAGAATAATACTACAGACACCGACGCTTTGCATCGAATTTTTACACCGAACGACGTGTCCACTGAATCAAACGAGTCACGTATCACGTTAACAAATATTTCTTGAATGAACGGCCATCCATCAAATATGCCATTCATTTGAAATGGACTCCCGTCCATATTACATGGACGATCGTCCACCTAGAATGGACATCCGTTCGTAGTTTAAACTAAAAAAAATTGGCCTAAATTGTTTATGGACGGTCGTCCTCATAAGAGGATGAGCGTCCATATTTTAATATTAACAAATTTTAAATTTATTTAATGCTCACGTCCATCTTCTTCTTCCTCTTCCTCTTGCTCACGTCCTTTCTTCTCTTTGTAGTACTTTTCACATTCTTTCACATACTGCTCCTTCTATTCCTCGTCATACTGCCTCTAGACTTTGCACTGGTGCTTGCATTGTTTCAGCTCTGGGTCTGCCTTAGCTAGAGCTAAACCGACACACAGAACCAAAACAGAGAATTAGATAGAGATTATTTATAGGTGGTTTGTTTATTAAATTATTTGGTCTGCATCTACTAGATAGGATGCTTATAACTGGAAGGTGCCTAATTCAAGACCGTGTCTTGTCAGAAGTATCTTACGTTCACCAACCCATTCCAACCGGTAAGAGAGGTCAAGATTATGAATCAATGATTTCAAGCTGTTCGCATAGCTCAAACTCTTTGTGGTCTCCTATAAAAAGAAGAAAGCAAATATTATGCTTCAGAATGAACAGTAGGAGTGTTGTTTCTACATGGTTAATATAGTTAAAAGCATCTAAAGTAACTGTTCAACTAGGAACAAGTTGTTTGCGAGTATTATAGTACTATTTAAATATGCATATATATATATTGCAGGTTGTCTTTGCTGTTAAACAAGATTCTCCGATTTATTTGGGCAGATTGCTTGAATATACTTCAATATTACTACTTTATCTTTTAATAAACAAAACCACCATGTCCAACTAGATACCATGCAGTTTTGTAAATATTATAGCTGAATTGTTCACCAGTGGCATAATTGAATCAAGGCCAATAAGATAGACCAGATAGTATCTCCATCTTCTTCTTCCTCTTCCTCTTGCAAGCACCAGAGCAAAGTCCAGAAGCAGTATGACAAAGAACAGAAGGAGCAGTGTGCGAAAGAATGCGAAAAGTACTGCAAAGAGAAGAAAGGACGCGAGCAAGAGGAAGAGGAAGAAGAAGATGGACGCGAGCATTAAATAAATTTAAAATTTGTTAATATTAAAAGGTGGATGCCCATCCTCTTATGACGACGACTTCATCTCTTATGAGGACGACTGTCTGACAGGCGTCCATAAACAATTTAGGCCAAATTTTTTTAGTTTAAACTATGAACAGGTATCCATTCTAGGTGGACAATCGTCCATATAATATGGACAAGAGTCCATTTCAAATGAACTTCATCCATATTTGATGGACGGCCGTTCATTTACAAAATACTTGTTAACATGATACGTGGCTTGTCTGATTTAGTGGACACATCGTTTGGTGTAAAAATTTGGTGCAAAGCATCGGTGTCCGTAGCATTATTCCTATTTTTTATATTTGTTGTATATTCAATGTACACTTTGTGTCCATTTATACAAGTAGAAATGTAACTTGTAAGGAAACAAATTATGTAAATAATTACATGATCAATATACAGAANAGAATGGACGTCCGTTCGTAGTTTAAACTAAAAAAAATTGGCATAAATTGTTTATGGACAGTCGTCCTCATAAGAGGATGAGCGTCCATATTTTAATATTAACAAATTTTAAATTTATTTAATGCTCACGTCCATCTTCTTCTTCCTCTTCCTCTTGCTCGCGTCCTTTCTTCTCTTTGTAGTACTTTTCACATTCTTTCACATACTGCTCCTTCTATTCCTCGTCATACTGCCTCTAGACTTTGCACTGGTGCTTGCATTGTTTCAGCTCTGGGTCTGTCTTAGCCAGAGCTAAACCGACACACAGAACCAAAACAGAGAATTAGATAGAGATTATTTATAGGTGGTTTTGTTTATTAAATTATTTGGTCTGCATCTACAGGATAGGATGCTTATAACTGGAAGGTGCCTAATTCAAGACCGTGTTTTGTCAGAAGTATCTTACGTTCACCAACCCATTCCAACCGGTAAGAGAGGTCAAGATTATGAATCAATGATTTCAAGTTGTTCGCATAGCTCAAACTCTTTGTGGTCTCCTATAAAAAGAAGAAAGCAAATATTATGCTTCAGAATGAACAGTAGGAGTGTTGTTTCTACATGGTTAATATAGTTAAAAGCATCTAAAGCAACTGTTCAACTAGGAACAAGTTGTTTGCGAGTATTATAGTACTATTTAAATATGCATATATATATTGCAGGTTGTCTTTGCTATTAAACAAGATTCTCCGATTTATTTGGGCAGATTGCTTGAATATACTTCAATATTACTACTTTATCTTTTAATAAACAAAATCACCATGTCCAACTAGATACCTTGCAGTTTTGTAAATATTATAGCTGAATTGTTCACCAGTGGCATAATTGAATCAAGGCCAATAAGATAGACCAAATAGTATCTCCATCTTCTTCTTCCTCTTCCTCTTGCAAGCACCAGAGTAAAGTCCAGAAGCAGTATGACAAGGAACAGAAGGAGCAGTGTGCGAAAGAATGCGAAAAGTACTACAAAGAGAAGAAAGGACGTAAGCAAGAGGAAGAGGAAGAAGAAGATGGACGCGAGCATTAAATAAATTTAAAATTTGTTAATATTAAAAGGTGGATGCCCATCCTCTTATGAGGACGACTGTCTGACAGGCGTCCATAAACAATTTAGGCTAAATTTTTAGTTTAAACTATGAACAGGTGTCCATTCTAGGTGGACAATCGTCCATATAATATGGACAAGAGTCCATTTCAAATGAACTATCGTCCATATTTGATGGATGACTGTTCATTTACAAAATACTTGTTAACATGATACGTGGCTCGTCTGATTTAGTAGACACGTCGTTTGGTGTAAAACTTTGGTGCAAAGCATCGGTGTTCGTAGCATTATTCCTATTTTGTATATTTGTTGTATATTCAATGTACACTTTGTGTCCATTTATACAAGTAGAAATGTAACTTGTAAGGAAACAAATTATGTAAATAATTACATGATCAATATCAGAAAGTAAATAACATGATTTCATCTAACCATATCCGGACCATATCAATATCTCCACTGATTGCATACTCTTTAACTGGATTGTCAAAACTACCCCTCAAGCTCAGGTTTATAAATGTCATAAACTCCGAGCTTGCCCAATAGAAATGAATGTTGTCTTTACATAACGGTTTTTGTAGATATCTACTGCTAATCTGTGGTTCAGATGCTCTGTTTTGATCATACCTTTTCGTATTTTGTCTTTGACAAAGTGGCAATCAATTTTATGTTTCGTTCTTTCATGAAAAATGGATTGGCTATGATGTCGTTTGCTGTCGTGTTGTCATAGTACAGTCGTACATGTGTTTCCACTTGTATGTTTAGATCCTTTAATACCAGAATCATGTGATCTCACAAGTGGTTTTAGTCATGGCTTTATATTCTGTTTCTATTGATGAAGTGATATTGTGGTTTGCTTCTTTGTCTTCCATGAGATAGAGACCTCTCCAAGCTTAATGTAGAACCAGGGAGGATCTTTTTGTCATTGGACATAGCCCCAACCTGAGTCACAGTATACCGTGATGCTTAATCTTCTTTCCTTGTAGAGAAATCCCAACCCTGGACAACCCTTTAACTATTAAGTACTTTAACTTTGTATCCATGTGGATTGTTTCGAGCATGCATGAACTGGCTGAGATTTGTACAGAAGCTAATGTCTGGTCAAGTGATCATCAGGTATATGAGTCTTCTGACGAGCCGTTGGTAGCTAGAGTTGTCCTCTAATAAGGATCATCTCAGAATTTTGATTCTTTTCATCATACTCCTGTGTGGTAGGCTTAACATTCTGTTCTATATGATAACACTTGATTTGCATGCCCCAACCCTAATCTGATATGAGTTCAACACATACTTTAGTTGGTTGAGAGATATTCCTTCTGAGGAATGAGCAATTCCGATTCCGAAATACTTTGGTGCCTCTAAATCTTTGATGTGGAATGTCCTGTGTAATACTCTTTTAGTTCTTTGATTGCACTCTCATTATTTCCTGTAATGAGAATGTCATCAACATAAATAGTAAGACTAAGGAAGGACTCACTCTGATGTCTGGAGAATAGGGCATACATGTTTGGATTGAGAGAATCCAATAACTGTGAAGCCTCTGTAAACTTTGAATTCCACTGTCGTGATGCTTTCTTCAACCCATATAAAATTCTGCAATCGACATACAAGATTCTCCCCCATTGTGAAGACCAGGTGGAAGATCTATATAAATCTCCTCGAGATCCCAATAGGAAGGCATTGTGGATGTCCATCTAATATAGTTGCCAATCATGGTGAGAGGCAACAAAGAGAAATGCTTGAATGGTAACATGTTTGGCTACTGGAGATAAGGTTTCCTGATAATCGAAACCTTCTCCTTGAGTGAAACTTTTTGCAACAGGACACGCTCTGTACCTTTTGATGGATCCATCAACACAATGCTTGATTTTGTAAACCTACTTGCAACCAATTGGTTTTTGATGTGAAGGGCGAGAAACCAAATCCCAAGTATTATTACTGACAAGAGCATTCAGTTCAGCTCTCATGGCTTGACACTAATAATGATGTTGGATGGCATCAGAAAAGGTGGAAGGTTCTTGATCATTGGAAATGCTGCTCATACATGACCTGTGTCTAGAAGATAAGCGGTCAAAACTAACATAATTAGATATAGGATAATGAACACCTTCCACATTGGAACATATGTAATATGTCGTCCATACAAGAGGCTGGGAAACTCGGGATGACAGTCGCTATGGAACAATGTCTGGTGATGGTATATGGGGAACCAGATCTAAAGAGGGAGAATTAGCCTGACTAGGATCCACAATGGATAAATCTATGGTGATTGGAGATTGTGGAGGATCATCTGAGATTGTAGATTCAGTATGCTAATCTGTTGGAGACTGTGGAATGTCAGCGTGATCAGAGTGGGGTTGATCAATAGGAATGGTAATCATGGTGATGGGAGTCTTTGACGGTGATAGATGATCCAATGGTGCAATTGGTGATGGAGTGAAGGAAGTCTCACTGTCTGAGAAGGGAAAATTGTCCTCATGAAAGACTACATCTTTTCTAACAAAAAACTTGCTATGTTGGAGATCATACAATCAATACCCTTTTTGTAGCATGGGATATCAGATGAAAATACATTGTCTGGCACAAGGAGCAAACTTTTCATGGGGCCCTACAATGGTTGAGTAATAAAGACAACCAAAAACCCTTAAGTGAGTGTTATTAGGTTGCTTTCCAAACAACAATTCAAAAGAAGTTTTACCTCCAATAACCCTTGTAGGCATGCGATTAATGAGACACTACAAGAAAACTGGCATTTTGCGTCTAGCAAAATTAGACGCAGAAAGTCACATTTAGATGCTAAGCCATTTTTAGCGTCTAAATTCAGTTGTCACCCCCTTAGTTGCAGTAGGCTGATCGCAGATTCATAGCGCGTCTATATTGTGGTTTAGACGCAAAAAGTTTTTTTTTNTGCCAATCATGGTGAGAGGCAACAGAGAGAAATGCTTGAATGGTAACATGTTTGGCTACTGGAGATAAGGTTTCCTGATAATCGAAACCTTCTCCTTGAGTGAAATTTTTGCAACAAGACACGCTCTGTACCTTTTGATGGATCCATCAACACAATGCTTGATTTTGTAAACCTACTTGCAACCAATTGGTTTTTGATGTGAAGGACGAGAAACCAAATCCCAAGTATTATTACTGACAAGAGCATTCAGTTCAGCTCTCATGGCTTGACACCAATAATGATGTTGGATGGCATCAGAAAAGGTGGAAGGTTCTTGATCATTGGAAATGCTGCTCATACATGACCTGTGTCTAGAAGATAAGTGGTCAAAACTAACATAATTAGATATAGGATAATGAACACCTTCCACATTGGAACATATGTAATATGTCGTCTATACAAGAGGCTGGGAAACTCGGGATGACAGTCGCTATGGAACAATGTCTAGTGATGGTATATGGGGAACCAGATCTAAAGAGGGAGAATTAGCCTGACTAGGATCCACAATGGATAAATCTATGGTGATTGGAGACTGTGGAGGATCATCTGAGATTGTAGATTTAGTATGCTAATCTGTTGGAGACTGTGGAATGTCAGCATGATCAGAGTGGGGTTGATCAATAGGAATGGGAATCATGGTGATGGGAGTCTTTGACGGTGATAGATGATCCAATGGTGCAATTGGTGATGGAGTGAAGGAAGTCTCACTGTCTGAGAAGGGAAAATTGTCCTCATGAAAGACTACATCTCTGCTAACAAAAAACTTGCTATGTTGGAGATCATACAGTCAATACCCTTTTTGTAGCATGGGATATCTGATGAAAATACATTGTCTGGCACAAGGAGCAAACTTTTCATGGGGCCCTACAATGATTGAGTAATAAAGACAACCAAAAACCCTTAAGTGAGTGTTATTAGGTTTCTTTCCAAACAGCAATTCAAAAGAAGTTTACATCCAATAACCCTTGTAGGCATGCGATTAATGAGATAGGTAACAGTAATCACACATTCGCCCCAAAAGGTGGCTAGAATTTGGGCTCGGTGTTTGAGGGCTCTTGCTACTTCTAAAAGGTGATGGTGTTTCCATTCAACAATTCTATTTTGCTGAGGTGTATAAGTACAAAAACTCTCATGAAAGATCCCATGGGAAAGGAATAGAGAGGAATACTATTTGTTGAAGAAATCTAAAGCATTGTCAACTCTAACCCTTTGAACCTATTTGTTGAATTGTGTTTTGGACCATGGATAGAAAATTTAGGATATGGGAAAAGGCTTGGGCTTTGTTTTGCATAAGAATGATCCAAGTCACTCGAGAGAAATCATGGACGATGGTTAAAAAAAAAAAAAGGGATCCATCATGGTTGGGAGCTGAATATGGTCTCTATATATCAAGATGGATAAGGGCAAAAGAGGTATTTATGGAGGATGTGCTTATGGGAAAACGTATTCTGGGTTGTTTAGCCCTTAGGCAAATTTGACAATTTAGTAGAGAGTGGATGCACTGTGACCCAATCTTGATGAAATCTACAAGAATTATATTAATAATGCATTACAATAATTTCTTTATTCTTTCTAGGAAAAACAGAAAACGAGAAAAGCTCCCAACATTATAGGCCATGATGGGCTTTACCCAAGCCCAGGGGCAGATCCAATGGTATTCATGGCCACCCTCAATTTTTTAAAAAAAAAATTGAATACATTATTCTATTTAGTTTGACTTTGGTCCACCCTAATTTTTGTTGTCAAATATTAAAAAATTGTGGCCCACTCACAATTTTAGAACTAAAAGTCTTGGCCCACTCCCCCCTTAACTAAAAACTTGCCCAGGCCCACCTTCAATTTTTAACAAAACGTGTAAAAATAGAATTTCCTTTGCAGTGCAAGTTGCAAACCCTCAGTAAGTCAAACCGATGGTCGCTTACATCATCCACAACTCCTCTGCTGGATGGTGCTCTCCCTAATTATGCTTAAACAAATTATCAGTTATTTCTCTCCGGTTAGTACTTTTTCTTTGAGTATAATGTTTTTTTGTTATTTGTGTGTATTAGTATAATTGATTTGTGGTCCCAAAATTTGGAGAAAAATAATATATAGATAATAGAAATAGAAATATAGATAGAATCAGGAGGGGTATTTTTATGTATTGTTTAAGTCTTTAAGACTTTAAGTTGATGATTAAAAAACTTTAAGTTGGAAAATTAGAATTTCTATAGTTATTATAGAATTCAATTCGTGCGATAATTATTTCTTTGTATTTATATAATTTTATTTCTTTGTATTTAGATATGAAAAAATATTTTAAAAGAAAGTCAATTGCTGAGACATCTCAATTTTGTTCTGGTGTTAATGATCATGAAAACCAACATTTTTAAAAAAAATTGTTCAAAGTTGACTTGGAAAATCTTCCTTCTGATCCTGGCTTTCAACCAAGAATTACGTTTTATACTCTAATGTTCGAGATCAAGTTAGAATGCGTTATCTACAAAAGGGCCCTTGTCAACCTCGCAACCATAAGTTTCCCAAATCAAAATTGGTGATCATGAACGGAGTTTCAACGTTCTTGGTTTGATAAATACCTTACTAGTTGGAAATAGTGTTGAGAATGATGCTGCATATTGTTTATGTTGTTATCTTTTCAAACCAGATAAAGGTGAGCAAAGTGGTGGTGTTCTTTTGTTCTTGATGGGTTTCGCAATTGGAAGAGACTTGAAAAATTTTAATATCATATTGGAGGTCATAACAACTATCATAAACAAACTGTGAAAAATTGTCAAGCTTTGATGAACCAAAAGCAGCATGTAAGTACAATTATTAATAAGAAATCTGACCAACAGCGAGAAGATTATCGTATTTAGTTGAAAGGATCAATTCTGCTAGTCAGTTTCTTCTTCGACAAGGATTGCCTTTTCGTGGCCATGATGAGTCTGTTAATTCAATGAATCGGGGAAAATTTCTTGAACTTTTACACTATACAGCTGAGCAAAATGAAGAATATAGATTAGTAGCATTGGAGAAGCTCCTGGACATCATAAATGATGCTCCTAGTATCCAAAAGATAAATTAATGCATTGTAGTTGAAACCATCAACAAACTAATTAGTGATCTTGGAGATGTTTTTTTTTTTTCATACTAGTAATGAACTCGTGATGGATCCAACAAAGAGCAGATGGCAATTATCTACATTATGTAAATAAAAGAGGATGTGTTGTTGAGTGTCTATTGGCATTATGCATGTCACGGTATGACTGCTTTGTCACAAAGATGGGAATCGAAACATTGTTCTCTAAATACAATTTGAGCATATCAAGATTATGTGGACAAGGTTATGATGGTGGAGTAAATGCGAGGTCAGTTTAGGGTTAAAAGCACTTATATTGAAAGATAATGAAATGCTTCTATGTTCATTGTTTTGCTCACCAACTTCAACTAGCATGTAGCTATGGCAAAAAAGGACACAAATATTGAGAGACTTTTTTTGAAAGTTTCTTGTGTGATAAATATTGTTGGACGTAGGGATCTTCTTAATGAGAAACAAGCTTGAAGGTGAAAAAAGCTATTGAAAGTGGTGAGCTTTCAATGAGGCAAGTCTTAATAAGATACTAGTCTTAAGCGACCGGGGGAAACACGGTGGGGTTCACATTATGGGACTTTATTGAGCTTGATTAATTTGTTTTCATCTGTATTGAAGTGCTTGAGGATCTTACTGAAAATTCTGATAATAGAGTTGAAGCAAGTGATTTGGTGGATTATAGAACTTCTTTTGATTTTGCTTTAACCTACCCATGATGAAAAACATTTTGGGAATCACATTTGAACTTTCACAAGCATTGCAAAGGAAGGATCAAGATATTATAAATGCTATGTCTTTAGTTCACTTGTCGAAAAGAAGATTATCATTGATAAGAAATAATGGATGGGATAATCTACTTGATGAAGTTTCTCATTTTTGCATTACTCATAATATAGATGTACCAAATATGCAAGAGAAATTTTTTGCACGAGGGAGGTCGCGGTGTAATGTTCAAGAGATGACAAATTTATTTCATTATTGTGTTGAGTTGTTCTATGCCATAATAGATTTGCAACTATCAGAGCTTAACAGTCGTTTTAATGAAGGTAATACAAAATTACTTATTTGCATGGCCTCCCTAAATCAAAGTGATTGCTTTCAAGCATTTGATAAGGGACAATTAGTTCGTTTTGCTCAATTTTATCCACCTGAATTTTCTTCTATTGGTCTTATGGCACTTGAACTTCAACTTGATAATTACATTGATGATATGCGCTCAAATAGTGATTTTTCAGAACTAAATGATATTACTAGTCTTGCTCAGAAAATGGTTGAGGAGAAGAAGCATCTTATTTACTCATTGGTATATTTGTTCATCACATTGGTTTTAACCTTACTAGTTGCAACTGCAAGTGTAGAAAGGGCATTTTCTGCTATGAAAATTGTGAAGACTCATTTACGCAATCGGATGGGAGATCAATTCTTGAATGATAGCCTAATTCCATATGTTGAGAAAGATATGTTTGACAGTGCTGATAAGGAGATGGTCATGCAACGATTCCTCAATACGAAACCCCACCGAGGACAATAGTAAATGTAATTTTTTTTGTTTTTGTGACAATATTGACTGGAAAAATGGAATATGAATGTTATATATAATTAGTTTTTATTTGGCCCACCCTAATAGAAATTTCTGGATCCGCCCCTGCCCAAGCCCATCTGTGTACCAGTCGAATGGTCCTAAAAGGTACACAGATTAGGAAGGAATTGTAATGTGCAACTATTATCAATGCAGAATTTTGACACAGATATGAGGTTAAAAGTGAAATTAGGGTAAAAAAGGACATTTCTAAGGACTATGGTGTCATTGAGTTGGACTATTCTTGTATGAGTAGTTGAGACGATATTACCATTGGGCATCCTAACATAAATGGGTGAAGTGGCTTTTGGTTTGTCTGGAAATATTTAGGATCACAAATTATGTGATCACTAGCCCCTGAATCAATAATCCATAACTCACAGAAAATTGAATTGCTTAAACAAAAAGATGTACCTGCATAACTAGCGGAAGCGTTGGTGGCTAGTAGTTGATTCAGCATGTGGATGAGCTGGCTGATTTCTTTAGGTTTGGTTGAGCATCAGATCTCGTGGATGTGGTGACAATCACACTATTTGTTGTTGGATTACCATTTTTATCTTTAGGACGACCATGCAATTTCTAGCACGTGTCAAGATTGTGATTTCTCCTTTTACAATAATCACAGTACATTTTCTTACCAGATCTGGACAATCTTGAGCCATTGGATCCATATTGGAAATTCTCCAAATATGAGCCATTGGATGGATTGCCTTGATGTTGACTATAGACCCCGTTGACCGCATTAACCTCGTTGACTGCTTGTTAGCCGTTAGATTGTTTGGAAGGATCCTGGTTTATATAAAAGAGCATCATTTCTCTCGCATGGTGATTCCATGGAAGCTAACTGATGGCTTTATCTTGAATGGCTAGTTGGTACAGGCAGCGACGTCTTGGCGAGCATTTGCATTCAGAATGAGAGAAAGCTTTCGTTCAATCCAATGAGGAAATGGATCAGGCGCTCTTGATCTTTGATCTTCTAAAACTGTTGTAAGGTCTTTGGTGGGCCTTGCAATGGTTCAAAAATGGCATCAAGCTCGTTCCAGACGACTGACAGTCGGTTGTAATACACAACGATGGTTTGGTTATTTTGCTTGATTTCGGCAAGATTTTTTCAGAGAGTAAATAACTTCACCATATCCAACTGCCTATACATCTCCTTTATAAATCGCCACATTTCTTTAGCGATTTCTGTTGGTGGCAAGCCGGCGGCAACCTCCTGGGTCAGGGAGTTGCTGATCCATGAACGGACCAACATGTTGCATCTAGTCCAATGTTTGTGGAGATGCAGCTCAGCCGGTGGTGCTACGGTTCCATCAATGAAACAGTCTTTGTCTTTGGTGATGAGCATCTAACCAAAATCGCGAGCCCATGTCACATAATTTTTCGACCCAGTGAGAACTTGTTTAACCAGAACAAGTTCTGGTCCATCGGATAGTGAGGAGAAGAAAGCATCCCCAAGTTCCGACCAGAGATGGTTTGGTTGCACAATCTAGAATTTGAAGGGATATGGGTTTGGGCCAGAACCCCTAAACCCGAATGGAAATGGGTTTGGGTTGGTTTGGATTTGATGTCTAGTTTGTGTTTGTGGGTCGGTTTAGTTGGTTTGATGAGTTTGGGTTTGTGGGCTTGTTCGGCTCTTTTGGTTGTATTGTGTGTTTAGGTCGGGTTGGATGTTGGGCTCTATTTGGGTGCTTGGGCTTGATTGAGTGTTTGGTGGAATGTTGGTTGAGTCAAGGCCCATATTTGGTGTGTTGGGCTCAATCAATGTTCATGAGTTTGATTGGTTTCTTTGGGATTCCATTTTCTTTGTTTTGGCAAAGGAGGGAAACTAATCTAAGTGTCTATTTTGCAGGTGAAGCAATAACAAAGGCAAGATTGGATTAGTGAGATTGAGCGGCAAGGAAAAGCTTTTGCTAGGAGGCCTACTCTGATACCATGTAAAAATCTGAAGATGGAGTGGCAAGAGAGGTAGTTAAACTACCGAAGTATGTCAGGAAGAAAGGAGAGGCAAGGGAAGCAACTTGGTTGCTAAGTATGCCGGAAAAATAAAAGAGACAAGACAATGGAGGGAAGACTGTTTTGTATATTCAATGTACAATTTGTGTCAATTTATACAAGTAGAAATGTAACTTGTAAGGAAACAAATTATGTAAATAATTACATGATCAAAACAAATTATGTAAAATAATTACATGATAAATATACAGAAGGTAAATAACATGATTTCAGCTAACCATATTGGACCATATCAATTATCTCCATTGATTGCGTATTCATTTATACTGGGTTGTCAAGTGATTGAAGGAAAAATCAAAGAAGTGAAAGAAGGGCCAACTTGACTAGATTACTTCATTCAAAGTCTTCTATTAATTAAAGTAGCCTTTCAATCAGAAAACTCAACTGAAGAAATTTAAATTTCTTTGGTTGACTTACTTTAAATGTTTGATCTAATTACAAGGCAACTGAGGAGATTTTAATTTAATCACTTGAAGATTTATGACTATGCAAAATCACAAGCAGGATCATATTATGAAAATTAGCTTATAAGCAACAATTACTTATAAGCAAAAATTAACTTATAAGCATTTGAAATTTTAAGCAATTACGTGTTTGGTTAAAGTACTTATAAGTGACTGATAAGTAATTGACGTGTTTGGTAAAATGTGGCTTATAAGTATATTTTATTGTAAAATTACTAAAAAAGGTACTACATTAAACAAGGACATACTATGGAATTTTAAAATTAAACAAGGATAATGTGGTAATATACTTGGTCAAACTAGCTTATAAGCAAAGTGCTTATAAGCAAAAAAAAAAAAGTACCTCCCCCCCAACTTATTTTTTTTGGCTTATAAGCTCAACTTATAAGCTCAAAAAAGTTATAAACAAACAGGTCAGCTTAATTTTAGAGCTTATAAGCAAGTTTGACCAGCTTATAAGCTTAGACAAACACCCCTTTAATATTATATATCTTATTGCTTATATAAACTTTATTTCGGCAAATCATGATATTAATATATGTGCCAAGTACAGTAACAGAAGAAATTACAAAGATCAATTACCTTTTTTGAGAACTTTGATGTCCTTCCAACGGGATTCCATATAGTGAGAATCATCCTCTTGAGCATAAACCCCAAATTTGAAGTAATGAGATTTTCCGCCACGATCAGGACCTTCGTACTTGAGAATTCCATCAATATAAACCTTAACAGATTTGCCCACATCATGAATCACATTTAGCCTGAACCACTTGTTGTAGATGTTTCGGACCAGGACTGGGTCCCTGTAGTATGTGAGTGAACCGTCGTAAACCCTAACCATTAGGGTTGTGGCATGTTGGCTAGCTCCAAATATTTGCATGAGGGAGACGCCTGATGTTCCAGCTGGGACGTAGCCGTAACCTTCAAATTGCCATACCCCAGATGAATAGTCATGTCCCTGAAAATTGAAGATAGACCACTATTGAAGAATCATAAAAGATATAAATGTCATTTACTATATAAACAAATATATACTATTATATACAGCATTATCAATTCAGCATCATTAATTTCTTTTATACTACGAGAAATCTATCTAATAAGAGAGGGTTTAGATTAAAAAGAATGACAATTTTGTCTATATTCAACTCTAAATCAAATAAGAAATAAATAGAAAACCAACTCAAAAAATACAAAAATCTAATTTTAAGATAATATAAAACAATGTAAAATTAAGAAGCTTAAAATACAGCAAGTTAAATTAACAGGAATCAAATTTTCAAGAAGTTAAATTAAATATAAGTTTTTTATATGCTTTTGCTTACTAGTATACGGATCTCAGTTCGTGGCTTAGTTTTGCTGGTAGGAGAGTGAGGCTTGTCTGTGGAGTATACCCACAGTTTGTGAATCCCATTTTGGAAGCTGTATCGCTCATCTTGGGGCACATCATACGGCCTCTGTACAGAAAAATCTGCGGGGTTTAATTTAAGGGAGACAAAACCCTCGGTGGGATCAATAGCTCCCGAAGCAAATGAGGCTTGGTCTGCCATATTGATGAGCTGAAAAATAGAGAGCAAGCACGAAAGTGCCCCGATAGATATCGATGCCATTTTTGGCCGAGATGAGACAAGAATATATAGGAGATAAAAGGTTAAAGTAGACTATATTTAAAGTTATAGCATATAAATATATGCAGATATTGATGGTTGAAGAATTTCAGAATCACCGAAGAAAAGGAAAACGCAAATAAGAAAAGCAAAAGAGTAAAGTAGAAAGTGTTTTGGAAACTTGGGGTGCCTTTGGTTCCATATTATTATCCATATTCTTAATACTATTTCCTAAATATTGTTTGGAGTATTATTTGAGAAATATTATTATATCTTTTAATTCATTTTTAGACCCCTTAAGTTATTAATTTCATTAAATACCCCAAAAAAGTTTAAAAATTAGCAAAAACACCCCCACCCACCCATACTTGCTAGATTCCAACAATCACCATCGGTGGTTACTAGAATATATCACAACGGCTTACACCACGATCAGCACTGACCGGTAATTCATCGATTTGACCGAAAAAGGTCAGATCTAGCCGTCAGCTACTTTGGACGTCGCTGACGGCCAACGATGGACTTTTGTGGCTGTCGATGGCCACATCTGACCATAGATCTGGCACTTTTCGATCAGATCCGTGGTGGATCTGATAGAAAAAGGCTAGATCTACGCGTTACGACACAGATCTAACTAGTCTTTCTCATAACGCAATTTTTCGACCAGATTCCAGCGGTGGTGGCCAGAATCTGGCACTATGGGTGATGGGGGTGTTTTTGTCATTTTACAAAATTTTCATATATTGGGGTGTTTAATTAAATTAGCAAACCTATGGGGTTTTTTAGAAATTTTTAAATTTTACCTCGTAATACTCCCCTATCCAACTACCCAATATTATTCTCAAAATCCTATCCAAAATAATAAACCAAACACACTCTTGATTTTTCACTAACTGCCAAAACAAAAACTAGGCAGGCTAATTTATATTGCCCTTATTACAAAACGCATCGTATTAGCTGCTCTTTTACAAATTACAGAAGTAACATCATTGTTTGTAAAGATTACAAAGTACATCTAATTACTAAACTGAAATTTGTAAAGATTGCAGACAGATCCCATTATACATATTCTTCTTAACATCTCCCCTTGAACAAAACTGCACTACAGATCCCATTATATACATTCTTCTTAACATGCGTGTAAATTAAGTACAACAAGAATTTGGAATATGTGAGTGGAACCCCGAAACAAATCTAGCTTAGCTGAGAATGAGACACCTAGCACAGTTTAAAAGAAGGAAAAAGAAGAAGAAGAATAGCCCAGGAAGTTAGGTTGATTCTTGCATGATGAATCACATGAAAATCGGTTTCCGACTCTTTGAGAGTTGAGATTGGTGCGCATATATAGAAAAAGTGTACAAAAGTCTGAATATTTGAGTTTAACAAATTTATAGGCAATTAGTCTACTCCTTTAGTTAATGAAAAATATATTATTTTGCGTCTTGGCTGTCAGTCAATCCACGAATAAGAAAGCAAAACCTAATTGTATGATAATGCACAGAAGACTTCCTCCTGATTATTTTTGTATGAAAAATATGTCTTAACACCCAAAAAAAAACAGAAAACAAAAAAATTACGGTTCGTAAAATATAACCAACCAATTATAAGACATCTAAAATTTCAATTTTTACTTCTTTTTTTAATAGAACAAAACCCTTTTCTATACGTTTTCCTCTACAAAAATCCCGATTCTCATAAATTATATAAAAAACCATGATTTAAATATGTACTTTAAGATTTAGAAGAATTCATCAAGCAAATGAATCTATTGAGATTACTTCATATAAATCCCTTAGGCTGGAAAAGCCATATGTGCATCTGTTGTTACTATTCTGACCATGCTTTCATCATCTTGATTCATGCCAGATGTCAAAAGATCCTTTTAATAATGAGCCTAATTACCTCATTAATCAATAACCATTTGGCACTTTCTCTTGCTCCCACGAATGAATCAATCAAGTTTTTAATAGTCAATTGTATATAAAAACTTCAAGTAAATTCTTTTTAATATTAGGAGTGTCTTTTATTGTAAATGGGTAGTCTTCGTTTATTTTACAAGATTATGTTATTTGGTTTGTAAGTAATAAAATATTATAAATATCTTTTATTATAAATAGTGTTTACTATTAATAATACAGGGGGTAATCAAATACTCTCCTCATGGGCTGTAATTAAAAGATTACCAGGGTTATCTGATTTTTATACATATTTTATCCTTAATTAAATACCATTTCAAACACAATTGTTTTTAAATGTCTATTAAATAACAATTAATCCAACCCTCTTACATTTGAGAAATTAGTTAAAACATCTCAACCAAAAAAAAAAAAAAATTATTAAAAGTTAACAAAGTACCCCCAACCACCCAAGACCACCGCCGACCACCACCGCTGTGGCGCACGACCAGTGGGATCTAACCGGTCGTGCACCACTAAGGCCATTTCCATGGTCATTTCATGGCCACATCTTTGGTCGTGAAACGACCATAAATCTATGATCCATGGCTGGAAATGGTTTTACCAATGCATGGCTGACCATATACGACTGATCATGCGCCATTTCGTCGATTGTCGATGGCGGCCGACAGTGGTGGCTGGTTGCTGGCAGTGGCTTGGGGTGGGTGGGGTTGATTTTGCTATAAATTAAAATTTTGTATTGCTGAGGTGTTTTAGCAAAATTTCAAATATAGGGGGTTAAAATAAATTATTTTTATAATAATAAAAATAATATTATATTAATATTTAAAAGGAAAGGCAATTTAGTAATCTATATATCATATCCACTCATTTATCCTCCCAACTAAACATATAAATATAATATACTTACTAATTTATTCCAACCAACCAACCAAACACATGTTCCTAAACATTCCTAGTAATCTTCAAGGTGATCTATTTTTCTATTAATATAACATCCTCTTATAATAAAACATTATATGATCCAAACGCACCTATAGGGGGTTATGTGATTATCGACTCAGAATGTGGTATTTTGAGATTACCGTGATAATCTTATTTTTGTTCGAATTTTACCTTTGCTTAATAAAAATTCAAACACAAAAGTCCTCCTTTTGATGTTAAATAACAATTAACCCAACTTGTTTAATGACTTCTTTAACCTCATTAATGAATTATTTGGACAAAAATGCCCCATATAATAATAATAATAATAATAATAACAACAACAACAACTAGGACCCAGAGCTTTCACTAGGCTGGATTACCCATTTCACTATTCATCAAAAACCCTAAAAATTGGGATGATAACCGACAAACAATCGAAGGTCAAAATGTTGGGGCTTTTGAAGAGAAAGTGCTAGTGAGGGTCATGGTGGCAATGGAGTTAATTTCTGATGCGTGAAAAAAAAAAAAAAAAAACAGCAACAGTTGACTTTTGTTGGCGATTAGCGAGGCTAACAGGGATGGGGTGAGGTGGGTTTTGGTTGAGAGGCATAGGGGAGTTTTTCGGCCAGATCTTGGGTTGATTTTCTGGGAAACAGGCTCAAGGGATGATTGGGATTGCATTTGGAGTGTCACTGCCACCAACAAGTTAACCGCTGATATGTATTTAGGGTGTGTTTGCTAAATTTCGAACCTGTAGGGACTTAGAAAATTTTTAGGGGTGTATTTGCTGAATTTAAAAATTTTTGTCACCCGATTTTGACCGACCAATCAAACCGATCAACCTAAGACCTGACATCTTTGACGTGTTTCACCCCGAGTTGAGTTTTAAAACATTGCAAATAAACTTAACCATAGAAACTTATGGTTAGAAATGTTTCTTCCACCATGGTTCAAACTGAAATTCATTCATTTATAAATTATGTGGTATAGATTATGTAGAAAATTGAAGTCTCTTTGCATAGGTTTGTCCATCCTTATAATTACTCATAATAATGATCAATAAAAATAAATTTTCATAAGAATAAATATCAAGATAGTGAGGAAATGAAACTGGTGTAATTTCCATAAAAATAATGGAGATAAGGGAAGGTTCAAGTTGAACTGAAGAAAGCATAAATGACACAGAATAACTTGATGGGGTTAATATATCATAGCTTCGAACAACAATTTGGATTGAATACAACCCTTGTAGCAGATTCAAGTTTAAGATCCAAGAGAAGTCTATAGCGACTTTGAAAAAAAAGCATAATACCGAAGAACAAGATGCCATAGAACATAAAGGCAACAAGGTAACAACAATTGTACTCTCAAGTACCAAACAGAAGGGCCAATAAAAGTCCAAGACAAAAATTATCTTTTCTGTTCATCCACTTCCATAACATATAGCAAATCATAAAACTGAACTCATTCTAATATATATCTAGGCCACGGGATAAAAGAGCGTAGCAGGCTATGCATTGTAACCAACCTACAACTTGGAGTTCCCGACATCGATCACAAATCGATACCTGACATCAGATTTCGCCAGCCTCTCCATGGCTGTGTTGATTTGGTCCATCTTGATCAGCTCAATATCTGCAGTAATATTGTGCTTGGCGCAAAAGTCAAGCATTTCCTGCGTCTCCTTGATCCCTCCTATGTCACTTCCCCCAACAAGCCTCCGCCCTGTAGCATGACATTATACAATTTTATGAATTTCAGGCAAGTGTGTAGATAAGAGATGTAATCTGTCTAAAGTTTTGCACGATATACTTCTTTTTGAAGCAGAGAATATGTCAAATTACATGTTATCCTAAAGCTAGGATTCAGTAGGCATGAGATTTGAAAGAAGGATCAATATTTTAGAGATGATAATTTAGTTACTTAGGGTGGGTGCTTTCGGATATGTAACTTACCCAAGACTAAAGGAAAAATAGGCAGCTCGAGAGGTTTCTCAGGCAAGCCCACGGTGATCAGTTTTCCGTTCAACTTCAAAAGACTGAGTAGCGGAAGCAGGGGATGAACTGCAGAAACGGTGTCAATGATGAAATCCATGGTGCCCGTGGCTGCCTGCATGACGGAAAACACAAACTATCAGTGATTCATTAACAACCATATTATCATACAATTGATTTCGGGGGGGCTGGTTTTTGGAGATTGATATGATTACGACAACATCGGTTTGCAAACAAAAATACAGGATAAGCTATCTATCAACAGCATATTTTCGTTACCATAGTCATAAACAACAAAAAGATAAGTTCAGTTTTTGAGACCCTCCTTAGGCCAAAAATCAATGATATTTGGGAAATTAAGCAAAAAGATAACTTTATTTTAGTAATCAAATTATCATTTAATCAGTCAAAATAAAAAAGTACCAACTTTAGTTACCTTAAGTTTTGCAGGATCAGTGCTAACAAGGAATGAATCGGCTCCAAGACTATTGATTGCTTCGCTCTCTTTCTTTGGGGAGGTACTGATGACGGTGACTTTCAACCCCATGGCCTTACCAATTTTCACAGCAACATGCCCAAGTCCACCAAGGCCTGCTACACCCAAATGCTTCCCAGCCTCAGTCATTCCATAATACATCATTGGGCTGTATACTGTTATCCCCGCACACAACAGTGGAGCACCCGCATCAAGGGGCATGTTGTCAGGAAAGTGGAGCACATAGTGCTGATCAACAACGATCATATCAGAATAACCTCCATAATTTTTCGTTCCGTCATGATTAATGGAGTTATAGGTTAACATCATCTGAGGGCAGTAATTCTCTAAATCCTGCTTGCAGCAGTCGCATTTCTTGCAAGAGCTAATCATGACACCGACACCAACCTTGTCGTCCACTTTGAATTTCATCACGGCTTTCCCAACTTTTGTCACAACACCAACAATTTCATGCCTGCAGATGAACAGTCAGATATACTATCATATAAAGTCCTCAACCATGCACAAGCTAAAACACATTTCAAAACTTAGAGAGATCACAAAGATAACTTCACATTACTTTATCCTAAAAAAATTAATTTCATGGTGTAAAGACACCTTTCTCAAAGACAATAATAGCCAGGATAAGTAGACATGCAATTTGACAATTCATGACTTCACATGCTTTGACCCAATCAACTTATGTCGAGTAAGGACAATGCACAGGTAATAGTATTTAATAAAATGACATCGATAATGACTAACATATATTCCAAGTCCATTTAATAAGCTAATACTTTTTTAGCCAACTTTCAACTGTGACACAATTTTCAGCTTCAAATATACCAATCCTAGCAAAATAAATCATCAACAATTACTCTCATTCTTCGTTATTAATATATCTGCAAGTAAATACACAATATGCTCCAGCATACAGAAACTCTGCTGCATATCCTGACAAAGTATACAAGAGGTAGATGAATAAGTGAAGGTAAAAAGAGTCCAAATTCATAACTGTGGAGGAAAGTTTTTCCTCGCTCCTCTGTTTCATCAGATTGAGATTTGATTTAGATGCTTGAGAGTGGAATGACACAATTCAAGTACGGAAGAAAAATCCAAGTGAACCACAAAAAGTTAATCAGATTCGAAGATAATGATACGAGCATTCAACTGTGCAAAATCAGGATATGCTCCATATAGTAATCAGAGTAACTACCTCCTTTATAAAATATTTGCTTAAATTACCATGAGCAACATAAATTGTTAAGTAGGTACTTACTATATAGCTTAGTTTCACATTTATAAGCACCGATAACTGACTTACACCAAGCCAGGCCCAGACATAGCAAATAATACAAAATTATTCAACCACATATCATAACAGAATACGTTGCAACACAGCCAGGGGCATTGAGAGCTAAAGACTCTGACTCCATAAAATTTCTATGTAGTTGCATCAAAATCAAAGATCTAAGGATAGTATAATATAAGTTAAAGATTACGCTTTGAAGTATAAATAGCATCATACCCAGGAACGAGAGGGTAACGAGAAACACCCCATTCATTCTTGCAAGAATGCAAGTCAGAATGACAAACTCCACAGTAAAGGATTTTGATAGTGACATCATCATCGCTGTTTTCTCTGCCAATAAAACAATAAAGAAACCTTTATATAACAACAACCAAATTAACATCATCAAAGCAGACACTGGCTTAATTTGCCCCAAAAAAAACTATAAACTCCATTTCCAAGCCCAACTGCTACTACCAAACATATCCAGTCGCACACAAACCAGACTTCAATGGACTAGTTAGATCATTCAACATAACAAAACTCAATTTAAGCCATGCAATGCACGAAATTGTTTAAAATAGAATAGGTAGGATCATTCATGGGTCATACTACGCTACCAGTAACATCAATAGAACAAATTTTAGTAACGCACAACGTCATACTAAGCATACATGCAACCTGATAACATTCAAGTAGTAGTTAAAGTACTAAACCTATCATGTTATTAGTCCTGGCGAGCAAACTATCAAATGGAACAATGCACTCTTTTTTAGGACACCAACCAATCCGGAAACCAATAACATTACCGATCTGGTACAAAAATAAGACCTGATAAACAACATCACATTAAATATATATGAAGTTAAACAAAAACATCACAACATTCCGGTAACATTACCAGGATTTTTTTTCTTAAAGAATCATCTGGTAACACAGCGATTCAGATCATGTGAAATACAACATAAAAGGACATGTCCGTCATTCGAAGAAATGATTTTTATACAAACAAATATTATAAGATCATAAAGCAGCAACCTTCAAACATAAAAAATTGATCTTTCCAAACACCGAAGCTCCAAAGATCATATGCATACAATCTCATCTCAAAGATATAGCAAATACACACCAAGTATGCCAAAATGGGACAAAAATATAAACCAAAAAAATTTAAAAAAAAAAAAAAAACAAAATGGGACAAAAATATAAACCAAAAAAATTTAAAAAAAAAAAAAAAACAAAAAAAGTACCTTCTGGAGAAAGGGAAAGGAGAAAGGACTCCAGAGCTATCTCTGGCAGCCCAACCAAGAGCCTTGTGTGGGTGCTCTTCTTCTGGAGATTTCGCCATTCTTTCTCTTCTCTCCTTCGCGATCTCTTGTTGGGTAGAATGGAAATGTGATGTGTGGCGTGTACAGAAGAAGAAACTAGAGTGTCTATATAAGTAAACGAGGGAACTGGAACGGGAACTGCCTTGATGTAACTGTTTTGTCAATAATAGTGGGCCAGCGAAGAGGCAGAATTCATCATGATAATTTTACACTCCCATGACAACAAATAAATTTTTCTAGAAATTTGAAAAAAAAAAAAAACTAAAACATTTATCTATGTGTTAACAAATTAATAACGTGTAACACTATAACTACACTTCAATTCTTATTATCCGCACTTAAAAATTAGTTTAGATATATATTTCACTGCGATTACCATTATAATTTTATAGATTATGTTTATTTTATTTTATTTTATCATCAATTACACGAAAATGCACCTATTGTTATTTAAAAAAAAAAAAATCTCTTAAAAATATTGAAAATCTTTTTATAAAAACATAAAAAAAACCATATAATCCAAACACATAAGATTCTCATATTAATTCACGCGAGATAAATGAAATAAACCCGTCAAAATTGAGTGGATAATACTCTCGTGTTGATATGATTAGCATCATTCTTTTTTATTTACTTTATCAAAATTATATTATTTTGATAAATAAAATTGAATTTCGTTGCTCTCCGTTTGACAATATATTTTGTTGGGCAGTCTGAAAGGGACTTTTCTAAGTGGGCAACTGAATGGGGATAGAAAGTGACAAAGGTGTGGTTTTGAATTGAAGTTGCTTGCCAAACAAAAAAAAGAAAAAAAAAAAGGCAAAATTTGGTTTAAGAAAAAGCAAAAAAAAGAGGGGAGATTAGATGAGAATTTTAATGCAGATTTTAAGGCTTAACTGTTAAAACTGCCAACTACTGTGGCTTTTAATTGAGGACATGGTGGCACATGCATGTGCAGCAACTTCTGCAATTCCATTAATATCTTCACCAACAATTTCCAGCCAAGGCATTTAAATCAATATGAAGAAACAAGTATTTTATTTGCTTGTATTCAAGTTTAATTACTTAATTTTTTTAAGAAAACGTAAATCTTTCTACACTTAATTTGCAAACATAACTTCGAAACTAGAGCAAACCACAAGTCTTGACCATCCGGCTAAGCCCTCATGATTAATACCTTAATTATTTTGTTTATAAATTTATTTATCTTTACTTTTCTTTTTTCCTCTTTTTGTTGGAGAAAATAGATAATTTCAATATTTTAGGGAAAAAAAAAAATTAAGGATTATTTCTGTGGGCAAACACCAATTTATTTCTCCTTATTTCTTTCTTAATTTTGGGAAGCCTCCATATGTTTAAATGAGAAAAAAAAAATATATTCTAAACGTGAATTTTTTAAATGGAGAGCATCATGAATTTTAATAATTTTTAGAAAATTTTGCTATTTAGAAAGCGATAACAAAAAGTGGAAAAGAGAAAAGTGATTCTAGAAAGTTGAAAATGAAAAGTTCTTTGCCTCCGTTTGGTTTATTATTCTGATAGTTTTTAAAATAATCTTTTGAAAAAAATTAAATTGGGTGGGTGTTACGATGTAAGATTTGAAAATTAACAAAAATATCCCCTATATTTGTTTATTTACTAAACACCCCTATAATAAAATATTAAAAGTTAACAAAAACACCTCAAATCCACCCATTAAATACGGACAGCCGACCACCACCGTCGAAGGGTGGCCGGAGTGTTTTTTGTAATTTCTAAAAAAAATATTTGGGGGTGTTTAGTTAAATTAACAAATTTAGGAGGTTTAAAAGAAATTGAAAAATATATAATAATATTTTGGGAGTAATAACATTTTATTGTTTGAAAATACTAATAATAGTATTCCCAAAAACGAAACAAACGGAGCCTTTTTTTTCTGGAGCTTGGAGTTGACTGAAGGTATGAAAGGTTTTAATTCGGGTAGATAATTTTATTAGTAAATGTCATAATCTCGTAAAAATTTAATCACAAGTTGATTTATATATTAACGTTTGATAATAATGACTAAATATTTTTATAATTTGACAATAATGAAAATTATAATTAAATTCCTAATGAACCAATAAATGAAAAAAAAAATCTTATAAATCCAACATCATAGGAGACCCACAACTTTAATTTATATTTGTTTCTATTTTGATTCTGATGACCTAAAAGCTTCCACATCAATATATATGGAAAAAGATCTTTGTACAAAATTAATTTAAAGAAGGGATGGACCATAAACATAAATGAGCACAGCTTTTCCATTCGAATATGCCAAAGGCTTAATTTGTTTGAATTTATGACCATTCAATTTCATCAATTAACTCTTCTAGTTTTCCACCGATTGAAGCATTTTAATTGTATGACTAAAATTGTAATATTTGATCATATAATTGAATTTGTCGGCACCACCTTCGACTTACACTAGGGTAATTTAATATATCTATAACATCTCAAAATAATTATTCAAGTAATATTTCCTTTTTAAGAGTATTAATGTGTAAATTATGAGTTGATGTAATACAAGATACAACAATAATATATACGACGATGTTTTACTTTACAATAATGTTATATATACAAATTATTTATACAAACTAATGTGGTAACCTTACGTGTTTGTCATGTAAGATCTTTTAATTATTTAATTTATTTTTAAATTTAAAGTTTTCCTACGTCTTAAAACACATCAGCTCATACCAGATTTTATCTAAAAGGTTTGTATTATCCATTACTTAATCGCCTTTGTCCTGAATGATCTAACAGATCCGTCTAAAGTTCAGCCCAAGCTAGGGTGTTGGTCTTGTATGTGTGGGCCAATATTTTGGGCAAGACCCACCAGGGTACACAGGGCCAATATGTTTGTGATACTTAACTTCAAAAATTTAGTTTGTAATATTTTTTAAGTGTGAAATTTTACATGAATAATATTATATTTTGTAACATAATATTTCAAAACTTCTCAAATAAAGTGTCATGTATCTTTCATGAAGACACATCTTTTGAAACGAAATTTTGAAATATTAATTCAAACATTAGAAATATAAGAAAAACTTACATGAAACAGTCTCACCATCTTACTCGGTTGATGTGGTGAGACCGTCCAATTAAATAAGATATATATGGTTAATTTTTAAAACTACCTCTTATGATAGTGATTAATAATGAATGATAAAAGGTAATTATTTATGGATTATGTTAATGGGTGGATGAATAAGAAAAATTTATAAATACGTGATAATATGTACCATTATATTATTGAACACTCTCACTTTGTCACCAGGGATAGAGTCAAGAGTTAATTTTGGAATAGGAAAATTCAAAATCATATAATATAAGATAGGAGTAAAGTAAATGAGTAGAGTTAAATTTGGAAACTTTGATACAAATATTGGGTGGTCAAAAAAAAAAAAACCAAACCAAATTAACGAAAAAAAATTTGTGGGGTCATCAACCCCACCCATCAATATTTAGTAGAAGTGCATACAAACCGGTTCAAACACCCTCCGGTGATTAAAAAGAAAACCTATAAAAAAAAAAGAAAAAAAAAAAACATAATCTCCGTCAATATTATCCACCGATTTAAACCTTTCTCATGAACCCATCCAAATAAATATGAGTTTGTGACAAGCCAGAAAAAAAAAAAAAAAAAAAAAGGCCACCTTCTTTCCTTTACATATCCATCAATTGTTTCAACAATTTCACTTAGCAACCGATCTTTCGTCCACATTGCAACTGATGCAGTTAGGAATAATATCATTGAATTTTGTAAGATTATAAGGAAGAATTTGTAATAAAAACCGATAAACGTATAAGAGTATATATAGTGACTGTATTATAAGTTAACCAACATTCATTTTATTGATAATTACTGATACATTTATAACACTTAACCCTGGATTCTGCAGTAGAGAATTACATTGAATCTAACAATTACAAATAGTTGAAACAACACTTAGAATTCTATTGATCATCATCCCATCTGTTGAATATTCGCATCCTTAAACCAGATTTCATTTGAAGAACAACAGATATGTTTGGATCAAAACATTGTCCTTCCACTACTTCAACATTGTAGTTATGAATTATGGTGGCTGCTACCGCCTTCATCTGAGTGAAAGCAACTTCTTTTCCCAGACAGGTTCTTGGTCCCGAATTGAAAACAAAGAACTTGTAAGAAGGCTCATGTTTGATCCCTCCTTTCTCTGTAATCCATCTCTCAGGCTTGAACTCCAAGCAATCCTCTCCCCATATCGATTCCATTCTTCCCATTGCATACATGGAAAACAAGATCTTCGTCTTTGGAACAGCGCGATGCCCACTCGGAAGAATGTCCGCTGCTAATGGCGCCTTGTGCTGGAAAGGAACGGGTGGGTAAAGCCTCATTGCTTCACATAACGCCCCATTAAGATAAACAAGTTTATTCTTTAGCTCGTTGATGTCAAATCTCCACCATTTTTCCGCCATTTTGTCCTCCGGGATTACCAGCTTGAGCTCTTCTCTGATCTTGGTTTCCACTTGTGGATTCCTGGAAACAAGCCAAAAGAACCAAGTGAGAGCAGAACTTACTGTGTCCCGCCCCGCAACCAAGAAAGTAAAAGCGGTATCTCTCAGGAATTTGTCATCAGATTTGACTCCGAAATTGTAATCTTCATTTATGTATGATGTTAATAGATCCACACCCTCTTCTTTTTCTTCTTTCATTGTAAAGCCTTCGCTCAGCTCCGCTCTTTTCTTTTGTATATATTCAAGAATTGTACGGTCTATAACTTCCTTGGATTTTTTCAATTTTTGTTCTTCTCCAATGCCTAGCCATCTTTGTAGCTTCCAGACTCTTTCTGGGACAGCATGTCTGTAAAATATCGATTCCTCAGCTTCTTCCACGGCCTTTGCAAATGGAACTTCCGGGAATTCACTGGACAGACAGCCTGGATCGTTTCCTGAAACCAATATGCAAGTAGAATCAAACGCAAACCTCTGGAACAAATCCTGCAAGTCAACTGGTTTGCATTGCTTGGATACATTGTCCAGCATTGGGATGAGCCCTTTCTCTATTTTTTCCAAGCTGGTCTTCACCAAAAATTTCTGAAACCTCTGATGATTCATCAAAACTTGAGCAGCTTTTCTTTGGCTTCTCCACAAATCTGAGTCTACATTAAAAATCCCGTCTCCCAAAATATCAAATATTTCCCGGAACTCATCTCCTTTTGGGAAGTTTGAGAAGTTTGAGCTCATTATATAGTGTACATTAGCTGGATCAACTGTGGCTAGAATGTCCATGTTAGCGAACCAAGGCCCTTTGAAGAGAAAAGTGCACTGGCTTTTCTGCATTAGTTCTGTGAGCCAATCGTGAATCCTGTGAACGTTAAGCAAAAGCGCTGGCAACATTCCAACTATTGGAAAATTCTTAGGCAACCCGTTGTTGTTTGTGATGAAGTAGTAAAGAATGAAGAAGAAGAAGCAAATGACTGCCAGGAAGATTTCGAAAAGGCCAATGAAAGCCATACTGTTTTATTGCCTATTGAGAGAATTGTATGTACTTTGAGTTTGTGTAAACATATGTATGCTTGAGAAGATTATATAGAGGAATAATAATATGGGACAATTAATTTTAACATGCAACTTACCATCTCATTTTGTTGATTTGATGAGACCGTCTTATGATATATATTGTCACAGATCTATCAAATTCTCTCCTTCATCAACCCATCATCATTATTTATGAATAACCACCCGTTATCATCCATTAGCTGCCATCATTATCAAAATGAGGTGGATGAAATTTTATCACATAAGTTTTTTACCACCTGAACAAAGTGAGGTGATGAGACCGGCAATATGCGTTTTTTCTCAGTTATATATATCGAGTATAATTTAATTAGTTATGTACTTATGTAATCATGCATTTAAATTAATGTCCTTGACAATATTTGGGTCTAGCATTCAAACAAATGTGCCATATTGTGTTGTTGAGATATGTCATACTATAAGATTGTTGAAGCATTAATTGATCATTTAATCACATTACCTGTACAAGTATTGCTGTAGCATTAATGAGTACCCTGCCACAACTCTCTCCCACACATCTAAATTTATTGTGGCAACTATCACTCACATCTCAATTTGATAACTAGTTATTATATTAGAGATATCAAAAAAAGCATGCACAAACCCAAATTAAGTAGAACATATTTGATGTAATCTTTTATTGTTAACAATTGTGTGGATAAATAATATATCGGCACCATCTAACAGTAAGCAACAAAAACATAATCAAATTTTATTGTATTGGAAAATACAATAGGAAGTGATTTATTTGGAGGCTGAATAGATCCAAAATTTGATAATATGATTCGTTACACTGATAGTTAATTAAAGCAAAACATAATTTGTATTTTAAGTAACAGTAGTGCTCAAAAACTTTTTTGGGTAGGTAAATTTACAAATTTACCTTTTAGTAAAATAAAATTATTTTTGGCTCCTAAACCTTGCTTTTTGGAGAAAAAACAACTTACACCATTGACATTATGAAAGTAGGAATTAATTTATTATAATAATTAAATTGCTTTTAAAAAAAACACATGTAAAAGTACCCGTTTTATCTCCCAAAGTTGCAAGTGTAATCCCTTATTGCAAGTGTAAGAACCGTTTATAATACATTAATTTTCAACACATTTTCATAAAAAGGCACACCCTTTTATCTCATTTTTGCCAACAAATGAATATGCTAGTTCATATTGTGATAAAATAGCTGTTGGATAAAAAATGTTTTTCGTAATTAATTTGAATGTTGTATAAATAAAATAGATTGAGCTGGATAAAAAATGTTTTATATATATTAATCTGAATGTTGTGTGGATAAAAAAGAGAAAATTAGATAAAAAAATATTTTTTATATGTTGATTTGAATGTTATGGTGATAAAATAGTGAGAGATGTAAAAAAATGTTTTCCCTATATTAATGTTTTTTATATATGTATTTTGAATATTGATAACAAAGTATTTTTTTTCTTAAATATTCTTAATCACCTTAAATCATGGTTATATATATCTATATATATAATATTATGTGTATAAAGTCTCGTATAGAATGTTTTAATATATATTTATATAGGTAATCAAGTATAAAGTCTCGTATAAAATAAGTATGTCATGTCATTATGATAAAAGTCATTTTCTTTGTATTTGTTCAATAAAATTACATTGTATTAATTTTAAAAATGAACGAAAATATTAATATATTTATTGATCTATATTCAGAGAATCAATGCATCCTTTTGCATAGATAGTCGAAGGGTATCTAGGCAATGAATGGTGGGCTATGAGCTATGCATTGCTCCACTACTGCATTATTCAAGTGTTCACATATTTATTAATCTCTATTCAGAGAATGTTCATAGATTTTGTACAAGAGATTTTTTTTATCTATGCACAGAAAACTTAAAATTCGATTAAGTCAACCATTGTAATCCAAGTGTTCATATTTCGTTTGGTATGGTTTTGTTTAGTAATAAGTGCTAATTTTCATGTTGGAAGGAAAACATTATTCATTATTCGGTTTGAAAGGGGACTATGGAATCAGGAGAGCAAAATGCGGTATTGGAAATAATTTTAGGCAACAATAAAGATATTGTTTGAAATTGAATTTTTATCACAAATGTCTTGATTATAATTAAACTTATAATTAAACTTATAATTGTTGACATGAGTCAAAGTTTATAATAACTCTTCTCATATAATTAAATTAAAATATTAGATTTGTTCTTAGTAACAAATCAAATAACAAATCCAATGTTATGAAAATATTTCGTTAGAATTTGATTTTCAGACTTAACGATGATGAGAGAGAGAATTAAATGAAATTGAAATTATTATGAAAAGTCACCTATAAAAAGTCAAATATATCCCTATTTTATCAATGAATTGATCCAACGATCATTTTTGTTCAAGTAATTATTTACATGAGAAAGAAGGATCTGCTTGGACCAGAAACAAAAAAGTCTCCTTAATGTCTCAGTGCATTTACTCCTCTCCACCCAACAGCATTTAGTACCTTCATTTTAAATCATATAGTTGATTCGTCGGCAGTGAGTGAGTCGGCACATCTAATTTATAGATCCCTGGGGTATTATCTAAAAATTCTTACGCGAGTGATAATTTTTTTCTAAGTGACACTGACACTAATTTGTAAATAATTAGTTGACGTAATACAAAATAAAGTGATACTATATAGAATGATACATAACTCGAAATGAAGAGGTATTAGGATAAATTTTTTTTTATCAAGATACGAAATTTCATTTCTCTATTTATTTTGCTAGAAGGGGGAATTTAGGTATTGATTTTAAAGACTGTTTGTTTTTAGTGATGATTGATAAAATAAGATTTAAGAGGAGATATACTTTGATGCAGAAACTGATTGTTTAAAGTATATGAATAATATTTGTAGTAAATTTAATTATCAATGGAATTAAAAAATATATATATATATGGACTTAAATGACACTTGCTCCTCGCTTTTGGTTGTGTCCTAAATGACTCGATCATAGCCGGTTTCGAGCCCAGCCCAAGCTAAGGTGATGGTATTGACTGGTCTGCTCTGCTCTGCATGGCCCAATTTTATGGGCAAAGACCCACTGGGTGTACTAGGTTAAAGCACTCTAATTAAGCCCGTGTTCTATTTATTTCAAATTGACATTTTAATAAATTTTATAATGATGAATTTATTTATATATTAATTAAATATTGGAAATAATATTTTTATTAAAAAATATTAACTTTGAAAATTATACTAATTTAATAAAATTAAGCATTTATTTAATCGAATAAACATTATATTTAATATATAAAAAAATTATATCTAATATAAAATGCCACAAAAAAAAAAAAAAAAAAAAGACAACAACAATACAAAAGTAAAATTCCATATTGATAATAATTTAATTTTCCGAATTAGTATATTCTTCCCACAAATGATTAATTAATACATTTTGAAAGAGCATGGTAAGCTTCCGTACCCTTGATTTGTCTATAGTAAGCTCTAGTTCTTTCCAATATTTTGATGAATTTAGAGGATCCAAAACTAATCCAATGGAATACTAAATTGTTATTTTAGTTTATGTTATATTTTCTTTTAATTTTAGTGTTTTTAAATGAGTGTTAACTTTTATTTTGAGTTATTGTAGTTTAATATTTGCATTGAATAAAGTTTTATTTTTAATTTTCATCATTTTTTTAATTACATATTGATTATTATAAATATTAATATAAATAATAATCAAATTAATATAAATACAAATTAAAAATAAACAAATAACAAAAATGAAAAAATAAAATATATTTTATAATAGATGAATAGTATCACACCAAATTGGTGTAGATGAGTAGTGTTACACTAAATTTAGTGTGATACTATTCACTTACACCAATTTGGTGTAGTTTTTGGTGTTGGATTGGAACAAATTTTCCACACCATTTTTGATGTTTGGAGATGCCCTCAATGATGGTTCTCTTGAATGCATTTTTCAGAGCAGTTTGGGGTAATTTTGGAGTAACTTGCTTGTTTGAGCTCATGAAGATTATTTTGAGTACAATTCAGAACAGATTGGGGACTGAATGATTAGTTTTGATGGTTTAGGGTTTACCTGAATGGTGGATATTTTGAATGCAGTTTGGGGTAATTTTGGAAGTAAATTGCTTGTTTCAGACCTTTTTGTTGTTGTTTTTGTTTCAGAGCTGTTTGCAGTTTTTTGTTTCAGACCTGTTTGTAGTCTTTTGTTGTTGAATAAATTTGTTTGTTAAAAGTCTTACAAGTATTATGAAGAATTGATCAGCAACAGCAAGTCACAAAGGAGTTCCAGTTTCGAGGGGGAATATTGGGTAGAAGAAACGAAGAAGTTAATAAAAAAAGGTTCTGTATTTTACTTCAACGTACTCTGGGTTAAATTGTAAAAACAGAAACTAACGTAGAAAACGGTGCGTTTTATATTCAACATGTATATAGGCTTGTAGCACGTGTTTATCAAATCATTGAGTAAAAATTCCCATTTTTGCCGCCTTCTTCGTTCTTGCTTCTCCTCTGTTCTTTCTTGTTTTCTTGAAATTCTTGAAACTTCTTCAAACTACCACTGCATCTTCCAGAGCTGCATTTCCACCTTGGGCTAGTTCTGCTGTCATGGCGTGCATGGCCTCCCCTGCCACTGTGATGTTTAATTTGTTTAGATGCCCTAAATAATATTCCAGGGGTACCTGAACATTAACGGCGCCCATGTCAATGTTGAAATATCGGTTTTCGAGACAATTTCTTGGTACAATGGACGGAAGTTCTTGTCATAGTTCTCGATTACTTCTCTTTGAATCAGTTATGGATTTCCTGCCATGTTTTCTCCTGAAGTGAAAGAATAATTTTTCATGTATTTATTGGATGAATAACTCATATAATTTGCATGAGTTCAACGGATAGAAATGTGTAAACACAAGAAATAAAGTTTATATGTTTGGTTCGTCTACAATACAATCAATGCAGTTAATGTCTTCTTTACAATTCTATCGTTGAATTTTACAAGATTATATAAAAAATGTGTGAATATTAATTTTTTACGATGGACTTGTAGCAGTAAAGAGCGAATATCCAAATAAATATGAGTCTGTTACAAGCCAAAACATACACCACCTTCTTTATTCCTTCACAAATCCACCAATGGCTTTAGCAATCTCACTTATTATATAACAAAATATTTAATCCACAAGTGTCTTTTTGACAAGTCTATCATTGAATTTTATAATAAAGAATATATGTGAATGATTAACTTATAACACTAAACAGTGACCAGTATAATTATTCAAATTTTATAATAAACATTCATTTTATTGAAAATCAGAAGAAACAAAAGAGAGGGAACAATCTGATTAATGACGGATTTAGACAATTACATTGAATCTAACAGTTACAAATAGTTGAAACAACACTTAGAATTCTATTGATCATCATCCCATCTGTTGAATATTCTCATCCTTAAACCAGATTTCATTTGAAGAATAATCGATACGTTTGGATCAAAACACTGTCCTTCCACTACTTCAACATTGTAGTTATGAATCACGGTGGCTGCTACCGCCTTCATCTGAGTGAAAGCAACTTCTTTTCCCAGACAAGTTCTTGGTCCCGCATTGAAAACAAAGAATCATGTTTGATCCCTCCTTTCTCTGTAATCCATCTCTCAGGCTTGAACTCCAAGCAATCCTCTCCCCATATCGAGTATAATTTAATTAGTTATGATTAAATTATACAAAAACTTTAAATGGAGAGCATCATGAATTTTTAGAAAATATATATATTCTAAACGTGAATTTTTTAAATGGAGAGCATCATGAATTTTAATAATTTTTAGAAAATTATGCTATTTAGAAAGCGATAATAAAAAGTGGAAAAGGGAAAAGTGATTCTAGAAAGTTGAAAATGAAAAGTGTTTTTTTTTTTCTGGAGCTTGGAGTTGATTGAAGGTATGAAAGGTTCTAATTCGGGTAGATAATTTTATTAGTAAATGTCATAATCTCGTAAAAATTTAATCACAAGTTGATTTATATATTAACGTTTGATAATAATGACTAAATATTTTTATAATTTGACAATAATGAAAATTATAATTAAATTCCTAATGAACTAATAAATGAAAAAAAAAATCTTATAAATCCAATATCATAGGAGACCCACGACTTTAATTTATATTTGTTTCTATTTTGATTCTTATGACCTAAAAGCTTCCACATCAATATATATGGAAAAAGATCTTTGTACAAAATTAATTTAAAGAAGGGATGGACCATAAACATAAATGAGCACAGCCTTTCCATTCGAATATGCCAAAGGCTTAATTTGTTTGAATTTATGACCTTTCAATTGCATCAATTAACTCTTCTAGTTTTCCACCGATTGAAGGAAACGATGTGTAGCATTTTAATTGTATGGTAATTTAAGTATTTTTTTAAGTGCCCATTTTGTTGGTTGCCCATGTGTCATTAGCTTAAATTTTAGTGGCCATATTATGGTGAGCTTTAATTTCAAAACATAATTTGTCTCTTGATTAATTATCACTAGTTGAACGGATCATCTTCAACCATTAATTAAAAAAAAAAAAAAAAAGATATTCCGTTAAAGTCTCACTGCATTTATGGAGTGATTCAATTCCACCCAACATTCCATACCTTCCAATTAATGTATGATAAAATTGTAATATTTGATCATATAATTGAATTTGTCGGCACCGTCTCCGACTTACACTAGGGTAATTTAATATATCTATAACACTTTAAAATAATTATTCAAGTAATATTTCTTTTTTAAGGGTATTAATATATAAATTATGAGTTGATGTAATACAAGATACAACAATAGTATATACGACGTTGTTTTACTTTAGAATAATGTTATATATATACAAATTATTTATACAAACCAATATGGTAACCTTTACATGTTTGTCATATAATCTCTTTTAATTATTTAATTTATTTTTAAATTTAAAGTTTTTCAAACATCTTAAAACACATCAGCTCATATGAGAGTTTATACAAAAGCTTTGTATTATCCATTACTTTATCGCCTTTGTCCCTAATGATCTAACATATCCGTTTAAAGTTCAGCCCAAGCTAGGGTATTGGTCTTGTATGTGTGGGCCAATATTTTGGGCAAGACCCACCAGGGTACACTGGGCTAAAATGCTCTAATTAAGCCCATGTTGTATTTATGGAAAATTGAACTTGGAACTCTACATAATTGAAATTGAGATATGTTATGTTTATAATATTTAACTTCAAAAATTTAGTTTGTAATATTTTTAAGTGTGAAATTTTAAATCAATAATATTATATTTTATAACATAATATTTTAAAACTTTTATCTCAAATAATATGTTATGTATCTTTCATGAAGACACGTTTTCTGAAGCGAAAATTTTGAAATATTAATTCAAGCATTAGAAATATGAGAAAAACTTACATGGAACAGTCTCATCATCTCACTTGGTTGACGTGGTGAGACCGTCCAATTAAATAAGACATATATGGTTAATTTTCAAAACTAGCTCTTATGATAGTGATTATTAATTAATGATAAAAGGTAATTATTTATGGATTATGGTAATGGGTGGATGAATAAGAAAATTTTATAAATGCGTGATAATATGTATCATTATATTATTGAACACTCTCACTATGTCAACTGAGACAGAGAGTAGACAAAATCAAAATAATATAGTATAAGATCGGAGAAAAGTAAATGAGTGGAGTTAAATTTGGAAACTTTGATGCAAATATTGGGTGGTCAAAACAAAAACCAAACCAAATTAACGAAAAAAAATTTGTGGGGTCATCAACCTCACTCATCAATATTTATTATTTAGATCCGTCCATACACGTCACTAAAAATGGTGATTATTGAGATTTTTATTGGGTCGACAATTTTAAAGTTGTGAAATATTAGTAAAAATGTGTACAATTTTAAAGTTGTAAAATATTAGTAAAAATGTGTACAAACCAGTTAAAGTTATGAAATATTAGTAAAACTGTGTACAAACCGGTTCAGATACCTTGGATTAAAAAAAAATAATAATAATCTCCATCAATATTATCCACCCATTTAAACCTTTCTCATGCCCCATCCAAATAAATATGAGTAACCGATCTACACCCTCTTCTTCTTCTTTCACTGTAAAGCCTTTCCTTTACATATCCATCAATTGTTTCAACAATGTCACTTAGTAACCGATCTTTTGTCCACATTGCAACTGATGCAGTTAGGAATAATATCATCGAATTTTGTAAGGATATAAGGATGAATTTGTAATAAAAACCGATAAACGTATAAGAGTGTATATAGTGACTGTATTATAAGTTAACCAACATTCATTTTATTGATAATTACTGATACATTTATAACACTAAACCCTGGATTCTGCAGTAGACAATTACATTGAATCTAACAGTTACTAGTAGTAGAAACAACACTTAGAATTCTATGGATCATCATCCCATCTGTTGAATATTCTCATCCTTAAACCAGATTTCATTTGAAGAATAATCGATACGTTTGGATCAAAACACTGTCCTTCCACTACTTCAACATTGTAGTTATGAATCACGGTGGCTGCTACCGCCTTCATGTGAGTGAAAGCAACTTCTTTTCCCAGACAAGTTCTTGGTCCCGCATTGAAAACAAAGAATCATGTTTGATCCCTCCTTTCTCTGTAATCCATCTCTCAGGCTTGAACTCCAAGCAATCCTCTCCCCATATCGATTCCATTCTTCCCATTGCATACATGGAAAACAAGATCTTCGTCTTTGGAACAGCGAGATGCCCACTCGGAAGAATGTCTGCTGCTAATGGCGCCTTGTGCTGGAAAGGAACGGGTGGGTAAAGCCTCATTGCTTCACATAACGCCCCATGAAGATAAACAAGCTTATTCTTTAGCTCGTTGATATCAAATCTCCACCATTTTTCCGTCACTTTGTCCTTTGGGATTACCAGCTTGAGCTCTTCTCTGATCTTGGTTTCCACTTGTGGATTCCTGGAAACAAGCCAAAAGAAACAAGTGAGAGCAGAACTTATTGTGTCCCGCCCCGCAATCAAGAAAGTAAAAGCAGTATCTCTCAGGAATTTTTCATCAGATTTGACTCCAAAATTGTAATCTTCATTTATTTATGATGTTAATAGATCTACACCCTCTTCTTCTTCTTTCACTGTAAAGCCTTTGCTCAGCTCCACTCTTTTCTTTTGTATTTATTCAAGAATTGTACGGTCTGTAACTTCCTTGGATTTTTAAAATTTTTGTTCTTCTCCAATGCCTAGCCATCTTTGTAGCTTCCAGACTCTTTCTGGGACAACATGTCTATAAAATATCGATTCCTCAGCTTCTTCCACGGCCTTTGCAAATGGAACTTCCGGGAATTCACTGGACAGACAGCCTGGATCGTTTCCTGTAACCAATATGCAAGTAGAATCAAACGCAAACCTCTGGAACAAATCCTGCAAGTCAACAGGTTTGCATTGCTTAGATACATTGTCTGAAGATTTTTCTTGAATTAAAGAAGCAAACTAAGGAACAGTAGAGAGAAAAGTATCAGACATAAACACGAAAAAAAAAAAAACTGGGAATTTTTATTAAGTGAAAAGTTTGTTACAGGAGAGACACTTTTGTAGTTAGAGTGCTCAAAACGCACCGTATAGTATATTTATAATATTACAAACTAACTCAGTTCAGTTCTCAAAACTTACAAACACACTCTTTTCCTAACATTGTCCAGCATTGGGATGAGCCCTTTCTCTATTTTTTCCAAGCTGTTCTTCACCAAAAATTTCTGAAACCTCTGGTGCTTCATCAAAACTTGAGCAGCTTTTCTTTGGCTCTCCACAAATCTGAGTCTACATTAATAATCCCGTCTCCCAAAATATCAAATATTTCCCGGAACTCATCTCCTTTTGGGAAGTTTGAGGTCGTTATGTAGTGTACATTAGCTGGATCGACTGTGACAAGAATGTCCATGTTAGCGAACCAAGGCCCTTTGAAGAGAAAAGTGCATTGGCTTTTCTGCGTTAGTTCTGTGAGCCAATCGTGAATCCTATGAACGTTAAGCAAAAGCTCTGGCAACATTCCCACCATTGGAAAATTCTTAGGCAACCCATTGTTGTTTGTGACGAAGTAGCGAAGAATGAAGAAGAAGAAGAAGAAGCAAATGACTGCCAGGAAGATTTCGAAAAGGCCAATGAGATTTCGAAAAGGCCAATGAAAGATTGAGAGAGTTGTATACTTGTATGTACTCTGAGTTTGTGTGAACACATTTATGCTTGAGAAGATTATATAGAGGAATAATTAATTTTAACATGCAACTTACCATCTCATTTTGTAGATTTGATGAGACCATCTTATGATATATATTGTCACAGATCTATCAAATTCTCTCTTTCATCCACCCATCATCATTATTTATAACCCGTTATCATTCATTAGCTACCATCATTAGGGCTGTGCAAAACCGGGTACCCGCTCCGAATTTGGCCAAAAACCGGGTACCCGAAAATCTAGGTACCTTCAAAAATATACCCGCTAACCGAACCGGTTTTAAACTACCCGGTTTTGCGGGTACCCGAAAATTCGGGTCAAAAACCGGGTAACCAATTTTGGTACCCGAATTTTTATATTGCTTGGTTACAAAATTTTTAAAAAGATTTCAAATATTAATTAACCAAAAAGAAAAAGGTTTTAACATGTAAAAATAGATTGAAATTTTAACAATTTAATTAAGCTCCAAAAGAGCTAATGAGAGAATCTCAAAAAGCCGTAAATTAATTTATTTAAAATCCTACAAGCCTTCTTAAAATACAACCAAATAATTCAATGTTGTTTAATGTTTATGACTTTAAATAAGCTTTTCTTACTAATAAATAAACTCTTAGATAAGTTGTTTCATTGTCAACAACTCAACTGGATAATTTCGGCTTCAAATATATAATTAATTTATGAGAAAATACATATTTACATGGGGTTTATGAATTATGATTGATGTCAAAATCTGTGACTTGCCCCACAACTTAGTATCATTAGTTAAATATATTCCAAAGGATATAGAAATGTACAACTTAGTATCAAATATGTAATTAATTTATGAGAAAATACCACATCTAATCATATATATTCCAAAGGATATAGAAATGTAAAACTTAAATCTTATTCATGTAGTATCATTAGTTGCCAGAACATCAACTTTTAATTTAATGCCTTCAATACTTAAGATTTAATATACACCAAATCAAATGTAATACTCTATATCCTTCATCTCAATCTCCAAGTTCAGATCTCTCCATTTTCAAAGTATTATTTATGCTCAAACAAATCTCAGACTCCAAGATCAGATCTTTCCATATAATTTAACCCAACCAACCATCTCCTGAAGTTAAGTTCATCTCTAGAAACTGAAATGAAAGTTCACCCAGTACCAACAATTAAATCCATTACGAGAAAAATAGTATCATTTTAGTTTCTTGGTCTGCAGAATGAAATTAGGCAGAAACAGATATTGATTCCAAAATATGATAAAGCCAAACATGGATAATGTCTGGATCTTCAAATGCACCTATAAAACATAATTTAAAAATTGAAAAGATGAATTTCACAGTAAAAGCATATATGAATAGAAAAGCAAAAAAGCAGATAATGCATCTCGAATTAACCATCAGTCTGAATATAGGTCACACAACTACAGAGAAATGAAGTGTCCTCGAAGACATGCGCAAGGAAGTTTTATCATAACATAATCTACAAAGACAGTATTCATTCCATCAAACCTCCCCAATGACTGATAAAGAGGTCAAAAACCACATTACACAGTGGAGAGTGGAGACTGGAGACTGAAGAGTGACGGCCTGAAGGGGTTTTAGTTTTAGGGCAACTGAAATTTTCAGATTTGGCATTTGGGGATTTTTTTGGCACAGACGACTCGTAACGTCTTCTTTCACTCTTAGTCTCTTTTGTTAATTTGTTTTTTTTTTTTTTTTTTAAATAAAAATCGGGTACCGGGTACCCGGTTTTTAAAAATTAAAAACCGATACCCGAACCGAAAATTCGGGTACCTTCTAAAAACTACCCGAAAATTCGGTTTCGGTTCGGTTCGGTTACCGTGTTCGGTTCGGTTATCGGTTTTTTTTGCACAGCCCTAACCATCATTATCAAAATTAGGTGGATGAAATTGTATGACATTAGTTTTTCTCGACCTGAATAAAGTGAGGTGATGAGACTGGTTATATACTTTTTCTCAATTATATATATTGTGTATAATTTAATTAGTTATGTTAATCATGCATTTAAATTAATGCCCTTGACAATATTTGGGTCTAGCATTCAAAAAAACTTGCCATATTGAGTTGTTGAGATATGTCATATAAGATTGTTGAAGCATTAATTGATCATTTAATCACATTAATTTACTAATAGAGAGTGTAATAAGGATAGTCACTAGAACTTTTTAGGAGATTAGTTGAAATACACGTAGACTGACTCAGACATCCTGATTAAAAAAAAAAAAAAAACTAAAATTCTTCTTTGACCATCAATAAAAAAAGTCTCCTTAATCTCACTACATTTACTCCTCTCAACCCAACATTTAGTACCTTCATTTAAATGTAGGATTCAAATTCTAATAATTAATCAGATAATTTATTTATGGGCACCTTTAATTTACAGTAGACTAATTTCATAGATCTATCCAGTTTTATCTAAAAACTCTTATCCAAGTGATAATTACTTTATAATTGATACTGATGTATAAATAATGACTTGACGTAATACAAAATAAGGTGATACTACGTAGAATGATACATAACTTGAAATGAAGAGATATTAGGATAAAAAATTTATTATGATACCAAATTTCTTTTCTCTCTTTATTTTGCTAAAAGAGGGACTTTAAGTTTTGATTTTAAGGACTTTGTTGGTTTTAATGATGATTGATAAAACAAGACTTAAGAGGAGATATACTTAGATGCAGAAACTGATTGTTTAAAGTATATGGATAATGTTGGAATAAAATTTAATATATGTAGTAAATTTAATTATCAATGGAATTAAAAAAAAAAAAATAGCTGGACTTAAATGACACCTTTTTACTTGCTTCTCGCTTTTGTACTAAATGACTCTACCATGGCCAGTTTCGAGCCCAGCCCAAGCTAAGGTGTTGGTCTTGGCTGGTCTGCCTGGCCTAATTTTATGGGCAAAGACCCAATTTAATATTAGATTAAAAGTTAATTTTTATCGATTTAAATTTACTTTTAATTTTGATAATTGTAAAATAAAGTTTTGAAGAATAAGTGTGAAAAAGAGAAGAAGAATTTTTTTTTATTATTACAATTATATCCCCACTTAAACTTGAAGCTAGGGGCCAAAGACAAAAATAGTGGAAGGTGAAAATTACTTCCTTATTATTAATTTTTTTAAAAAAATAAGAGTTATGATCTTTTCACCCCCACATTTTTATTAACAGCCCTCACTTGTGGGACAGATTTGTCATTAAAAAAAAAAAAATTCAAAAAGAATATTTAGCAGTTAATTCTACAATTTGACGTCAATCCTCTTTTAAGCAATTTTGACGCCGAGACGTCGCGAGAACCCCAATTTTGGCGAGGTTGAAAACCCCACTATGGATGTCAATTATGGTGAGGTTTGAATAAGTCTCACTATGGCAAGAATAGCCAAAAAACCCACCTTGGTTGGGTAAGCCAAGGATAACTAAAAGAAACCTCAAAGAGGAAGAGAAAAGCAAGTGCTTTAACTCAAATATTTTGATAATAATAATGGATGATTACAAGGGATAAAGCAAGGCTTTATTTATAGCCTTCCAAGTGAAAAAGATAAACATCACTTTCTCATGTGGGACAAAAAGTCAATACAATTAAAATATCTTTCCCATGTCTTTTTTTGTTTTTTTTTTTTTGTCTTATGCTCGGCATTATTCTGCCGGGTTGGAAGAGACTCGTCATCGGATTCCATGGCTTCATCATGTTCTCCGTATTAAGGAGATAGATCAGCAACATTGAAAGTAGCAGAGACTCCATAATCTCCAGGGAGCTCAATCTTGTAAGCATTATCTTGATACGTTTCAAATTCAAAATGGTTCGTCAGCTCGAGGAGACAACTTCATACGCGACTTAGGGAACCGCTCCTTCCTTAGATGAATCCACACTAAGTCTCCTTCCTTGAATTTAGCCAGTCTTCTATGCTTGTTGGCTTGTTGCTGATACTTAGCATTCTGATGAAGAATCTCTCTCGAACCTCTTCATGAAGCTTCTTGATCTGTTCGGCACGCCTAAGCATCAACACTGAATTCACAGGTAGTGGGTATGGCGAAAGGTCTAAAGGGCTAAGGGACGTTTGCCATATACTATTTCAAAGGGACACTTTCCTGTGGTTTGGCTTACAGACTATTGTAGAGAATTCTGATTGGGCTAATACAAGATCCCATTGGCGAATGTGTTTCCCACAAAGCTTCGCAATAGATTTTCCAAACTTCTATTGACTACTTCAGTTTGACCATCAGTCTGAGGGTGGCTAGCTGAGCTAAACTGTAAGTGCGTTCCCATTTTTCTCACAAGGTCCGCCAGAAATGACTCATGAACTTGACATCTCGATCTGAGGTGACAGTCTTTGGAATTCCATGAAGACGTACAATCTCTTGAAGTATAGATCAGCAATGTGAAGCTCATCAGTTTTTGTGACATGGCACAAAGTGGGACATTTTAGAAACCTATCAACGATTACCATCACACATCTTTTTTGCCTTTGTGTTCCGGGCAAACCCCACAACAAATCCTGCTCACATATTCCCAAGGAGCTTCGGGAACGGCAAGGGTCTATATGTACCAGTATTTTGACTTCCAAGCTTAGCAATGTGGCAAATGCGACACTTTTGGACATGCGCGATAACATCTCGTTCCATCTTGGGCCATAATTTTTCCTTTACAAAGCTAAAGTTTTGTCCCTACCAAAGTGCCTAGCTAATCCGCCATTATGAGCTTCCTAAGGATAGACTGAGTAGAGAACACTGGGGAATACATATTTGGTTGCCCTTAAAAGATACCCTTCTTGGTGATGAAATTGCTTGTAAGACTGCAAAGAACTAAACTTCAAGTGTTACCAAAGTCAGATCTTCTTCATATAATTCCTTCACAACTTCAAAACCAACAACCTTCAACTGTAAGTGGAAAAAGTATGACGACGACTTAATGCTCGGCCACCTTTATTTGTACACCTGATTTGTGTTGAGAGAAATGGAAAGGCTTGAAGAAACTCACTCCAATCTGCATGACGGCGGTTGAGTTTCTGTTGGGAGTGAGGTGCTTGAGGCTTCAGGATCAGAGTATACGATGAATTCTTTTACACGTAATAGTGGCTCCAATGGTTCAAGGCTCGAACAATGGCGTAAAACTCCTTATCATAGGTAGAGTACTTCAACTTTGCATCATTAAGTTTCTCACTGAAGAATGCAAGTGGTCGCCCTTCTTGAGAAAGTACAGCGCCAATACTGACATTGGAGGCATCACACTCAACTTCTAACACTAAATCAAAGTTAGGTAGGGCAAGCACATGAGCCGTAGTGAGCCTTTCTTTAAATTCTTCAAGCTCTGTTGTGCCTTGGCGTTCCATGTAACTATTCCCCTTGAGGCATTCAGTGAGTGGGTAATCATATAGCTGAAATTTCTAATAAAATGCCGATAAAAGAGGCCAACCCATGAAAGCTTCTGCACATCATGAAGGGTTTTTGGATTGGCCAACTGATACAGCTTCAACTTTGCTCTAGTCCACTTCAATTCCTTGGCTGGACACAACATACCCTAGAAAGACAATCTGTTTTTTAAAAACCACATTTCTTCAAGTTGACAAAGAGTTTTGCTTCCTGAGCACTTCAAGGATCTGTCGTAAATGCTCTAGATGATCTTTAGGGTTTCGGCTATATACCAAAATATCATCGAAATATACCACAACAAACTGTCCAATGAAAGGGCGAAAAACCTGATTCATGAGACGCATAAAGGTGCTGGGTGCATTGGAGAGTCCAAAAGGCATGACTGTCCATTCATATAGCCTATCACGAGTTTTTAAAGGCAGTCTTCCATCATCCCCAACCCCATTCAAATTTGATAATAGCCACTTCGTAGGTCTATCTTGGAAAAAACGGTGGCTCCATCAATTGATCCGCAAGTCACAAGCCGAGAATGGGAAAACGATACTTGATAGTAATCTTGTTCACAGCAGGACTATCGATGCACATACGCCAAGTCTCATCTTTCTTTGGAACTAGTAAAGTAGGACTGCACACGGGCTAACACTTTCTCTTACTAAGCCTTTCTCTAATAGTTGCTAACTTAGCGTTGTAGCTCCTCATGTTCTTTAGGGTTCACGCGGTTGCTGGTTTATTTGGAATGACAGACCAGGAATGAAATCAATAGCATGTTGAATTCTCGTATTGTGGCAACCCATGAGGTATCTCATCTGGCACAACATCAGAAAATTCTTGATATAATGCTTGACTTCTTCGGGCAAGGCAAGAGACGACACTTCATTTTCTTCGCACAATAGTAACAAGCACACCTGGTTTATTTCTCGACAAGCCTTCTCAAGACCAGATCTCATATGATGCCGCAGGCTCCTCTAGTTTCTTCAAATGATTTTCTGGCCTCATGGGGTCAACATTACCCTTACCAAATCCTTTTTGAAAGAATACGTGTTTTTGTATCCATCATGAAAGCTGCGATCATACTACCATGGGCGTCCCAATAATAAGTGGCAAGCATCATCGAATAACATCACACCAAACTTCATCCTGATACTTATCCCGATGGAAAATTGGACACAACAACGCTTGGACACCTTGATTCATTTCCTTTCCTCAACCATAGTAGTTTATAAGGATGAGGATGTGCTAGTTGGACTTCAATTTCCTACCATATAATTGGCAACAACATTTTCACAGCTACCCCACAATAAGGACGTTACAAACCTCCCTTTGGACGTGCACTTGTATGGAAATATTGTGACGAAGCCAACTTTCATCTTCAGTCATCATAACGATGCTAAGATTGCGACGTACCACAAGGGATTCTCCATTATCAGTAGGTACTTCTTCTATTCTATCATCATCAAGCATTTCTTCTCATCTATTGTACCCTCCTCAACATGCTCTTCAATAACTTCTTCCTCCCACAAGTGACAACTTCTTCGATTTGGACAATCAGAAGCGATATGCCCAAAACCTTGATATTGAAACTTTTCTTGAAGCGGCATTAGGAGTGCGTTAGAACCACCCTCTTTATCATTTCTATAAGGAGGCTTGAAGGAGTTTACTTTAGAATTTGGAACGGTGCTAAGCTTTGTTTCCCACGGCTTGTTGAGTCTCCCTCGGTCTCGTAGAATTTATAGTGTTTTTTCGTGCCCACTGCTTCTCAACCTTAATCGCCAACTGGATAACATCAATCAGACTCCAATATGGTTGTAATTGCATGACATCTGCATCTCTACATTAAACCTCCCAGAAACGAGTGATAGTTTGCTCTTCTGGTTCGATATCGCACTTCAGAAGAAGTTCTCAAACTCCATTGTATACTCTTCTACCGACATGGCTCTTTGTCTTAAATTATGAAACTGAAGAAAAGTCTTGCCGAAGTGTGCTGGAAGAAACTTACGTTTGAGTTCTCGGCGCATCTTCTCCCATGTTCTGATCTTCTGACGGCCCTCCCTTTCTCGCTGTCGTTTCAATTTCTCCCAACAATAGATGCATATTTCTTCAATTTTATTGCAACCAGTTTCACACGCTTCTCATCAGGAACATCTTGAAGCTCAAAAATTCTTTCTACTGTATGTAACCAGTCAATAAAATCATCTGGCTAAAGTCTTCCCTCAAACTCAAGATGTCTACTCTGAACTTGAAATCCCAAATTCACGGCTTCGACCCCTCGGACGGAACCTAGGAGATCATCTCGAGATAAGGAGTCTTCCCCAAATGGATTGGTGCCCTCACCTTCACTGTTGGAGCTATTACTGATTTCATCATCTTGATCTCGTTTGACTCCATGTCTTGCAAGTTGTTCTTGTAGTTCTGTGATTTGGTTTCTTAATTCCTCAATTTCAACATCTCGCACAGTTCCTGACGATTTGGAGGTTTGTGGCATTTTGTGGTAGGGGTGAGAGGTATAAAAATCAAATAATTTCAGAAACTTGATATAGTAGTAAGCGCTACTATGGTTCAATACACACCAGGAAAATTCCAGGAAAGTGGAGGGGTCACAAGCGGTCCCACTTAAAACCCACTTTCCTTAGACTCTTATCGTCTTGTTGACAGAATTTTCTTAGACATGCATATGAATTAAATAGCTCCTTACTGTCCTAAACCAAAGCTCTGTAAACTAATGACTAGCAAGGAAAAAAAAAAAAACTAGAATAATGGCTACTTGAAAGTAAAATTGAGAAGGAGGAAAAATTACCTGAAGAAGAAACCAAAGCTCTGATACCAAGCTGACGCCAGGACGTCGCGAGAACCCCAATTTTAGCGAGGTTGAAAACCCCACTATGGATGCCAATTATGGTGAGGTTCGAATAAGCCTCACTATGGCAAGAATAGCCAAAAAGCCCACCTTGGTTGGCTAAGCCAGGATAACTAAAGAAAACTCAAAGAGGAGAGAAAAGCAATGTTTAACTAAAATATTTTGATAATAATATGTGTGATTACAAGGGATAAGCAGGCTTTATTTATAGTCTTCCAAGTGAAAAGGTAAACATCTCTTTCCATGTGAGACAAAAGTCATACATTAAAATATCTTTTCCATGTCTTTTTTTATTTTTTTTTTGTCTTATGCTCCGGCATTAAATTTTTTTAATTATTATTCTTACGATTATGATCATGATCATGTAATTACTAAATTCTTTGCTTTGTTATTTTCCTTTAATTTTTTGAGTACATTTAGAAGATATTGAAGACTGAATGATTAGTTCTAATGGTTTTTAGTTTACCTAAGATCATCTCCAACCACAAATACCAAATTGGTACAACTTTTACACCAAACTGGTATGACTTTTGGTGTATTTCACTATTGTATCTCCAATCCATTGCACCAAATATTACACTAAAAAGGATATTCCTTGGAATATTCTCTTTATTTTTCTTTCTATTAATAATCAACAATTAATTTATTTCATTAATTATTTTTATATATATTAATTAAATATTGAAAATAATATTTTTATTAAATAATAATAACTTTGAAAATTATACAAATTTAAAATTTCATATTGATAGTAATTTAATTTTCCGAATTAGTATATTATTCTCACAAATGATTAATTAATGCATTTTGAAAGAGCATGATAAGCTTTCGTACCCTTGATTTGTCTATAGGTCTATAGTAAGCTTTAGTTCTTTTCAATATTTTGATGATTTTAGAGGATCCAAAACTAATACACAGGAATATTAAATTATTATTTTAGTTTATGTTGTATTTTCTTTTAATTTTAGTGTTTTTAAATTAGTGTTAATTTTTATCTTGAGTTATTATAGTTTAATATTTGCATTGAATAAAGTTTTATTTTTTAACTTTTCATCATTTTTTTAATTATATAGTTATTATGAATTTATTATTATAAATATTAATATAAATAATAATCAAATTAACATAAATACAAATTAAAAATAAATAAATAACAAAAATGAAGAAATAAATATATTTTATAATAGATGAATAGTGTTATTCCTCACCATTTTGATGTTTTACACCAAAATGGTGTTGGGTTGGTGATGCCCTCAATGATGGTTCTCTTGAATGCATTTTTCAGAGCAGTTTGGGGTAATTTTGGAGTAACTTGCTTGTTTGAGCTCATGAAGATTATTTTGAGTACAATTCAGAACAGATTGGGGACTGAATGATTAGTTTTGATGGTTTAGGTTTTACTTGAATGATGGTTATTTTGAATGCAGTTTCGAAGCAGTTTGGGGTAATTTTGGAAGTAAATTGCTTGTTTCAGACCTTTTTGCAGTTGTTTTTGTTTCAGAGCTGTCTGCAGTTTTTTCTTTCAGAACGGTTTGTAGTCTTTTGTTGTATTATGAAGAATTGATCAGCAACAGCAAGTCACAAAGGAGTTCCAGTTTGAGGGGGAATATTAGGCAGAAGAAATGTTGAATGTTCAGCAGCAAAGGAGTTCCAGTTTGAGGGGGAATATTAGGTAGAAGAAACGAAGAAGTTAATTAAAAAAGGTTCTGTATTTTACTTCAACGTACTCTGGGTTAAATTGTAAAAACAGAAACTAATGTAGAAAACGGTGCGTTTTACATTCAACATGTATATAGGCTTGTGGCACGTGTTTATCAAATCATTGAATAAAAGTTCCCATTTTTGCCTTCTTCGTTCTTGCTTCTCCTCTGTTCTTTCTTTTTCTTGAAATTCTTGAAACTTCTTCAAAATACCACTGCATCTTCCAGAGCTGCATTTCCACCTTGAGCTAGTTCTGCTGTCATGGCGTGCATGGCATCCCCTGCCACTGTGATGTTTAATTTGTTTAGATGCCCTAAATAATATTCCAGGGGTACCTGAACATTAATGGCGCCCATGTCAATGTTGAAATATCNCACGTGTGAAATGCTGAGCTGACCTAGAAGACACACGTGAATATAAGGGAATATAAGAGTAAATGCAATGGGGACAGCTTTTAAAGTGGTTCGGATGCTAAGGTAGCAAGTCCTACGTCCACTGATGTTTATATTAACGATAAGGGTCAGGTCGCGTTAGCGGACTGACTTACAAATGATAGTACACAAGAGAGAGAGCTATATTATAGAGAGAGAGAGAGAGAGAGAGAGAGAGAGAGAGCGTAGCTAATCAAGAGTAAATGAGCGGATCCCCTGATTGGGAGAGGAGCTTTCTATTTATAGTGGGATACATTGGGCTAATGATTACTGAATCTGTGAGTTGGTGGGATTAAGTGTACAAATCCTTCTTTATGTCACAATGCCCACCTTTTAGAGTGATCTACGCAATTTGGAGCAGGGATTTGACACGTGGGATCACCACAGCTTCTGGCTGGTCTGGCGCGCACCTACTGTTTTGACAAAAGCAGGCTGCCGCTTTCTCACATGACTCGGCTGTGGGTGTACCCATGCTCTGACTTTTGCACGCTGATTGGACCTTACATCAGCCCTATATTTTTCAGGCATAACAGAAGTCCCCTAGTTTTTAAGGTTTGAGGATCGAACCTTGGGAACTATAAGTCATACCGTGATTGGATGATTTCTAGAAATTCTGGCGACTCCGACCTGTTTGAAAGTAGGTCGGGGTAGCACTTTTCGCTAACACTATCTCGCATGGTCATCGCTTATTAAAGATGGGCGACTTGACTTCGTCAGGCGTTATCTATTGTACTTTAGGTATGGGAGCATTTAATGAATCATTCTCTGCGTTGACAGACGTGTCCTGTGCGTGATAAGTGCCAGCCAGGCGCATTAAATGTGTTATATGCTGACACGGTACCACTTTATCAGAACATTAAATGTGTGACATGCTGAAACCATAACCCTTATCATAGCATTAAATGCAGATTGGGGTGCAATTAATTCTGAGAGAGAGCCGTCGCTTGTGTTTTTCAACAGAAAAGATGAAGATTTGATTTTTCTTTAATCATGACGCTCACTCTTCCTCACTAATCTATGACACGTGGTCGTGATCAACGGTGAGAAAATTTGCCGCCCAAACGTCGTTTTGATTCCGAGAAAAATAAGCGTCAATTCATGCGCTATAAAAACTTAGATCTTTCTCAGGCAATGTCACCACACTCGTCTTTTTCACAGAGAGCAAGAGATTTTCGCAAGCTTGGAACCTTTGTCTTCCAAACCAGCATTTTTCCGATATTTAAAGCAGAAGCTATTTTCGTACTACGAGAGGTAAGAATTTTTCTCTGTTTTTGTTTTCTTATTCTCCATAGTTGGTAATGGTGTTAGTCTTCTGATAACTCATTAGAGACGTGACGCTCATGTCGGGTTCGAGCCATGAATAGTGGCTCGAATCATGCTATTAGGGTTTTCTCTAGGTTTTAGGTAGTTTGTTTCCTTCCACGTCATCGTACAGAACTGCGTACGATGGCTAAATGACCCTCCTGCTTGTCACTTTTGCAGACCAGTAGAATGGACCCCTCAACGACCAAATCCAAGGAAGGAAGCGGTTCGTCCTTGCAGGATGCTCCGAGTGTCACTCCTAAGGTCTACTCGGTACTCACCGGGGAAGAGCTCGAAGAGTGACAAAGCAGTATGGTGTCAACGTGGAAGTTTTTCGCGATAGGACCCACTCATCGCGATACCCGTCAAGTGGGATGGCTGCGATCTCCGAGGAGATCTTCAAGTGTGGGGGGTTGATCCCCTTCCACCCTTTTGTTAGGTCGTTGCTGGATCACTTCAGGATTGCGCTGATGCAACTCACTTCGAATGCGTATGTTATTGCTGTTACCATGTACATCGCGTGTCGTGAGAATGGGTTGGGCGAGCTAACCGCGGTGAAGCTCGGCTACTCGTATTACTTGAAAAAGAGCAAGGACAAGGATTATTATTACTTGTCCAGGCGACCTACTATAGAAGCGGGGATACACAGTTACCCTAGTAATGCAAGGGCCTACGAAACCAAGTTTTTCTTTTTTCGTTATGACAGCCATTGCCGCTTTCAAGACTCGAGTAAGTTCCTTTCCCTTGGCGAATTTACTAAATTTGAAGTGCATCCTTTTCCCAATGAACTGTTTCTTTCTAGCAGTTAACAAGTCGACCGACTTAGGGCTGTTCTTCGATCCAAACAGGATTGTAGCTTTCGGCTTCCTTCTCGAAGCTAGTCGCGACGCGAAAGAAGCTCGTGACGATCGTGAATCTGCGAAAATACAGTTTCTTCAATGCAAGAGCGTCCTTAGAGCCCCCATTGCTTAAGTCTTGATAACTGGGTCTTTTCTGGTTGTGCAATGAATTATTTTTGCTAACGATGCTCGTATGCAGCGATCATGCCTTCGAAGGAGTCAGAGCCGCCGCGACGAAGTTAATTCAATTTTTTGCAAGAAAGGACCGCCAAGGCGGCCGATGCTGCTCCTACTATTCCCCCAGCTGAAGGCACCACATCGGGCCACCCGTGCGACCTGCTGGAACTTATCAGGATCAACCTTCGGAAGACGTACCAATCTGACTTGCGAAGGCTTCCCAGCCATCGGCTGTTCGCCCGAGGCTAAAGTCAACGGCTCAGCGAGCTAAGAAGAAGAGAAGGCAAATTCAGGCCAAAGAGTCAGAGACCGAATCCGAGGGCGATCAACCCAGGAGGTCGCAGCCAGACGTTGGGAGGAAGTCGAGTAAGGAACAGACGAGCGACACCACCCCTGCTGAAAACACGAAGAAGGAAAATCCAGTGCTAGACTCGCTGGGGAACCTGCCGGAGTACCTGCAACCGATAGTCTACACTTTGCTAGAGTGCGGACTCTCGAAATCATTTGAGCAGTTCGTAAGTTCCAGCGATGCAGACCTGATGTGCACATCACTCCAGCACTTGAGCAAGGTAAATGAACTGTCCTCGGCGTGGACTTCCCTTAGTTTATCAATAAACTAACTTGCTATTTTTCTTGTTCGCAGGCCTTGCTTTCCATGCAACTATCCTTGGAGAAGGTTTGGCTGGGAGCTGCAAAGGGGGAGGTCACACTGAAGGAAGAGAACACACAGCTCAAGCGAGGCCTGGAAGCTGCCGAAGCAGAAAGAAACCTATCCTCTGAGTCGACGAACCAGTACCTAAGCGAAAGGGATACAACTCTTCGCACGGTGGACTGCCAAAAAACCGAGCTCGAGAAGCATGGGGAGGAAATAAAAGAGCTTCAAAGGACCATAGCCAGACTCTCCAAGGAGGTCGGAGAGAAGGACCAGGAGCTCAAAGCGACCTCTCTGCGGGCTTAGCAAGCAGAACAAGAGAGGGATGCCTTCGATGAGCAAAGGCAAGCTCTTGAGGCCGAGCTCCAAGCAAGTCAGGGAAAATTTGCTTCCTGACCGAAGAGATGCAGAATCAGGCAGCAGAGGTCGAGAAGAAGGCTGCCGAATGGGTGATCGAGTCTATCTATGCCTTGCGGCCGAAGAATCCGCGCATTGATATGTCCGACCTTCCGGAGGACTGGCAGGAAACTCTCATGTCCATGGCACGACAGGATGATGAAGCAGCAACCACCCGAAAATTCGATCAGACAGAGGGTTCGGGATACGCCTCAGAGAAGCCCCCAACTGACCAGCCTTAAGATGATGAGGTCGGTCCTCCAGAAGTGATATTAGGGCTAACAGTTGTATGGTTTTGCCTGCTGTACTCTTCACATTAATGAAATACATTTTGCTTTTACAATTTCTGTTCGCTTTATTATACATGAGTTTACATTCTGTCTACAATATTGGAACAAGTCTATGCGAACAATGATAACAAATTTATATGCACAAGATTACATGCGAAGACTGTTACAAGCGAACAAAATAATACTTTACAAGGAAATAATTTACAAAGATCAAAAATTAATTTACAAGAAAAACTGAGTTCAGAATTATTGATAGTAAGGTCGAAGATGCTCAACATTCCAAGCTCGGGGTACTTTGGAACCATTCAGTCTTTTGAGATGATAAGTCCATGGTCTTATCACCTTGTCGATGCGGTATGGACCTTCCCAGCTCGGTCCTAACACTCCCACACTTGGTTCCCTAGCACAGAGAAGAACTTCCTTCAATACAAGGTCATCGACCTAGAAGTCTCTTCGTTTGACCTTAGATTCGAAGAACCTCTTCGCGCATTGCTGGTAGGCTGCTATCCTTAGCGAAACCTTGCTGCGATGTTCTTCAACAAGGTCTAGACTTGCTCGCATAAGTGCTTTGTTGTCAGCTTCATTGTACAAGTCCCTCCGTATCGAACCAGTTCCTACCTCCATAGGGATCATCGCTTTACAGCAGTATGCTAGCGAAAAAGGGGTTTCTAAGGTAGAGGTTCTCGGAGTTATTCTGTACGCCCATAGGACTTCTGGGAGGTCGTCAGCCCAATTCCCTTTGGCCTTGCCAAGTTTGGCTTTCAGAGTGTGCTTGATGGTTTTGTTGATAGCTTCAACTTGACCATTTGCTTACGGTCTTGCAATTGAAGCAAATTTTTTATGGATGCCCAGCTCATCGCAAAACTGCTTGAACTCCTCATTGTCGAACTATTTTCTGTTATCCAAGATAAGGGTATGAGGAATTCCATAGCGGCACACAATATTCTTGAAAACGAAGTCTTTGAGTTTCCTGGTCGTGATCACGGCTAGCAGTTCGGCTTCCACCCATTTGGTGAAGTAATCTACTGCGACCACGACATATTTGACTCCCCCTTTACTGACTGGCATGGGACCGATGAGATCGATTCCCCATATGAAAAATAGCCGGGGGCTAGTCATTATTATCAGTTCGTGGGAAGGAGCTCGCGGTATGTTTGCGAACCGCTAACACTTGTCACACCTCTTGACAAAGTTGTAGGTGTCTTCTTGGATTCAGGGCCAATAGTACCTTTGACAAACAACCTTGTTCGCAAGAGATCGTGCGGCGGTGTGATTACCGCAGATCCTTTCATGTATTTCCCTTATGATGTAATCCGCTTCTTCGCTGGTTACACATCAGAGGAGAGAAGTGCTAAACCCTCGCCTGTACAACTGGTCCCCGATGAGGGTGTAACGAGCAGATCTTGTTCGTAGAACCCTTGCCTCGACCTTATCGTCAGGCAAGATCCCATCCTTGAGGTATCGAAAAATGGGGGTCATCCAGGAATCTGATTCTATTACATTTACGGCCTGTTCGATTGGGCTGATACTAGGCGCCTCGATGAATCTAACAGGAATGCTATCCGGTGCTTCTGAGTCCAACAATGAGGCTATCCTTGCCAAGGCATCTGCCACAGAGTTGTTATCTCTAGGAATCTGAGTGATCGCGAAGTGCTTGAACGGCTCGAGTGCGGCCTTAGCTTTCTTCAGATAGCGGATCATATTTTCTTCCTTGGCTTGATACTCTCCTAAAATCTGGTTAACAACCAGCATGGAGTTGCTGTAGATGCTGATCGTGGTTGCACCCACTTCTCTGGCCAACCACAATCCAGCGAGCAGAGCTTCATGCTCGGCCTTATTTTTGGTTGCCTTAAATCTGAACCGAAGATTGCCGTGAACGCGAGCCCCTTCGCGACTCAAAAGGAGAATACATGCACTAGCCCTCTTTCTGTTCGATGATCCATCGACGTAGAGGCTCCAGGTTGATAGATTCTGAGCAGTTTCTTGGATGGCTTCACTGGGCTGTTGCTTCAACTCACTTGGAAGATAGGAGAATTCTGAAATGAAGTCAGCAACAGCCTGCCCTTTGAAAGTCGATCTTGGCTTGTTCTTCAGATCGAACTGACTCAATTCCATGGCCCATTTAAGTAATTTACCTGATGCATCTAGCTTCTGGAGGACATTCCTAAGTGGGTAATTAGTCATTACATGGATAATATGGGCGTGGAAGTAAGGTCGCAACTTTCTGGAAGCGATCAGCAAGGCATAGGCTAATCGTTCCATTTTCAGATACCGCATCTCGGCGTCCAATAGACGCTTGCTCGCGTAGTATACTGGCCATTGGACCTTTTCCTCTTCTCGAACTAAGGCTGCACTGACTGCAAACTAAGAGATGGATAGGTACAGGAGCAGGATCTCTTGCAGAATAGGCTTAGACAGGAGAGGTGGCTTCCCGAGGTGTTCTTTTATACTTTGGAACGACTATTCGCACTCAGGAGTCCACTCGAACTTCTTATTGGCCTTCAGAACATTAAAGAATGGCAAACAGCAATCTGTTAGCCTTGATATGAAGCGACTCAGTGCTGCTATTCGCCCATTAAGGCTCATGACCTACTTTTTGCTAGTCAGGCTTTCCATATCGAGGAGAGCTTGAATTTTCTCGAGGTTGATTTCTATCCCCCGTTGGTTAACCATGTATCCTAGGAATTTTCCTGAAGATACTCCGAACGAACACTTGAGAAGATTCAGCTTCATTCTGTATAGTCAGAGGATATCAAACATCTCAGCGAGATGCGCTATGTGATCTAAAACGGCATGGAATTTGACCAGCATGTCATCTACATAGACCTCCATTAACTTACCAATCTGGTTAGAGAACATCCGGTTAAACAATCGCTAGTAGGTCGCACCAGCGTTCTTAAGGCCAAAGGAAATAACTCTGTAGCAGTACAATCCTCGATCTATAATAAAAGATGTATGCTCTTCGTCTGGCACGTACATCGAAATTTGATTATATCCCGAGTACGTATCCATAAAACTAAGCAGTTCGTGCCCTGAGGTGGCATCCATGAGCTGGTCGATTCTAGGTAGGGGAAAGCTATCTTTAGGGCAGGCTTTGTTGAGGTTGCTAAAGTTGACACAGGTTCGCCACTTGCCATTGGGCTTCTTTACCAGAACCGGGTTGACAACCCAGGTCGAGTAGAGTGCTTCCCGGATGGACCCGTTTCGAAGGAGGTTATCCACCTCTAGCTTTAAGGTGGCATATCGCTCCAGATCTATCACTCTTCTTTTTTGGAGAACTGGCTTGGCTTCGTTGTCGATGTTCAGCACATGGCAGATGATATCAGGGCTAATCCCAATCATATCTACTTGCGACCAGGCGAACACATTGATATTTTCCTTGAGGAAGCTAATTAGCTCGGAGGTGAGTTGGGGGTTGAGATTGCTCCCAATTCTTAGCATTCGACTCGGCTCGCCCTGGTCGACCGATACTTCAGATAAATCCTCAACTGGCCCACTGGAAAGGCTTTCCTGGATTCGAGGATCCATATTATCCTTGGTTGGACCTGGTTGGGGCTCGATCTGGCTGATCGCCATAGTCTTTCAGGGAATGCCACGCATACCCTTCCCTTTGCACGCCATCTGCACTACTTTTATGTAACAGTCGCGAGATGTACTTTGAGATCCGCTAACTTCTGCTATCCCCGTCGGGGTGGGGAACTTCATCTTGAGATGGTATACCGAAGTGACTACCTTAAAATTTCTTAGTAGAGATCGCTTCAGAATTCTATTAAAAGCATATGGACAATCCACTACCAAGAATTCAGTAACCTTGATTACTTTGTCAAATCACCCAGCGTGACTGAAAGTTGGATCGTTCCTTTAAGGATCAGGTGGTCCCTTGTAAAACCATAAAGAGGGATCGAGGCGGGCTTCAGGTCGGCCTCGTCCAAGTTCATTCTTTAGAAAGTGATCTGGAACAGGATGTTCACAGCACTTCCGTTGTCCACTAGCATCTTACGGAAGTTATGGTGCCCTATGAGGGGCGTGATCACAAGAGCGTTGTCGTGGGGATGATGCAAATAGGCTGCATCCTTTTCAGAAAAGGTGATTGGCTCCTCTTTGCGAACCTTTTGTGGTCATACGACGTGCTCATCACACTGATGGGGTCGTGATGAACCCCGTGAGCATATCTTTCTTAGGCACCTTGCGTGTTCCCCATGAGGTGCAACCCTCCAAAGATCATGTTGACACTACAATATCCTTTGCGATCACGACGCTTCTTTCCTTGATCCCCTTGACTTTTCTCTTGTGCGGGAGCAGAGTCGTCAATATACTCCTTGAAATATCCCTTCTTAATGAGTTCTTCAATTGCCTACTTGAGAGCTCGGCACTCATCGGTGTGATCCCGTTATCCCAATGGAAGTGACAGTACTTCTTATTATTTATGGCTGACGCAGGAATTTTCATGGGCTCGAGCTCTCCGAGTAGGCTGGTTTCTTCTGATTTATCAAGAATAGTCAATACAGATGCATTCAGAGGTGTATATTGGTCTCTGTCACAATCTCGACGAGGGACGAGAGCATATGACTTTTTAGGCTCGTAGCGAGGTTTCTTTCCTTTGCGCTGGTCATCAGCGGCCCCTCTGCGATCAACTCTTCTACTTTCCCCCCAATCTGACGTACTACCTGAAGCGCCGGGGTCGTGACATCGGAGCGCCGCCAATGAATTTTCAATCTGGAGTTACTTCTCCGCAAGTTATAGAATCGGGCGAGGGAAACATCGTCCTCAGCCTGTAATTCTTTCCATAGGTCGGTTTGTGGACGAACTCCTGCTATGATGAGAGTCCAAACAAACTCTTTGGGAGTATAAGCCACCTTGTTGAGTTCTCTGTGGAAACAGTCGATGTAGGACTGGAGGGATTCATCCCTTTCTTGCCTTATATTGTTGAGGTAGCTCAAAGGCATCAAGAACTTTCGGTTCGCTTGAAAATACCTTAGGAACGTCGCGCTTATCTGAGGCCACGAAATGATCGATCCCGCTGGGAGCGGCCTGAACCACCGTTTGGCATAGGAGGTTAAAGTCACTGCTAAACAACGGCATTTTGCTAGATCTGAGACTTGGTGAAGCTCCATCAGGTCGTTAAATTCATATAAATGATCTTGCGGATCAGAATTTCCATCAAACACCCGCATGTCGGGCATCCTGAATCTTGATAGGAGTGGAGCGGCTCACTTCGAGAGAGAAGGGGGACACTGACGCGACCTGCCCTTGCTCATTTTGCTGAGCTCTTACTCGGTTTAGAGCTCACTGCAGCTCCTCAATTTGTGGCAATGGAGCCACTTGGGGATTGCTTTCACCTATGCGAGTTCGACCCTCGCGATTACGGTTGAGAAAAGTCCAGAGGTCGGGTTCCTCTTCGCCTCGGCCGACGGTTCCGGCCACTCTCGACACACGCTGGCTAGAGCCGTGTGATGCCAATGAATGGTTACGGGCTATTTTCACGACCTTCACGGTGGTAAGAACAGCCCTGCGAAGTATGGGACCCTCTCGCACGATGACGATCAGGATCATTTTACTAGTGGTGATAGGAATCGCCCTACCCAGATTTTTATGGGGGTGTACTTGCGACGTGGCATGAGACAGCTCGGGCTGCGTCTTTTCACTGAGTCTCAACGAGACTGGTATTCTGCTTGAGACGCGATCAGTGTTTGCCAGCCCTTTAGAGCCCTTAGGCCCATTCTTACTTTTGAGCTTCGGTTTTAATCTTTGTTGAAATCATCAACAACGGTCTTGACGTTGATGTCTATGTCAATCTAACTCCATCAAAATTTGTATTCTTGCGAATTCTGAGGTTGTTATAAAACCAAACGTTTGTTGTGCATTCTACTTGTATATTTTCTCATTGAAAATATGTTAAATACTTCATTTTGTAGCTGGTCATGAATATTTGAGAGAAGTCTTCACTTTTTAAAATGGTTTATTGCTATTTTTTCAGGTTAATCTTTTTGGACTTGTTTGATTTCTTATTTGACTGTAGTGAAGCGTACATATCAAGATGGTAGAATTTGCTGAAGTTGAGAATCTTGAATTTAAATGGGGTAAAAAGAGAGGAATTGGTGGAAAAAAGAAAGATGTCTGGTTCTATGAATCTTTTACATATGATGGTGTTGAATATGCTCTTTATGATTGTGTATATATGTACAAGGAAGGGGAACCCGAGCCTTATATCAGTAAACTTATAAAGATATGAATATTCTCATGCTGGCTCTACTCCACTCCACTCCTAGCTCACCCTTGTGACCAACCATCAGCCAGCGTGTCAACGATGGTGACAACCGCGCAACCATTAGCCAGCGTGTCAACGGTGGCGACAGCCGCACAACCAACATCCAGCGCGTCTTCAAAACGACGACCACATGCTACTTTTATTTTTTAATATGTGAATTGATTATTTTATTTGTTATCTGCTTTTTTCGTTTAGATTGATTGATATATCTGCTCTGCTGCGTCTTTTGTGTATATTTCCAAAGTATATAGGAGACGTTGGATTGGGTTTCTACAAGATAAAACTGACAATTTTAGACTTATAGCTTCGATTGCTTTTTAGATAAAATCTCGATCTACCTTCAATTTCCGTTTTTAGCTTTTTAGCAAGGTTAAACTTGACATTTTATAATTGTTGATTTGGTTATAAGAGATGCAAAATGCATCCCATTCTTGCATATTTTGCAAAAATGTATCTGCAAAGGTTGCATTTCTCACCTCTTTCTCTTAACAATGGTTGCATTTGTTACTTCTCTCTCTCAACAATGGTTGCATTTCTCATATTTTGCATTTTCCTTTTATTGTTTTTGCTTCCTAAACAGAGACTAAAAATGTTATGTTGTTCGTGAAACCCTGAAACTTCTCAGGGAGGGAATGTCTTTGAAAATGTTATGTTGTTAGTGAAACCCCAAAACATATCAGGGAGGGAATGTATCCATGGTCCTGAATGTTATGAAAATGTTATTTTTAGTTTTTGAATACTTCTGTTTGTAGTGCAATATGGTTTTTAGTTTTTGAATATTTATTTGTAATCTTGATCTATTTCTCACTTTTGGGTTTTTTATTTTGCTTGTGCACTGGAATTGTTTTATCTTCTTGTCCATGTAGCCATGCTAACAGGGGCGATTATAAGTTCGATACTGCACTTATGCCAGGAGCAGAAGAATGTGGCTCATGTACTACCGTTACAAGTTCCATCCCAGCAAAAGGTTCCATCTCAGCAAAAAGTTCCACCCCAACGAATCGATAAAATACTTTTTTTTGGATGAGAACATGAAATTAGGTTCCACAATAAAAGTATGACAAATTGGTCAATCCTATTAATAAAATCAAAATGAAAAAACTACAAAAACATATTATTTCAAAGTGTTTTTGTTTTTTTTTCATATTAAAAAAAGGGACCCCTAACAAACATAGGAATTTCAGTTATTTAACAAAAATTCCTAATTTCATGTTCTCATCCAAAAAAATATTTCAGTCATTGAAGTAGCAAGAAAGTTTGGGGAACGAGCAATTTTGAATTAGGGATAAATAACTTAGGGCAAGTTTGGAAACTTACAAGTGGGTCACATAGAATTGGGACAAATCCAAATGTTTACATATATTCTTTACTTAGTTCCTCTTAGGCAAAATAAATCTTTTATATGCAAAGATCTATTGGTTGTTCAGTTTTATCACTTAAAGACTTGACTTTTAACTTAAAACCAAATGTTTTAGTTAAGAGAATGGTATATTAAGAACTTGTCTTGTAATAGAAGAGATAATAACATTTTCATCCCTATAGTTTGGGGAAACTAACTCAGGTCCATAAAATTGGAAAGACTCTGCAGTCCTGGTGACGAGCATCGGACGATGAGATAGCGATGTAAGACAAATCCAACTGTTGACATATCAGAGATATTCTCCACTTATACACTCAAATTGATCCCAACTCAACTCTCTCTCTCCTCTGCTTGTTTAAACTGAACAGAAACACACTTCTATATAAGAAAAATAATTGTTTTCAAAAAAAAAAAAAAACCCCTAAATTTTTCAATCAAGTTCTGTCATTTCTAGCCATGTGATTGCATCGCATTTCCCAGTCTCTTGATCTCCACCATTAAATCACATTTTCATCACATTAAGCTGAAGCTGCAACCCTTTAGAAATGTACTATTAACCAAACACGCTGAGTTCTGGTCCTTCTCTCTTATCTTACATCAACTTTTTATGCTCTCTTTAATGTTGATTCTTGAATTAAAGAAGCAAACTGATGAACAGTAGAGAGAAAAGTCTCAGACACAAAGCCGATAAAATTGGGAATTTCATTAATTGAGTTAGTTACAGGAGAGATACAATTTGTAGTTAAAGTGCTCAAAACAGACCCTATAGGAGATTTCTAATATTTCAAACTAACCTAGGTCTATTCTCAAACCTTACAAGTACACCCTTTTCCATACATTTCCCCTTAAGCTGGACCACCTTACAATTACACCCTTTGTTTAACATTTTCCCTTAAGCTGGACCACTTGTACATCACCCGTGCTTCACATTCCCCGTAAGCTGCACCACTTCCATTTAGAACTACTTCATCCCTATAAGTTGTACCACTTCCACTTTGGTTTAGTCTTCCATTTAGAACTACTTAATCTCCTGCTTACAATCATCTCAATTTTACTCTGAACAGATTAGAGAAAACATAACAAATAAAAAAAAAAAAAAACTACTACTGCAGTCGTGTAGTCTGCTAGTCTGCACACTTAACTTGAAACTACTGTAGTTTGTACACTTTACTTGATCAATCAGTCAGTGGTGCAGGAAGTTCAGCTGCAACACACAATTTTTCTCTTAATAGAGCAAACCTTGAGCTTGGAAGAGCTTTAGTAAGAATGTCAGCTATCTGATATTCAGTAGCTATGTATTTGGACATTCAAGGTTTTATTTGCAACAAGTTCCCTAACATAATGGACATCAATCTGAATGTGCTTTGTCCTTCCATGGAAAACAGGGTTTGAGGACAAAGCATCAGCACTCATGTTATCACACCAAATAACATAGTTGTTTTTAATGTGAATATCAAGTTCTTTAAACAAATTTTGGACCCAAACTAATTCAGTTGCAGCTTGGCTAAGAGACCTATACTCTGCCTCTGTTGATGACAAAGAAACAATCTTTTGTTTCCTTGAAGACCATTGGATTAGATTACCACCAAGAAAAACACTACAACCACTAGTGGACTTTCTGTCAATTGTGTCTCCTGTCTAGTCAGCATCAGCAAAGGCTTCTAGAGTAAATGGTTTCTTTTTTGTGAAGAGAATCCCATGGGATAAAGTACCTTTAACAAACCTCAAAACTCTTTTGTAGGTTGTCCAGTGAGTTGTAGTAGGATTCTGCAAGAATTGACTTAGTTTATTCACTGAAAAAGCCAAATCAGGTCTAGACAAAGTCAAATATTGCAATCCCCTAATGATACTCCTATAAAGAGAAGGTTGATTAAATTGCTCACTGTCTTCTTTTCCAAGTTTTAAACTAGTGGCCATGGGGGTATAACATGGTTTAGAATCCTCCACACCAGCTTTACACAAAAGCTCCTGAGCATACTTAGTTTGTGTAAGTAGTAAACCAAAAGAGTTTCTTTTAACCTCAAAACCAAGAAAATACTGAACTTCTCCCAAAGTTTTTAGAGCAAACTTGCCGTTAAGATCAGCTATAAGCTGTGAAATAAGATGACTATCATTTCCTGCCACCAAGATGTCATCTACATTTACCAGAAGATGCATTACTTGAGATTCTCTCTTGTAAAAGAACAAACTAATGTCTGAGGTAGAGTTAACAAATCCCCATTCCAATAATGCATTTTTTAGTTTATCGAACCAAGCTCTTGGAGCTTGCTTAAGGCCATAGAGAGCCTTATGTAATCTGCACACTAGCCTTGAATTAGAAGAAGAGGCAAGAGAGAAACCTTCAGGGGGCAACATAAAAACTTTCTCTGATAGCTCCCCATTCAAGAATGCGTTATTTACATCAAGTTGCTAAATTTGCCAACTTTGATGGATTGCAACTAGACAACTAGAGAAAATGTGTCAAAGTAGTCCAGTCCAGGTGTCTGTTGAAAGCCTTTGGCTACCAGCCTGGCTTTGTATTTTTACAGAGTCCCATCTGAGTTTGACTTAGTTTTGAAAACCCATTTACTTCCAACTATATGCATACCTTCTTCATAAGGCACTAATTCCCAAGTCTTATTCTTCAAAAGAGCTTGGTATTCACTCTCCATAGCCTGCTTCCATTCAAGTATAAGTAGAGCTTCAGTTACAGTTTTTGGTTCACTAAGAATGGTATTCGTGGTCAATAAAGCCTGATAAGTAAAGTCAGGATCAAATTTAGCTTTTGCAGAGTAACCAGCCTTAGCTTTAGTAATCACTGGGTGAATATTTATGGATTGTTGGGATATACATGGTAGTAAAGCTTCCTGGTGACTATAAGGATTAGTAGAAGTGATATGATGGTCACATTCCTGATTAGTGAACCCATCAGAAGAGCTGGATAGAGTGTGAGTAGAGGAGCTAGATGTAGATCTATTTGAGGCCTGGATATCAGTGTGTGGGACTACATTAGTTGGACTAAGGTTGTGTGCCACTCTTGCTGATGGTAAGTCAGGAGTATCATTTGATGTGGGCTCAAATGAGGCTGTGCCAGGATCAATTCTTGAAGATAATACTGTTGTAGGAATGCACCAGGATTTATCAAAGTACTGAACAAAGTTGTCACTATTGTTTGTAAAATTTTCAAAGGCCTCATTCTTCTCATTCTTGAATGGAAAATCTGTTTCATTAAATTTCACTTGCTGAACAATATATAATCGACCACAAGATACGAGGCACAAATAACCTTTATGGGAAAGACTGTATCCCAGAAAAGTACATTTTTCTGTATGATACGACAATTTATGTCTTTGATATGGCCTGAGATATGGATAGCAACTACATCCAAATACTCTAAAATCAGTATACTCAGGCTCTTTATGAAACAAAGTGTAATATGGTGACTCAAACTCAAGAGGTGCTGAAGGTAACCTATTCAAGAGAGAAGTTGATGTACTAAAAGCTAACCACCAAAAATTGAAAGGCATAGTGGCATGAGCTAAGAGTGACAATCCATATTCTGTGATGGACCTATGTTTTCTCTCTACTCTTCCATTTTGTTGGTGGAGGTAGGGACAAGAATGTCTAAGCATAATTCCATTTTCCCGAAGATAACTTGAAAAGGACCTGAACTTTCCACCACAATCAGTTTGCAAGCACTGTGATTTGACATCCAATTGTCTTTCCACAAACTTATGAAATTACACAAAAACAATATATGCCTCAGACTTGAGTTTCAAAGGATATATCCATATGTATCTACTAAAATCATCTACAAAAATCACATAGTATCTATACCCTTCTCTAGACATAACAGGGGCTAGTCCCCATAGATCAAAATGCACCAATTCTAATGGACAACTTGCTCTTGAGGATGAAACAGGAAAACTACATTGTTTCAATTTTCCAAATTAACAAGCCTCACAAAAGGAACTTTTATTACTAGCAGCAGATTGTTTTACATGCAACTTATTCAAGACATACTAAAGAGTTTTAACATTTGGATGTCCCAATTGGGCATGCCACAACAATGCATAATCTGAAGGTACATTATTAGTCTTAACATCAGAATTCTCACGAACAACATTAGCAATACTATCTGAAGTAGAAATATTAGCTTCATGAATCACATTCCCAATTACATGATATGAAGCGGAAGGAATGGATGATGTATAAGGAAAGACATTGCTTGATAATTCTGGTTGATACAAGCCACCTTTCACTATGCCTTGCAACAAGACAGCTTTGTTGCTCTTATCCTTTACCAAGCAATGATAAGAATGAAATTCAACTATGACATTATTATCCTTGGTAATTTGAAAAATACTAACTAGATTCTTTGCAATTTTCGGAACACATAAGATATTCTTAAGTATAAGTATTCTATGTGAGGCATATGAGGGAACAAGCAACATACATGTGTGAGTGATAGGAATAGCATCCCCATTGCCAACTTGAACTTTAGAGTTCCCTGGATAACTAGACTTGTGCATCAGATTGGAAGCATCTACTATCATGTGGTTAGATGCTCCAGAATCCATATACCAAGATTGATCATGTACAGTTTGTGGAGTAGCTACAGCTTGGTAGGAACGCTAAATGCCTGAGGATGACAGTGTTCCAGCTTCAACCTTTGTAGGATTAGCTCCAAGTACTCCTACAGTTCTAGCTTGAGGTTGTGGACTCATTCTCTGTCTGTAATCAGAAGGTTGAAAGTTTGCAGTAGGATATTGAGGCATCTCTGGTCCTACAGTAGCTGAATAATCATGTAAGCCCAGAACTGAGTTATGCAAGCCATTATTAGGATGCAAGCTAGCATTAGGAACAAACTTACCAACAAACAATTCCTGAACAGAACCATTAGGAACACCAGTAAGGTTAGTCTGAGAGGATACAAAAGGGTTATAAGTGGAGGCCTAAACTGAGTGATTGTAGGAATTGAAACCTTGGAAATCTTGATCAAATCTATGATGGCATTGCAGGGCAGAGTGACCTGTCTTACCATGAACCTGACAGATCAATTTAGGCTTGAAGTAACCTCGGCCGCTTCCTCTTCCTCTTCCTCTTCCTCTCATCATATTGTTATTAAACTGATTAAAACCAGTAGGCATAAACTGAGAACCAGTTGGATAAGACAACCTGTTAATACCACTTCCTGAATATCCAACATTACCAAGATCAAAACCCCTAACGACAGCTTGTGAAGGTACATTGGCTGAGACATTTTGACCTTGTTAAAAGGCCATTTCAGGGACTGACAATTTAGTACTCCTGGTTTCAACATATGTGAGACATGTTGAAAGCTAGCTCCTGAATTTTGTGGAGTTACAGAGTAAATAGGTCCTTGTTTAGCAGCTATTAGAGCAGAACTTAATTGTTCATGAAAGCTTAATAGAGCATTGTTCTGTCTTTCAAGCCTCATTTCATGCTTATGTAACACGAATTGAGCTTCTTGAATAGTTGCAGTACTACTATTAAATGTCAAATTTGCAACCACAACATCGTATTTAGGACCTAAACCATCTAATATGTACAGCAGCAACTCTTCATCACCAATTTTGACTCCACTTGCGGTTAGCTTGTCTCCTAATTCTTTCATCTTCAAAATATAGTCATTAATACTAAAAGACTCTTTCTTAGTATGTAATAGCCACTACTACTCAAAAGATTATAATGAAAATACATATAAAATAACATAAAGAAATTGGGCCCAAGTTTTTCTTTTATTAAACATATATACATACTCTTTACAAACATATGCATTTTTACACAAAATATATATAACGTATACAAAAAGTCATCAAAACATCAGGGACAGTGTAACCACTCCTCCTCGCACGCCGACATCCATCCGACAGTGTCCTCACCTAGGTCCTGCAAAACATGGGAAAACAACGGGGTGAGCACTAAAATAATGCTCAGTAAGTAAATCCTCTACTCATACTAGCCCCGTAACTCTCTTTCTCTAATTCTTTCCTTACAACTCCCCGTTCAATAACTCTTTGGGTACGTCTTTCTTTTCCTCTTTCTCTTTCTCTTAGAAACTCTTTTCTCATAACTCTTTCATAAATCACGACCCCATCTCACCGGGGGCACGGCCGGGACTCACTCCCACTCTACGTGATCTCTACTCATTCTAGCCGATCGGACTCGGTTATGCATGGATTCGGAACCCTTGGCCATGTGAGTCTATAATCTCTCTCTCTCGGGTACTCGGGTATAGCCCTCATCCGCATGCACTCTCACGGGCTACACCACTTCTCTATCTGATACTCATGCCGCTCTCTCAATGCGGCGTACATGCGGGAATACTCTACCCATTACTCACGGGTTCCCCATCGCACAACCTACTCTATTCTCTTTCTCTTAAGAGAGTAGCATATACTCATATTCTATACTATATCTCAAGCTATATCTTACTGCTTAAGTGCATAAACAAAGGTGTAGAGCTAGCTCATGCTCCCTAATGCACTAATGAAATGCCAACTACAAGATTTCCTCAAAACAGTCATTCTGCACCAGTCACACTAAAACGGCCATAACTTATGCTATACACCTCGGATTACTACGGTTCTGGTCTCGTTTCAAAGCTTAGAAACAGGGCTACAACTTCTCTGTTTTGGTCTCAGCCCAGTTCGAACCGTAAGATACTCAAAAATTACTTAGAAAGTTACGGCAGTGACAGGGCAGATTTCACTTAGGCATTTCCTCAAACATCTCATGTGCATATAAACACCCTACGAAAATTACTACTAAACTTCATTTTTCTAGCCATCCAAATTGGGGAAAAACTCCCTCAATTACTCATAATCCCTGTCAAGAAAAGCACTCCCAAAAAGGATTACACAATATCTCTCAAACTTCATCTCAAACTCCATTCTCAATACACATATCAACAACACTTCTCATATTTAATCAATCCCAACTACTAAGACTAAGCACACATCTCATCTCAATTTTCAGTAGGTATACCATGTACATACATAATTAAAATAAGTCTCTACTCAAAGCTTAGTCATAACTCAACTTGGTTGGATTTACTTACCTTGTGCAAAGATGGCTTCCTTAGCACTTTTCCTTCCCTTTGTGGACTTGTCTCTTCTCTACAACTCAAAACAACCACAAGGGCAGCAACAACACAATAAGACCTCACTATAAATACAAGAAAACTCACATCTAAAGCATGAATTCTTACCTTAGAAAGCTTTAGATGAAATCTCTACTCAAAACCCCTCTTAAATCCCTTAGAACTCTTGGAAAATTGGGTGGAGAAATTGAGAGAATATGGGCAATTGGAAGAGGCGGTGGAATGAAATGAATAAGGCTTTTCTCTACACTTTACTCTTTTTAGTTCATATTATAAGCTTCATTTCCCATTTTGCCCTTGTCCTTTCTTGAAAATTCCATCTATATCCTTTGATTCTTTACAACTACACCCCCATACAAACACAATCTCTACTAAATTTCCTTTCATTTTACTCCCCACTTTTCCTACTAATTAGGGGTAGAATGGTCATTGTGTTCCAAAAGAAGAATTCTCTAGAAAACTCAAGAATCTTTGTTTTAGGCTCTTCGCCGCGGCGAAGCATTTTTCGTCGCCTCGGCGAAATTGGGCAGAACCTACACGAATGCCACTTCTCCTCCTCGCCGCGGCGAAGTTTCTTCTTCGCCCCGGCGAAGTTTGGATTTCCAACTTCACCAAAACTCAACCCATTTCAAGGCAACAATTCAACCAACTCAACATATAAACTCAATTTAAGTTAAAACAATAAACTTTTAACTAATACGACAAATCTTAAATACGTACCTCAAGTGGGATATTACATAGTAGTCTGTAACAGATTTCTTAAGTGCAATGTTCTTAAGAAACATAGGAGGATATAGATTCTCACCAGTGACAAATCCATCAAGATTGTGAGATATCAATGCTGGAAGAATTTGCGATCGCCAGTAGCTATAGTTCTTCTCCGATAGCTTCACTGAGCTTGTCGGAAGTGTTGAGTGAAGAGCTGAACTCAGCACATTTGTGCTTCGATCTTGTTCAGTCTCTGTTCTTGGAGTTGAATTTGACAGTTCAGGATTCGAATTAGCCATGGACGTTGGTCTACAGCTCTACCATGAAGATTTTCTTGAATTAAAAAAGGCAAACTGATGAACATTAGAGAGAAAAGTCTTAGACACAAAGCCAATAAAATTGGGAATTTCATTAATTGAGTTAGTTATAGGAGAGATACAATTTATAGTTAAAGTGCTCAAAACGCACCGTATAGGAGATTTCTAATATTACCAACTAACCCAGTTTAGTTCTCAAACCTTACAAATACACCCTTTGCCTAACATTTCCCCTTGAGCTGGACCACCTTACAATTACACCCTTTGTCTAACATTTCCCCTTAAGCTGGACCACTTGTACATCACCTGTGCTTCACAATTCTAATCAAAATCTTTATCATATATGTTTAAACAAAAAAAAAATCATTTAGAGATTTTATATAACTTATGAGAGAAACAAATCAATTCTGATTTAAAAGGGTTTTATGGTTATGTAGTTAATAAAAAATTTAATTTTCATTACTTTATTTGTATTCTTAGACAATAATGTCACATGTGTTTTTATTTTCACATTTTAAAAATATTATGTTCAAACAAACATATTAAATGTATTTTCAATTTTACATCTTTTAATGTTTGTAGATATTTTAAAAAATCAGAAAAAATATATACAAAATTCAGAAAAGAAAGCACCTCGATGTTTAACTTGTCACTGTCATGAAATTTTTTTTTTTTTTTTTTTTTATATATAAGAAAAGAAGTTAACATTGAAACAATATAACAATAACCATAATCCAAACCCTTCAAAATCTTCCTAACTAAATAATAATATGTTTTTCAATATGTCTTGAAAAAATTAAGATAAATAAAAAAATATGAATTATTTTATTTAAATTAATTTTGAGTTTGAAATGTGCAATAAAAGATATTTTTGTATTAGCTATGCATGTTAAATATATAANCCTTTTTTCTTTTTCTTTCTTTTTTTTCTCTTTTCTAACCTTGAAGCTTTTTCATGGTTTATTTGCTTCAGATGAGGTTTAGGAATATCATAACACGCCATCCTATACCGGATACAATTTTATATTAAAAGAATGTTGATATTTTAGTGGCTTGATCATCTTCTAATATATATATATATATATATATAATTTTTTTTTAAAAATATACTTCAATCAATTATTAAATAATTCATAAGTTTTAAATCTACTATCAATGCAATCTATTCTAAAATGATAAGACCAATATTTTGTTGTTTTACAAATTTTAAACTGAAGTAAAATTCCAAAATGATAAAATATTGGAAATATAAAAACCTCCTTTGATTAATGATTTATGAATGGGGTCCATTTCATAATTCAAAATTTATGGGCTCCGTTTGGTTCACAATTTTGTGTTTTTGGGAAAAGTTTTTTGAAAAAAGTTTTAAAAAAAGTTGAATTGGACGGGTATTACGATGTAGGATTTATAAATTTAAAATACCCCCTATGTTTATTTTTTTACAAAACACCCCTTATAATAAAACATTAAAAGTTAACAAAAACACCCCCAATCCACCCTCAAATACGGACAGCCGGCCACCACCACCGGAGGGTGGCCGGAGTCACCGTAACAAAAACATTAAAAATATTTAGGGGTATTTAATTGAATTAACAAATTTAGGGGGTTTAAAAAATGTTGAATAAAATTGAATAATATTGTGAGTTTTTTGGTAGTTTACTGTTTAACTTTTTTGGGAATACTAAAAGTAGTATTCCCAAAATCTAACCAAACGAAGCCATGGTTTTCACGCGGATGGATTAGTCTACTTTAATTTTGAGTAAACGACATTTTCCCACTTTGGTCTACTTTGGCCTAATGACATTTTTCCACCTACAGTGATGTTCCACCAGTAAATTCTGTTTAATATAGAATATATTTGTTGTAAATTCAAAAATACCACTCTTTAAATGAAAATTATTGATATACCTTCAATTATAACCAATTTATCCCTCCAATTTTCTATTAAAATAATATTTTAAATCAATGAAATTATGAAACTTAAAATTACCATTTTATCCCTATATTTGCTGCAACTTAACCCGGCATTTATATGTAAGAAATTTTGTCAATTTAAACCCAATAAAACTAAGTATTAGCATAACTAATTTGGTTAAATAAGAATCCAGATTGCAAAATTACAGTGCATATATATATATTCGAATCATTTTGTCAATTAATTACAAATTTCTAGTGATGTTCTTATAAGACAGTTTCTCATTCATTTCTTAAAATCCAAGAAGTTTTGCTTTCCCCATTCCACTTTCTAGCTCCTTGAAGCTTGCTTTTCTTTTGCTTTCTGGATCTTCAAAACCTTTTTCACAATCTTTTGTTTTCCACTAAGGAAGCTCGAATGATCCTATCAAAGGTTTCCAACAGCAAAGAAAAATCAATTAAATCTGTTATTTATCACATTTAACCCGTGGACAAACCAGCAATTGAACCTGCTGAAAATTTGCTCCAATCATATATCCCTTTTTAAGACTCAAATGATCAGCAATGACCTGCAATCGGTACAAGTGATATTAAGCATTAGAAGAAAAGAGAAGTTAAAAGTGAACCTTACCTAATGACACCCAATGCAAATCCTTTCATTTTAATCCTAAACTTTTTCAAGCAAATAACCATATAGTAATTACAGTATTCCACATGCCCAAACAAATGCCTATTGTACACAAGGATAATTTATAAGTTCCAAGGAACAGTAACATGGCACTGACTTGGAACTGCCACGGGACAATCATCCTCACCATAGTGCATTTGAGATTTCATCTTAAACTTAAACAAAACAAACAAAAAGGTTTTACATTTTGCACCAATAAAACATATGTTCTTACCTCCACTCTCATCCTCTGTTACAAAAATAATTTCACACCCAATTTGTATCCAATCCAAGGCCTTAGACCCCACCCCACACAACACCAATGGCTGAAGTTTCACAAATTCTAAGAACCAAGAACAAAGAAACTAGTAATATAAAAAAGAAATAAATATACATGTACATAAAAGTGTCATTTTGCACGAATCTGCAATAAATATACAATAACCAATTGCATCACAAGTATATTATCAATCACAAACATTGCTACACCAATGACTTTCTTGCAAAGCGAATCCAATTTCTTCCTTCACATTGCACTTGTGTCACAAATTGTCCAACATTGCCTTTTCAAAGAATTAGAAATATAGGGTCCGTTTGGTTCACAATTTTGTGTTTTTGGGAAAAATTTTTTGAAAAAAGTTAAAAAAAAGTTGAATTGGGCGGGTATTACGATGTAGGATTTACAAATTAATAAAATACCCCCTATGTTTATTTTTTTACAAAACACCCCTTATAATAAAACATTAAAAGTTAACAAAAACACCTCCAATCCACCCTCAAATACGGACAGCCGGCCACCACCGCCGGAGGGTGGCTGGAGTCACCGTAACAAAAACATTAAAAATATTTAGGAGTATTTAATTGAATTAACAAATTTAGGGGGTTTAAAAAATGTTGAATAAAGTTGAATAATATTGTGAGTTTTTGAGTATTTTACTGTTTAACTTCTTTGGAAATACTAAAAGTAGTATTCCCAAAATCCAACCAAACGAAACCATAAACTGGCAGGCAGCAAATTAACAACAAAAGCATTTACTGACCGAGAAGCTGTGGAATTTGAGCCTGGCTAGTTTCCCCGTCATCAATTGATTGTCCATACTGCATTACTGCCTCTCCTAAATCCAATGTGGAGGACTGTACCAATATACCAATCTCTTAAGTAAACTAACAAAAGAAAAAAAAAAAAAAAAAATTGTCATCATTTAAATGGTTTCAGGAATTAAAAGAGCAGTCCAAGCATCTATTCTAACAACTGGTTCTCATCTTGTACCAATTTTGTTTCAAGTAAACAAACAAACTAGACATTCAAGAGTGCTTTCAGCATTACAAAAAGCTTCAGGAATCAATAGAGCACTTCAAGTAATATTTTTAACATCAGCAATTCTCAGAGATCACTTCTCCAGCGAAAATTAACAAACACACAAGCTAGAAAAATGCCGAATCTCGGTTCCTGATGTCATAGTAAGGAATGTACTGCCAATTCCCAAACCCAAAGCATATTTTCTAATTATTGTCATCTTGCGCCAATTTCGTTTCAAATAAACGAATTAACAGTGCTTGAGAATGCTTTCAGCATCACAAAAATCAATTTAAAACCACCACGTTTTGCGGTGAAAAATAACAAACACTAATGCTAGTAAAATTCTGAATCTCAATTACAGAAGTCAAAATAGTAAGAAATGCACCACCGATGACCGAAGTAAAACCAGAAGCATATTTTCCAACATCTAGTTATCATCTTGTGCCAATTTCTTTTGTTTCTATCAATTCAACACACGGAATTAAAATAATTTTCCCGAGAAACAAACAAGAATGAGAAAGTTTTCGAATTGATAACTTCCTTAATGCAAAGCCCTCTTGAATTGCATAATCCTTTAACCCATTTTCTGTAAAAATTAACCTCGAATGACAGTCCCAACATAGTACCAATTGTCTCTTATTTCAACAAACTGGCAAAATCAAAAGCACAAAAATATGATTACCCACAGCGTAAACAGTCGAACCCTAAACCCTAAACAGCCTTTGGTCGTCCATTGTCGCCGGTGTTCCTTCAGTCGTCGTCCTTCCTGGTTAACCAGTTGCCAGTCGCTGCTTAGAACCCTATTTTTTTCTCAGTCCTCGTCATAACCAGTAGCGAGCTAATGCTTTTAACCCTTATTTTTTGCCAGTCGCCGATAGCCGTAATTAGTCGCCACTCGCCGCTCCCAATAAACTCAAAAGTTATAAAGGGCTTTAGCTTTTCCCTTGTTTTTTAAGTCAACTTTGGTAGGACACGTGGCAACCATTCAGCCGCTACACTGAACGAGATTTTGACCATCCTACCTTTCTTGTGAACGTTCAGAATGGGATTTACAGACGGTGGGAAAGTGGCGTTTACTGTTTAATCTACTGTTGCTTAATTTTAAGAGCAAATTGGGTGGGAAAGTGACATTTTATAATTGTTGATTTGGTAACAAGGGATGCAAAATGCATCTCATTCTTGCATATTTTACAAAATGTATCCGCAAAGGTTGCATTTCTCACCTCTCTCTCTTAACAATGGTTGCATTTCTCACTTTTCTTTCAACAATGGTTGCATTTCTCATATTTTGCATTTTCCTTTTTTTCCTTTTATTGTTTTTGCTTCCTAAACGGAGATTGAAAATGTTATATTGTTCATGAGACCTTGAAACTTCTCATGGAGGGAAAGTCTCTAAAAATATTATGTTGTTAGTGAAACCTTGAAACTTATCAGGGAGGGAATGTATCCATCGGTCCTGAATGTTATGAAAATGTTGTTTTTAGTTTTTGGATACTTCTGTTTGTAGTGCAATGGATTTGGTTTTTGAATATTTATTTGTAATTTTGATCTATTTCTCACTTTTGTGTTCTTTATTTTGCTAGTGCACTGGAATAGTTTTCTCTTCTTGTCCATGCAGCCGTGCTAATAGGGGCGATTATAAGTTCGATAGTGTGCTTAGCCAGGAGCAGAAGAATGTGGCTCCTGTACTGCCGTTACAAGTCCCACCCAAGCCAAAGGTTCCACCCCAGTAAAAGGTTCCACCACAGCGAATCGGCAAAAATGCACATTTCATCACAGTATATCTTAGGTGAAAAAAATTCACATTTCATCGCGACATACGTTAGGCGACACAAATACACATCTTGTCATAGTATAGTGTAGGCAACACAATAGAGAGTACCACTATTAACTTTAGGCGACGATAACTAATATTTCACTGGTAATTAGTTTTAGCGGCAAAAATGGTATAAGCAACAATTTTTTTGATTTGTTGCCAAATTTAGCGACAAATTTTAACAAATTGTCGCCTAAAATCAAGTGCGACATACCTATCGTGACGATCGTGGAGACGATCTTCTTCTGTAGCTAAATGTATATCACAACCATTTCTATGTTTTTAGCAACAACAAAAAATTCATAGCTAAAAGCCCTTTTTATCGTAGTAGGGAGAATCAGAAGGGCTAACAATTTTGTATAGGTAACACTTAATTGTTTATTTGTTTGGCATGTTTATGTCCAAATGAATCATTTGTTGCTTTTGATAAATAAAAATTGATACGCCTTACTGAATTTTATCTAGATGATTTTTCTAACTTAGAACTCTGCCTTTTATCAACACCAATTCACCTGTTTGTCCACTAGTACGCCACCATTCCTTGAGAATCCTCTGATTAGCTTTAGAAGTGTCTACAAGAATAACATCTTTCAACTTGATGCCAAGCCGATGCAAAGTAACTTTAGCACCACCAGTTACACTGAAGATTGACAAAACTATGAGCCCTTCTGGAAACATAGGATTCAAAACAGAGACGTGGTAAACCAAAGTGTCTATCTAAAAGCAGGGTCTCGGTCATGCCAGTCTTTGTGGTAAACTATTTTCATCAGCTTTAGTGTGACCCATTGGGTAACCTAGAATACGTTCTAAATATTCAGGATCTATAGGGCTAAGTTTGTATTGGCCAACCCATACCAGATTAAATTTCTGGCAGTGGTGAAGGATATCTCTCTTCTATTCTGGTGATGACACTCCTTTGGAATCAATTAAAATCTTTAGAATCAATTGCCGAGGGATACCAGCCGCTCTATGGCCCCGGATGGCACCTTGCCGGTTTTTAGGCCATTTATAGGGAGAACCAACACATTAAGGCCCATTAATTTGGGCCAGCCCAAAGGTGGAACATACTTTTAAATAATGTAATTCTTTGTATTAGTGCGCACAATTGTTATTACCAATAGCCATTAATTTTCCATTGTAATATTGTTTTATCTTTGAATAATGCTTACTTCTAAATTAATTTTGTGTAGAGACCAATTCAACTGAGAAGCGTTGAATGTGGGTTTTATATAATGAGATATAGGGGTTTCATTTAATTAAGTATTATACTAATGTTTATAATATAATATAATATTATAATTAATTAAGTAATTATATTATAAATTTATAATATAATGTTATAAATAATTAAATTTATAATCATTTAATTAGGTATTGTACTAATGCAGTAAATTACTAATGTTTATAATATAATGTCATAATTAATTAAGTAATCATTTTATTATGTAATGTTATTAATTAATTATGTGATCATATTATAATGTAATGTTATAATGAATTAAGTAATCATACTATAAATCTTTAATATAATATTATAATTAATTAAATTTCCAATCATTTAATTAAGTAATTATTTATTTATAATGTAATGTTATAATTAATTAAGTAATCATATTATAAATTTATAATGTAATGTTATAATTAATTAAATTTCTAATCATTTAATTAAGTATTGTGTTAATATAGTAAATTACTAATATTTATAATATAATGTCATAATTAATTAAATAATTATTTAATTATGTAATGCTATAATTAATTATGTGATCATATTATAATGTAATATTATAATGAATTAAGTAATCATTTGTTTATAATGTAATGTTATAATTAATTAAGTAATTATACTATAAATTTTTATTTTAATGTTATAATTAATTAAATTTCTAATTATTTAATTAATTTATTTACTAAATTACTAATGTAATGTTATAAATTTATAATTAATTAAGTAATCATTTAACTATAATGTAATATTATAATTGATTAAATAATCATTTAACTAGTAATATATTAATGAAACACCAAAGCATGCTCAAACTGAAGCGTAATTTAGAATCTCCTCTTTATTTCAAAGCTCCATAACTTTTCTAATTGAATTCCGATTCTTGATCCATTTGTTTCTACTTGTCACTAATTCCGTTTATAACATTTAGCACTAATAACCTGAAAAACACTCAAATATACCCGTGATTCCATAAAAGACAATTATGAAAATATCAAATAATTTTACCAAATTAAGCCTAATTTCTCACAAATAATCCCCATAAACCACAAAGTAAATATATATTTTCAAGCTCTTATCAAGAGGTTATATAGGATTATTGAAGTTGTGTCATTTTACGAATGGGAAGGGGTGAGCATAAACAGTCAACTCAGTGAGCAGAAAGTGGTCATATCGACAGGATTGGGTAGGGCCAATGGGGAAGGAAGTTCCTTGATTTGAAAGTGGAACTAGGCTTTGGAAATGAGAGGGGATTATGGCACGAAAAGACTTACGAAAGATGCAAAGATGGACGGCATCGTCAATAGTGTTGGCGTGAAACGATGACGGCAAGTAAGTGCTCCGGTGGCGTGGGGCAACGGGTTGGTGGGTTCTTGAAACGACAATCCATTTCAAGAAAAAGAAGAAGAATATATATATAGTGAAGTATATACCACTATATATGTATATATATTTGATTAGGTTATTATAATATATTAAAAAAAATTATATGGTGTAGTTTATATGTTTATAATTTGTATATTTATTTAATTAGATTATTGTAAAATTTTAACTTTTTCCATTTTAAATTTTTTTATATGCAAGTTTAAAATAGTCCTCCCATTCTTCACAACCAACCTCATCCACACGTATTTTAAATATGAAGAAAACCCTGGAAAAGAAATTGAATATATTATGCTTTAGTCCACCACAAGTACGACATTGACCATAATTCTTAACTTGCCTTCATTTGATATTTTTGTTGACCTCATATCGAACTTATTTGTGAATACATTTTTCTTTTTCAATGTTATCTATATAACAATATCACGAATAGGTATAGTAATTATACCAAGGCACGATGCTAGTACTATTACCAAAACTCTTACTTAATTTATGTCAATACCAAATTTTCCAGAATTAATTACTATATTTGCACTATATTTTCAATATAAAAAACTTTAATTATTTAGATTAATCTTTTGTGAAAACTGACAGTATAGTACACTCACTAGGAGCCCGGTACCAAAACCCTTACCAATACTGGCAGGTTGTTTGTGTGGAAACATGGAGATGAAATGTTGACTAAATTGGATATTTCTCCTAATAATTTTTGGGATCTTATTTATCATAACAAGAAATTATATAATTTTCAATTTTGCTTTTCATCATCGAGTACTATTATGGATTGTATTTTTGTTTATAACATCAAAAGGCAGTATAACTTTTTGTCTCAATAATGAAAAGTCAAATCAATCCTAAAATATATTTCTGTTTACTTATATTAACCTGAAAAAACAGAAAAAAGAAATAGAAATATAAACTGTAAGGCAGAATAATTAACAACAAAAGCATTTACTGACCGAGAAACGATGGAATTTGAGTCTGGCTTGTTTCCCCGTCATCAATTGATTGTCCATACTGCATTACTGGCTCTCCTGAATCCAATGCGAAGGACTGTACCAATATACCAATCTCTTAAGTAAACTAACAAAAAAAAAAAAAAAAAACAAAACTGTCATCATTTAAGTGGTTTCAGGAATGAAAAAGCAGTCCAGCATCTATTCTAACAACTGGTTCTCATCTTGTACCAATTTTGTTCAAATAAACAAACAAACTTGACATTCAACAGTGGCTTTCAGCATTACAAAAAGCTTCAGGAATCAACAGAGCACTTCAAGTATATTTTATTTTTTAACATCAACAATTCTCAGAGATCACTTCTCCAGCGAAAATTAACAAATACACAACGAGAAAAATGCCGATCTCGGTTCCTGATGTCATAGTAGGAATGTACTGCCAATTCCCAAACCCAAAGCATATTTTCTAATTATTGTCTCTGCGCCAATTTCGTTTCAAATAACGAATTAACAGTGCTTGAGAATGCTTTCAGCATCACAAAAATCAATTTAAAACCACCACGTTTTGCGGTGAAAATAACAAACACTAATGCTAGTAAAATTCTGAATCTCAATTACAGAAGTCAAAATAGTAAGAAATGCACCACCGATGACCGAAGTAAAACCAGAAGCATATTTTCCAACATCTAGTTATCATCTTGTGCCAATTTCTTTGTTTTCTATCAATTCAACACACGGATTAAAAATAATTTCCCCCGAAAACAAACAAGAATGAGAAAGTTTTCGATCCTTAATGCAAAGCCCTCTTGAATTGCATAATCCTTTAACCCATTTTCTGTAAAAATTAACCTCGAATGACAGTCCCACATATACCAATTGTCTCTTATTTCAACAAACTGGCAAAATCAAAGCACAAAAATAGATTACCCACAGCGTAAACAGTCGAACCCTAACCCTAAACAGCCTTTGGTCGTCCATTGTCGCCGGTGTTCCTTCAGTCGTCGTCCTTCCTGGTTAACCAGTTGCCAGTCGCTGCTTAGAACCCTATTTTTTTTCTCAGTCCTCGTCATAACCATAGCGAGCTAATGCTTTAAACCCTTATTTTTTGCCAGTCGCCGATAGCCGTAATTATCGCCACTCGCCGCCCCAATAAACTCAAAAGTTATAAAGGGCTTTGGCTTTTCCCTTGTTTTTTAAGTCAACTTTGGTAGGACACGTGGCAACCATTCAGCCGCTACACTGAACGAGATTTTGACCATCCTACCTTTCTTGTGAACGTTCAGAGGGGATTTACAGACGGTGGAAAGTGGCGTTTACTGTTTAATCTACTGTTGCTTATTTTAAGAGCAAATTGGTGGAAAGTGACATTTTATAATTGTTGATTTGGTCACAGGATGCAAATGCTCTCATTCTTGCATATTTTACAAAATGTATCCGCAAAGGTTGCATTTCTCACCTCTCTCTCTTAACAATGGTTCATTTCTCACTTTTCTTTCAACAATGGTTGCATTTCTCATATTTTGCTTTTCCTTTTTGCCTTTTTTGTTTTGCTTCCTACAAGATAGAAAATGTTATGTTTGTCGTGAACTTGAAACTTCTCATGGAGGAAATTCTCTAAAATATTATGTTGTTAGTGAAACCCTGAAACTTCAGGGAGGGAATGTAGCCATCGATCCTGAATGTTTGAAAATGTTGTTTTTAGTTTTTGGATACTTCTGTTTGTAGTGCAATGGATTTGGTTTTTGAATATTTATTTGTAATTTTGATCTATTTCTCACTTCGTTTAACAACAAAAGCATTTATGACCGAGAAACCATGGAATTTGAGTCTGGCTTGTTTCCCCTCATCAATGATTGTCCATACTGCATTACTGGCTCTTCTAAATCCAATGCGAAGGACTGTACCATATACCAATCTCTTAAGTAAACTAACCAAAAAAAAAAAATTGTCATCATTTAATGTTTCCGGAATGAAAAGAGCAGTCCAAGCATCTATCTAACAGCTGGTTCTCATCTTGTACCAATTTTGTTTCAAATAACAACAACTAGACATTCAACATTGCTTCAGCATTACAAAAAGCTTCAGAATCAACAGAGCACTTCAAGTAATATTTTTAACATCAACAATTCTCAGAGATCACTTCACAAGCTAGAAAAATGCCGAATCTCAGCTCCTGATGTCATAGTAAGTGTACCACCAATTCCCGAACACAAAGCATATTTTCTAATTATTGTCATCTTGCGCCCAATTCGTTTCAAATAAACAAATTAACAGTGCTTAAGAATGCTTTCAGCATCACAAAAATCAATTAAAAACAAGCAACATCCTCAGCGAAAATTAGCAACACTAAAGCTAGTAAAATGCTAAATCTCAATTTCTGAAGTCAAAATGTAAGAACCGTACAACCAATTCCTGAACCCGAAGCATTTTTTCTAATTTATTGTCATCTTGCGCCAAATTCTTTTCGAATAACAAATAACAGTGCATTCAAGAGTGCTTCCAGCAGCCACAAAATCAATTTAAACCCACCACGTTTTGCGGTGAAAAATAACAAACAATAGCTAGTAAAATTCTGAATCTCAATTACAGAAGTCAAATAGTAAAAAAACGCACCACCGATTACCGAAGCAAAACCAGAACATATTTCCAACTCTATTTCTCATCTGTGCCAATTTCTTTTGTTTCTATCATCAACCACCGGCATTAAAATAATTTTCCCCAGAAACAAGCAAGAATGAGAAAGTTTTCGAATTGATAACTTCCTTAATGCAAAGCCCTCTTGAATTGCATAATCCTTTAACCCATTTTCTGTAAACATTAACCTCGAATGACAGTCCCAACACAGTACCAATTGTCTCTTATTTCAACAAACTAGCAAAATCAAAAGCACAAAATATATATTACCTCCAACGTAAACAGTCGAACCCTAAACCCTAAACAGCCTTTGGTCGTCCATTGTCGCCGTGTTCCTTCAGTCGTCGTCCTTCTCGGTTAACCAGTTGCCAGTCGCCCCTTAGAACCCTCTTTTTTTTTTTCTCACTCCTCGTTGTAACCGTCCGAGCTAATCTTTCAACCCTATTTTTTTGCCAGTCGCCGATAGCCTAATTAGTCGCCGCTCCCAATAAACTCAAAAGTTAAAGGACTTTAGTTTTTCCCTTGTTTTCAAGTCAACTTTGGTAGGACACTGCAGCCATTCGTCGCTACACTGAACAGATTTTGACCTCCTAGCTGCTTTCTTCTGAAAGTTCAGAATGGGATTTCCAACGGTGGGCAAGTGGCATTTACTGTTTAATCTACTTGTCTTAATTTTAAGAGCTGCTCCCAATACACTCAAAAGTAAAGGACTTTAGCTTTCCTTTGCTTTTTAAGTCAACTTTGATAGGACACGTGGCACTGTAGGGTGCGCGGTTCCGGGTACCCTGCACTTTTCCGGGGAACCGGAACTGGAACCGCACAGTACAGGTTCCCAAAAAGGAACTGGAACCGGAACCGCACAGTACAGGTTCTTCAATTCAGAACCGGAACCTAAAATGGTTCCGTTCCTTTCCAGGGTACCCTGTAAAATCAATTACCCCCCAATTAGTTTAAAAAATAACAAAAATACCTTATAAGTTTACAAATACACCCCTAACAAATTTTCGTTATTCATTCATTTGTGTCCAATGTAACTCATAACCTGTAATCTCTAAGCAACGCTTGAATTCAATCAATTCATCACATTCACATAAATTCGTCACAAAACTAAAACACAAACATTATTCATCACAATTCACATAAATAACTTCACCAAAATCATTTAAACCAACACATTCTTAATACTATTACTAACTTGCCATTTGCCAAGGGTCTTTTTGATAAAAATAAATTATTATATGTTAAATTTATTAATTTAATGTTATAATTGGTTAATTGGGTATTTATAATATACCAAATATATTTAGTAAATTTAATATTAGAAACAAGTAATGTTATAATTAAATAGTGATCATACTACAATGTAAATTGTAATGTTATAATTAATTAAGTGATCAACTACAATTAATTGTAATGTTATAATTAATTGTAATAAATTTAATTATATTGTAATATTATAATTATTAAATTGTTAATTATTTAATAATATTATAATTTTTTTATAATAGAATGTTTATAATTAATAAATACCATAAATTTATAATATATGTTATAATTAATAAAATTATAATATTCGATTAATATTGTGCAAATTAGTAAATACTAATGTTTATAATATATGTCATAATCAATTAGTATCATTTAATTATGTAATGTTAATTAATTATAGATTACATATATATATATATATGTTATAATGATTAAGTAATCATACTACAAATCTAATTTAATATTATAATTTTAATTTTCAAATCATTTAATTATTACTAATGTTTATAAGATTAATGGAATGTTATAATTGTTAAGTATCATATTACAATATATAAGTAATGTTATATAATTAAATTTTTAATCGTTTAATCAAGTAATGTAATAGTATAGTAGATTACTAATGTTTATAATGTAATGTTATAAATTCATAACTAATTAAGTAATTATGTATCATTTAACTATATAATGCTATAATTAGTAAGTGATCATAATATAATATAATATAATAATATTATAATTTAATTGAGTAATTATTTAACTATAATATAATGCTTAATTAATGTTTATAAGGTAATGTTATAATTAATTAAATTTCTTATCATTTAATTAAGTATTGTGCTAATGTTTATGTAGTAAATTAGTAATTACTAATGTTTAAAATTATATCAACTTAAATCAATTAAGTAATTATTTAATTATGTAATGTTAATTAATTATATGATCATCCTATAAATAGTATAATGTAATGTTATAATGAATTAAGTAATCATACTACAAATCTATAATTTAATATTTAATTAATTAAATTTCAAATCATTATTAATATACTATGTTTATAATGATGTTATAATTGATTGTAATCATTAAACAATAATATAAAGTAATGTTATAATTAATTAAATTTTTAATCGTTTAATTAAGTAATGTATATTATAGTAAATTACTAATGTTATAATGTAATTTTATAAATCTAACTAATTAAGTAATTATGTAATCATTTAACTATATAATGCTATAATTAAGTAGTAATCATAATATAATGTAAATTATAATATTATAATTTAATTGAGTAATTATTTAACTATAGTAATGCTTAATTAGTTTTAAATGAAATGTTTATAGATAATGTTTAATTAATTAAATTTCTTATCATTCAATTAAGTATTGTGCTAATGTTTTTAGAGTAATTTATTAATTACTAATGTTTAAAATATAATTCATAACTCTAATCAATTAAGTAATTATTTAATTATGTAATGTTATATTATTATATAATCATACTATAATAGTATAATGTATTGTTATAGAATTAAATACATACTATAAATCTATAATTAATATTATAATAATTAAATTTCAAATCATTTGATTAATATACTAATGTTTATAATAGAATGTTATAATTGATTAAGTATATTTATAAATATATAAGGTAATGCTATAATTAATTAATTTTAATCGTTTATTAAGTAATGTAATATATAGTAAATTAGTAAATTACTAATGTTTTAATGTAATGTTATAAATTCATAACTAATTATGTATTATGTATCATTTAACTATGTAATGCATAATTAAGTAAGTGATCATAATATATAAGTATATAATATATTATAATTAATTGAGTATATTTAACTTATAATGTAATGTTTAATTAATGTTTATAATAAATGTTTATAGGTAATGTTATAATTAATAAATTTCTATCATTTAATTAAATATTGTGCTAATGTTATTTAGCATAGTAATTACTAATGTTTAAAACTAATATTATAACTCATAATCAATTAAGTAATTATTTAATTATGTAATGTTAAATTAATATATAATCATACTATAATGTAATGTTATAGTGAATTAACTATTAAATCATACTATAAATTTTTAATGTAATATTAAATTAATTAATTTTTTAATCATTTAATATTTGTACTAATGTTATAATAAAGTCATAATAAGTAGTAATCATTAATGTAATGTTTAATTAATTATACTATAAATCAATTAATTAATGTTATAAAATTATAATTAATTAAGTAATCATTAAACTAAATGTTTTATAATTGTTAGTTGATTTTAACTAGTAATTAAATTTATTAATGTTTCCAATTTATCATATTATATAATTTTTATTTATTATAGATATACTTAGAACTTGATAATTGAAGTAAATAACTAAATAATTATTACTCAATCAAATATACTATTATTCAAAATAATTCTTTTAATAACATTAAAAATGTAAAACACTTTTAATTGGATCATAATTCCAATTTATTGTTCACTTAATTGATCAAAACTTTAATATTAATGTATTATAATATATTAAAGCTTTTAATATGGTGTAATTTATATGTAATAAGTATAATTGTATTCGTATATTTATTTAATTAGGTTATTCTAAAAATTTAACTTTTTCTATTTTAAATTTTTTTATATGTAAAATAATAGAAACTCCCCCATTATTTACATTTCACAAATATTTCATTATAGTCCAGGTTCCAGAATAGGTTCTAAACAGGTTCCAATATAGGTTCCAAAACAGGTTCCAAACAGGTTCCAAAACAGGTTCCAAACAGGTTCCAAAACAGGTTCCAAACAGGGTACCCCCTACAGGTTCCAAACAGGGTACCCTTTTTACAGGTTCTGGTTCTGGTTCCGGTTCCGGTTCCTCCGGGGGTAAGAACCGGAACCGGAACCGCACAGTAGCGGTTCCAAAAAATTGGAACCGGAACCTACCCGCACAGTACAGGTTCTGGGTAGGTTCCGGTTCCGGTTCCGGTTCTTACCCCCGGTTCCGGTTCTACCCGCTACCCGTGCTCACCCTTACGTGGCAGCCATTCAGCCGCCACACTGAACGAGATTTTGACCATTCTTGCTTTCTTCTGAACGCTCAGAATGGAATTTACAAACGATGGGAAAGTGGCGTTTACTGTTTAATCTACGGTTGTCTTAATTTTAAGAGCAAACGACATGGCCAAATCCCAAGTAAATTCCTCATGTTCCGTTTAGGGTAATAGAAACTTTTTGTACAAAGAGAGTTTGTACAAACTTACATAGTATGTCATAAAACATATCATGTGATATTGTGACCTATGTAACTTAATATCATATTAATGTTATGTGAGCACTCATGTCATGTGGTATTGTGACCTACGTAACTTAATATCACATTAATGTTATGTGAGCACTCATATCATGTGGCACTCACATAGTGTGTCACGTAAGTTTGTACAAACTCTCTTTGTATAAAGAGTTTGTACAAATAAAATTACTCGTTCCGTTTATTACAAATTCTCACCATTAAATTAATACTGTAAGTTAATTTTGAATTTTAACTTAGTGTTATTATCATCCTACCATTCATTTTTTATTTCACCCCACCTAGTCACCATCACCATCCAACCACCACCCACCAAACCCACTCGACCGCTGTTTAGGCCCGATAAGGCCTAATTTCATGCCGATTAACCAATCCAACAGCACCATTAGGATCCTCTCATCTCCCTCTCAAAAAACCTTCTCATCTCCGACTGTGTGCTGTCGCTGTTCATCGACCACTGCAATTTTTTTGTTCGTGCACTTCAAGCAAATTTTCGATTGCTCCCGATGCTAGAGATCAACCCCATTACCACCAATAGCTTCACCAACATCTCACCTCAAAAACTGCCAACAACCCCAATCCTAGTTGTATGCTATTCACCGTCCGTCAGTCTTCTTAGGGTTTTGTGATTTTGGTGAAAATTAGGTTTAATTGGAGGTCAATTTAGGGTTTTATAAGGAGTTTATGGGTTTGTGATTGATTGGAGGTTGATTATGCTTATTTTCGAAGTGTTTTTGTGTTGTTTTTTGGGTTGGATTGATTTCGAGTGGGTTTAGAATGGGTGGTTTGGTCGCAAAATGCAGTAGGTGGTGCCCGACGACCGGGAAGCAACAGTAGTCATTGCTAGCAGGGGTTTTGTTCAAGAGGAAGTGGAGAGGCTAATGGTGGTAAGTGTTGGGATTTTGGAGCCGAAAACCCTTCAGAATTGGGCATGATAGATTGTGACTTGGAGCCGAAAGTGGAGGAGTTTTGAAGAGGCAAAACTGCCGGAATTAGAGTTGAAAGTGGGAAGGTTTTGGAGAGGGAGATGAGAGGATCCTAATGGTGGTATTGGATTCGTCAATTGGCATTGGAATCAAGCCAGATTGGGCCTAAACAAGGATCAAGTGGGTTTGGTGGGTGGTGGTGGTGGTTAGATGGTGATTGTGATGGTGGCTGGGTGGGGTGAAATAAAAAGTGAAGAGCATGGTGATAATAGCACAAGTCAAAATTCAAAATTAACTTATATTGTTAGTTTAAGGGTGAGAATTTGGAATACATATAATTATGAACTCGGGATTTGGCTAAACCTTAGGTGAGAACATATCGTTTGCTTTAATTTTAATTTTTAGCCTTGTCACGTGGAGTGGCATGCCATTTAATCGTGTTGTTTTTACTTCCCTTATTTATGTTAACCAACAATAATTTTGAGAGTTTCTTTATAAAAAACAATGGATTTTCTTAACATTAATTGTATCTCATAGCAATGTTCTAAAAACCGAATCGGATCACCCGGTCGGACTGGTTCGACTGGCAACTGGGGGCAAATCTGGTTCGGTATCATTAAAAAACTGTTAATATCATTTAAACCATATTAGACCGCAGTTGGACCTCTGGAATAGTGCTGAATCGCGGTCAAATCGCAGCTAAATCCTGCCGGATTCCGATATCGTTTGAGGGAGAAAACACCACCAGTAGACTCGACGACATCTCCATGACAAAACCCAGCCATTTTAAGTCACGTTGTCCAGCCTTCATCGCTCGTCGTCCACCTAAAGTTCACACGACCGTCGGACTTCTTTTGTTGATTTCAGCGAGTTTTGGCGCCGATGGAACTCTCTAGCACCACCATCAGATTCACCGACACCTATAAATCAAAAGCCCCATGATTTCAAACCTCGATTGGTTGTTGATCGTCGCTACCGCCACCATCACCAGTCTCTTCGCGTGACAGGGGTGTTTTGGATAGATTTCAAACCTTAAGGGTTTATATTAGGGGTGTTTTTGATGTAGGGACTAACAGTAATTTTATAAAATACGATCCAACCGACCGATCCAATTGGTCAAACTAGAAATTGGACCCTTGAACGGGTCATAGTCCAGTCCGGTTTTCGAAACATTGTCCTATAGTAACTAAATGATATGATTTATAAATATAAAATTATCATATTTATTTCACATATATTATTCTGATTATAGAATCTTATTTTTCTTTGTAAATAAGGGCATCAAAATATCATAGACGTTAAATATAATTTTGGATAAGAATATATTATTGAATCGTAATCATTTGTGTAATATCACGAACCATATATAGGGTGAGCAAATAGAAACGCGGGACCCTATTATGTCTCTTTTGTTGGGTAACTTTACCCGAGGCAGTTTATTAAAACAATCTTTCAAGTTTGAATTTAATTAAAAAGCTATCAAGTTTTAAAGTTTTACTAAATAGTCATATTATTGATTAAGGGTAATTAAACTTGATTAGTGCTTAATTAGGATTAATGAAGTATTATGTAATCTTTTAAAAATTATACTATATTCCCAAAAACCCGAAATTCTTGCAAATTCCCAAAAACCCGAAATTCTTGCAAACAAACCCAAACACCTTTTTCTTCCTCCCGCCATTAACGCATCTCCACCTTGGTTGCTGTTTCTTCTTAGCTTCGTCTACATCTTCTTCTTTGTCTGCATCTTCTTTTTCGTCTACATCTTCTTCTTCCTCTTTCCTCTACATCTTCTTCTTCCTTATTCCTCTATATCTTCTTGTTCCTCCGCCATTAACACTTTCTTCTTCCTCCACCATTAACATCTTCTCCACCAAAGATCCCCCTCCTCCTCCTCCTCCTGACATTTCTTGTAAATATGTGTATCTCCTCTTTACATCTTATATTTAGATTTACAAAGATTTAATAATGGATGAGGTTTGGGTTATGATTTTGATTTAGTTATTTAGGTTGTTGGGTTGTGTTTGATGTAATGCAAGTTGAAATGAGTGAAATTTGCTGAAAATTTATTCTGGGTATGTGTTCTGGGTATGATGGACCAATTGTAGGTGTAGGTGGAGATGGCTAAAAATGTGTTTTGAATCTGATGGATCGCTTAAGCGATCTAGTATAAGTCTGGTATATGGTACCAGATCGCTTAAGCGATCTGGTATATGACAAAAGATCGCTTATGCGATCTGATATAAGTCTGGTATATGGTAGCAAATCGCTTAAGCGACCAGACTTATTTGTACTAGATCGCTTATATCTGATCGCTTAAGCGATTAGGCTTATTTGTACTAGATCGCTTAAGCGATATACTGGATCACTTAAGCGATGCAGTAAGCAATATACTTCGGTAAGAAATTATATTCCATAATGTTTATTTAATATTTAGTCTTTTTTTATTAATTATTAATTATTTTTTTCATTTCAATAGAATGTGAAAAGAACATTTCAGTCTTTGTCAATCAGCACCATACATAAAACTGAAAAATCTATTGTTATTCTATTATTTTTGTTAGTTCTTGGCAAGAAAGTAATATAAAAAAATATAATATTGATCATACATAAAAATGAAAAATCTATTGTTATTCTATTATTTTTGTTAGTTCTTGGCAAGAAAGTAATATAAAAAAAAATATAATATTGATATAAAATTGAACTCTACAACCATCTGCTTTACACTCTGTATATCAAGGCTAAATAGACGAGATCGCTCAAGCGATTAAGAGTAATTTACTTCAATATTTATTTTCCATGTTTATGGACATATGTTTAATATAGACGTAAAAGAATTAATTTGATTAAAATATAATAACGGTCATGGTCCACTGAATAAATCGTATACCTGATATGTTTAATATAGACGTAAACATTCTATATCATATATGTTTAATATAGCCATAAAAAAACTAATTTAATTAAAATATAATAACGGTCATGGTCCACTGAATAAACCGTACACCTGATATGTTTAATATAGACGTAAACATTATACACCATATATATTTAATATAGTCGTAAAAGAACTAATTTAATTAAAATATAATAACGGTCATGGTCCACTGAACGAATCGTACACCTGATATGTTTAATATAGACGTAAACATTCTACACCATATATGTTTAATATAGCCGTAAAAGAACTAATTTAATTAAAATATAATATCGGTCATGATCCACTGAATGAATCGTACACTTGATATGTTTAATATAGCCGTAAAAGAACTAATTTAATTAAAATATAATAACGGTCATGGTCCATAGAACGAATCATACACCTGATATGTTTAATATAGACGTAAATATTCTACACCATATGTGTTTAATATAGCCGTAAAAGAAATAATTTAATTAAAATATAATAACAGTCATAGTCTATTGAACAAATCGTACACCTGATATGTTTAATATAGACGTAAACATTCTACACCATATATGTTTAATATAGCCATAAAAGAACTAATTTAATTAAAATATAATAACGGTCGGTCTTGGTCCACTGAACGAATCGTACACCTGATATGTTTAATATAGATGTAAATATTATATACCATAAATGTTTAATATGGCCGTAAAAAAACTAATTTAATTAAAATATAATAATGGTCATGGTCCACTAAATGAATCGTACACCTTATATGCCTAAGATAGCATTAATCGCTTAAAAAATCTAGTGAAATACAATAAAAATAATCCAAATACACTGGATCGCTTAAGAGATTTCATTTCTTGCTTAAGCGATCATGTGTATTTAGACTTAGTCACTTAAGAGATCTAGTTGTATTTATGTTATCGCTTAAGCGATTCTATGTTTTTACACTTGGTCGCTTAAGCGATCACGAACAAGACAGAATCAATAAGTGCCCAGATGCACGTTTGCTTAAGCGATCTTTTGCTTTTAACCTTGGTCGCTTAAGCGATGTGTCATGTCTGAGGCAAAATAAACTTTTGCCTAGATGTAAGTGTATCGCTTAAGTGATTCTTCGCTTTTACTATTGGTCGATCGTAAGCGATCATGAACAAGACAATAAATAAGTGCCCAGACGCATGATCGCTTAAGCGATCATTTGCTTTTAACGTTGGTTGCTTTAAGCGATTTATAATCGCTTAAGCGATTGTGTCCGAGGCAGAATCAACTTCTGCCCAGATGCACGATCGCTTAAGCGATCTTCTGTCATATACCAGATCGCTTAAGCGATCCTTTGCTTTTAATCTTGGTCGCTTAAGCGATTTTAGATCGCTTAAGCGATCATGTCCGACGCTTAGAATTTGCGTCGGCATCCTCCTCTTCACTTTCAACAACTCTTGCCCTCCCTTGTTTCGCCAATAAAATGTCTTCCGTCGACGCCGTCTCCTCTCCTAGTGGAGCAACTTCAATCATCGGAAGTTACTCCACTACAACTTCTTCTTCTCCATTTTTGGTAGACCCAATCGTGCCTACAATTTGGGGAGTATATGGGTTTTTTTCTGTTTCTTTAAGGACTCAACCATTATAACTTAATCGGGAATGGCAAGGAATGAAAAAAATGCAAAGAGCAAAGAAATTGAGAAATTGCATAAAATTGGAAGAAAAAACGAGAGAGAGGATGGTGTTTGAATCTTGTTTTGAGAAAGAGAAGCTTAGAGAAATGTGTTTTGTCTTTCAAATTTTAAATCAACTTCTCTTTATTATACTCTAACCCACAAATGTTTAAATCTTTTCACCCTAATCCTTTTTGCTGCTTTAATTACACTTAAGTATGCCACGTCATATTTTTTAACCAAAAAAAAAAATCAAAGGGTGCGTTTGGTTTATTATTTTGGATATAATTTTGGGGATAATATTGGGTTGTTGGATAGGGGAGTATTACGAGGTAAACTGTAAAAATTTATGAAAATGCCCTTAGGTTTACTAATTTAATTAAAGACCCTAATATATAAAATGACAAAAACACCCCCACTACCTGCAGTGCCAGATTCCGACCACCATCGTCGAAATCTGGCCGGAAAATTTCGTTACGAGACAGACTGATCGGATCTGTGTCGTACGCGTTGTTATGGCCTTTTTCGATCAGATACACCACGGATCTGGCCGAAAAAGGCCAGATCTACAAATTTGTGTGGCTGCGATGGCCCAAAAAGGTTAAAATGACGCGACGACCAAAGATGTGGCCATCGTTGACAGTCAACAACGACCATTTCTTTGGCATTTGGCCATTACCAGCTATTTTTGGTGACTGTGTGACTATTATGATAGATTTCGACTACCACCGGCGGTGGTTGCTGGAATCTGGCAGGTATTGGTAGGTAGGGGTATTTTTGTTAGTTTTTAAACTTTTTTCTAGGGGATATTTAATAAAATTAATAAACTTATAGGGTCTCAAGTAATTAAAAAATATACTAATATTTTGAGAATAACGTGCCAAACAATATTTAAAAAATAGGATTGAGAATATGGATAAAAACAATAAGCCAAACGCACAAAAAAAGATTTTCATAACCATTTTGTTAAATGGGAACTTGGGATGGCCGGTCAGCTAAATTTCCTCAACTTTACCCTTCTACGTCTTGCCGGTTCCTAAACTATATATAAGTGCAGTGTCCCGAGAATTAACAGATAACCAGTAAGCATAAATTGGGCGTTCTTGTCGTTAGGGTTTTTCATTCCAAAGAAGGAAAGATTAGATTACAGTAAGTTTTCCGTTAAATTTACTTTCTCCGGCGACTGCATTGCCTAGTTTCAGAGCTCTGGCAATACTTTGTATATCGATTTATGTTACGTTGTGGTCCGTTTGTTTCAGTGGACAAACGAGTACTGTAGATATTATCAGAGTTGCTTCTTAATGTAATTCGAGGCGTTTATAAAGATTTTCTTATCTTGTGCGAATTTGGGAAAAAAAATCATACGTTATCATTTTAGTTTTAATTTTTGAATTTCTGATGCCCGATACTTAAATTTAGTACGTTTAGATTTTATATTTTTTTCTTTCGTGGAATGTATTTTAAGTCTAATGAAACGAAGGGAGGGTGTTAAGCATNGAGTTAGTTGATGTGTGTGCAAATTGACTGGGACGCCCCAGTCATAAAAAAAAAAAAAATTTACTAATGCTTGATTGAATGAAAATATAATAAAGCAAAAGTTTGGTTAAAAAATAATCTAAACATTGATGAGTGTATTTAGAAAAATAGATGTGAACAATATTTATTTTGAGTAGATATAACCCCATGCAGTCTCTAAAATTATAATCCACTATACTTTAGAGAAGCATTTGAGGTGAAAAGATTATTAGGTATAGCTTAACAAGTGGCTGCAATTATTTAGTGTGGTTCATTATATATATTAGGCTGCAAAGCTATGTAAAGAGCAAACGTCGTGTTTCCACCCAAGGTAAAGCCAAATGGCAAGTTCCCACCCTTGGTTTCATAAATTCAACATTCCACCCTTAAAGTAACAAACAATTGATTAATATAACAGTCAAAGGTTAGAATGGTCATTCCAAATTAAACATTCAAACTGAAAATGACCAGCCACTAGAACGACCCCATACAGCCATCACCACTGCCACAAACACCCACTAATTACAAACACTTCCAACCCAAATCAATAATCTATTAAACAATTTAATCACATAAAACAAAATACATACTATCAATTAGTCGTCAAAGAAAAAAGAAATAAGAAAAACGGGGAGGAAAGGAAAAAAAAGAGAGAAATCCACCGTTCAAAGGAGAGTTGCTTGGGAATTTTTACAAACAGGTGGAGTGCAAAAATCTACAAAGCTTCGATCATCCTCCCCTAAATTCCATCAATCCTAGAAAACAAACTCAAAACATCTTAATCGATCCCAAACGACCTCCAAACAACACACAAACAATCTCCTTTCAAAATATTATCAAAGAAAACTCCAATCAACCCCAATCTCACCGAAAAAGCGCAGCGCAAACGGATGGCAAATTTGTGTCGACAGGCGCCAGATCGTGAAGCGATTAAACCCCAAAAATCCAGACACCAATGGGGCGACAACGGTTGGGGGAGGGTGAGGGAGGCATGGGGGGCTCCAAAAATGGTCTAGATGGCAATGTTGTGGTCAGCAAATTGTGGATGAAATCGAGTGGGGTGGATGGGGGTTTGTAGAGGTGGAGGCGAAGAGGCAGTGGAGAGATTTGAGATGTGGGGTTATTTTATCATTCTACTAACTTGGAGGGTAAAAATAATTTTCTAATTTACTTATCAAGGGCAATATGGTAATAACAGATTCTATATTTGTGTCAACATCTAAAATTGCTAACATTTCTCCATTCCCCTCAAACTTGTAACTAGGAGTGGGAACTTGACATTTCGCTTTACCTTGGGTGGGAACATATCGTTTGCTCCTATGTAAAAGTAAAACCACGGGTCCACAAGTAATGGAAACTTTGGTTATCGTAGCCACGTTTAAAATTAGAAGATAAATCGTTTAGACTTCGACTTTCCTTGTGGACTTCTATTTTATAGGCATCTTGTGTTTTGGGGCCAAACATTTCTCCATTCTCCTCAAACGTGTAACCAGCTATTTTTAATTAACCTTCAATCGAATTTGCCATTGAAATTGAAAGTTGCTTAACCAAAAATTTGGATTCGAAATAATTATAATTAGAAAAGAAAATCAATTTTTTTTGTTTAAACAAAAAATGCATAAAAATATTTATGGGCCTAAGCAATTTTCTCAAGTCTCAGTTGTCTAGAGTTATGGTAGAGGAACTGGATCATAAATCTTGTCAAGAGCAATACGTCCGGATTAAATTTAGTCCAATGTATATTTTGAAAAGCCTTCCGAAGACTATTCAATTGGATGGCTTTTTAACCTCCAAGACACGTTTAATAATGCCGATGAATGTTCAACCAAGCAGTAGACTAGCCCACCACACCACAATGGCTCATCAATATCTGAACACTATAGCCCTACTCTGCCTCATGCTAGCTGCCTTCATCAACAGCTCTAATTCCGATGTGATCTCCGTGTCCTGGGGTCAGAATGGAAATGAAGGAAGCTTAGCAGATGCTTGTGCCACTGGCAATTATGGAATTGTGAACATAGCTTTCTTATCCACCTTTGGTAATGGCCAGACCCCGTCACTCAATCTCGTTGGCCACTGTGATCCTGCCTCTAATGGTTGCACTGGTTTAAGCTCCGACATTAAAGCTTGCCAGAACCAAGGAATTAAGGTCATGCTCTCTGTTGATGCTGAATTTTGATACCAACGACTCACACGTGCAAAATGCTAAGTGGGCTTAGAGGTTACACGTGATATGGAAATGTGTAGCAAGAGAGTAAATAAAATGCAGTTTTTAAAGTGGTTCGAATGCTCAAAAGCGATTCTTACGTCCACTAGTATTTTATTATTCTCTAACTATTTCTATGATATAGCCCGTAAGGCATACAAAGATGAGGAAATACTTTGCTTATAGAGAGAAATAATGAAACTCAAATGTTTACCTAGCTCTCATCTACTCAGCCCCTTTTTTTCGTGAAGAGAGGTGCCAATTTATACACCTTTGAGGTTAATGTAATGAGTGTTTTTGCAAGTTGCCTTGACACATGGAGAGCTCTCATTCGTGTAACACCCCCCTCCAGCCGGGTACCCTCTAAGTATTCCATTAGGATGGAAAATTAGAGAATTCACGCCTGGAAGGTTCTGTAATTTAAAACGTAAATCCTTGTTACAAACATGTCCTATATGGAAATAAATAAATAAAAAACTTCTCCTCTCATTTATATTACTTTCTTAATCAGCCTATCAAGACATGACTATATATAAAAAATATGGTTTAAAGAAAACAACAACATCAATTGTTTTAATAGCGGAAGCAAATATAAAATATCTCCCATCATTTATAAGCAAAATATATTTACTATTTCATAAAACTTAGATTATAAACATTAAACTATATACATTAAATTTAAAAGCAACATCCTTTATATAACATCATAAGTTTAGCTAGAACAAAAACATGCATGCCCCAAGCCTCCTTGACCGCCACTCGCCGTTACCGCTTTAACCATTACTTGCAAAACATAGAAACTATGGAGATGAGTGCTAATCACTCAGTAAGGGCATCGATCATTTAACCCTATGTAACATTCTTAAACTTAGGAAGCATCTTATTTACTTGTACATGAAACAAACATTAATAACATAAAAGCAATATAACACAACATATTCAAGTCATATCATAAGGCATAATCTAATTTATGCAATGCTTTCCTTTAATGTTCATGAATAATGCACATCAATGTCATGCATGTATAAATACATTTTTCTTTGAAAACCTTTTACTGTTTACCGATCGGACTAAGCTGAGGCATGGATTACGGAACCTTTGGCCAATGAGCTAACCTTAACTTATAACACAGTCCCCATGGTCATGCACGCTATGGACTGTTCATTTCTTTCGGTCTAGACATGTGCATGAGTGAGCTCAGGTTCCCCATAACATGCCAACATTTTCCATAACATTTACAAATCATTTTCCTTCACAAAAATGCATGTCTATGTACCTTGGAAGTATTTTGCTCAAACTTGGGATCAAGTCCCACTTTTTCATCATTAATATGCTTGACATGCTTTATTCTAAAAAAAACATACACTTTCCATATATGAACATATCATTTCATCATGGCCATTTATTACATTAACTATATATGCTCATACAATCACTAAATAATCATAAAGATCACTCATTCAAACATACTTCAAAACCCTTTAAGCATCATTTCCATACTTGGAATCAATCATTCTGCACAGGTCAGATTCAAAAAGGCATAACTTGAGTTATACACCTCAGATTTCTACGGTTTTGGTCTTGTTTTAAAGCTTAGAGACAGGGCTACAACTTTTATGTTTTGGTCTCAACCCAGTTCAATCGTTAAGATGCCCAAAAATCACTTATAAAGTTACGGCTGTGACAGGGCAACCATGGTAACGTGCCTATTTTAGGGCTTTTCCTTACCTATTTAGCTCCACTTACTCCCTAACCTTTCCTAACCATTCTCCCCTGTGAAAACATGTTAAATGATCACTAATAACCTCCCTTGTAATATGTTAAAAAAATCATGTCACAACTAATTCCATTGATTGTCATCAAAGTTCATTGTTTTTACAATTCACATATAAATCCATCAATTATAGCATCAAACTAAGCTCAATTGCTATTGTGTGACAATAATTAAGGTTCCCTAATACTAACCCTAGAAACCTAATTCTTATTTCCTATTAAAGGGAGGTTTCCCTTACCTTATGTCAAGAAACCACACTCCTTTGCAAATTTCCTCCTCCTTATCTCCAATTGACCCTTATCCTAACATAAATTATAAGGAAACTTCAATAACTTGAAATACACAATATTTATATAAGATAAGGAGTTGAACTTTACCTCCTAATATCCTTAATAAAGGGAGAAATATAAGACACTTGAGAGATTTGCAACTAAAAGACTTGAAACTTTAATGGAGAAGTGAAGAAAATATGGAAGCTTGTAGAAAACTTGAAGAAAAGAAATGAAAAGTGGTAGAAGACATGTTGGCCGACTCTTATCACCTAATATCTTCTTTCTTTCTTTTTTTTTTTTTTGCTAAAAATTATTCATTTGACATTTGTCTTTTGCATTTAATGTCCTATAACATTATTTCCCTTTTTGCCCTCAAAAATTGTCTATTAATTACTCCTTAATCCTTCATCATCTTTATCTTGTCAAGCCAACAAAATATCATTATTCTTTTACCACTTTACCCCTAAGGCATGTGCATGGTAGTTAACTTAACACATAAAAAGGAAAAGACTATTTTACCCTTGGATGCATCGGTGGGGTTTACAATTCGTCCTTATCTTAAAATGAGATAGGGTTATTATAAAATATCTCTGAGGCGATATGAGCTTGACAGCTAGTATACTTTGTCTTTTAGGCACTTGTTGAGCTGAAATCAGCGTGACCCTTTAGGCACAACAGAACCCCCCCAGTTTTTGGAGCGCGTAATCGCGCTTAAAAAACTTAGGTCTTTGATATGAATGGCTATCACACTATAGGCTATAGTCTCGAACTGAAGAGCTCAAACTATCCTTGGCACTATCAAGTGTTGAAAGCTAGGACTGTGATCTGAGAGCTTGGAGCGATCCGAAGCTAAGCATGATCTGATAACTGACATGAAATGTCCAGTAGATGAATTCCTGGAGGGAGCTAACATTAGAAGCCCAAACGCACAACTTAGAGGCCTTAAACGAATAAACCAACTTAAAACAACCATAACTTTTGATCTGGGAGGAGTTTTGGAGCCCGTAAGATATCCATGGAAAACTTATATCCATGGAAAACTTGTTCCGAGCTTTACGTCGTGGCAATTAGAAAACCCAATTGGGGTCATTTTCGGAGCCAAAATCCACCATTTTAGCATGTTTCGGGGCTTTTTTTCAGTTTTCTACTCTTTTTTTTCTAACGCTGGGAGCTAGTCGCGATCTGAGAATTGAGAACTGATTGCGATCTGAGAGCTAGGAGTTGATCGCGATTTGAGAGCTAGGAGCTGATCGCGATCTGATAAGAGCTCGACTTGACAGTCTAAGGCATGCGATTTGAGCAATCTGAACGATTTGATGCACACGATCTCAAGTAAACGAGCGAGCTTATGAGCTCAATCAGAGAGCATAAGGAGCTCGATCTGAGAACTCGAGAGCTCTTTGCAATCTAAGAGTTTAAGAAGTTCAATCAAAAAACAAAAGAAGTTCGATCAGAAAGCGCAAAGCTTGATCTGAGAACAAAAAGTTCGATCAGAAAGCGTGGAGCTTGATTTGAGAACTCGAGATCAGTGATCTAAGCGCTCGAAAGCGCGATCTAAATTACCTAAACACGTGATCTCAACGATCTTGAACGCTCAATCTAGATGATATGAGCGTGCGATCTACGATATGGCCACGCGATCTGGGTAATCTGAACACGTGATCTCAACGATCTTGAATGCGCGATCTAGATGATTTGAGCGCACGATCTATGATCTGGCCACAAGATCTAGGCGATCTAAACGTGTGATCTCAATGATCTTGAACGCATGATCCGGATGATCTGAGCATCTGATTTGCGATCTGGCCACGCGATCTGGGCGATCTAAACGCGTGATCTCAACGATCTTGAACGCGTGATCCGGATGATCTGACCTTGCGATCTGTGATCTAGCCATGTGATTTGGGCGATCTGAACACGCGATCTCAACGATCTTGAACACACGATCCAGATGATCTGAGCGTGCAATCTGCGATCTGAATGTGTGATCTCAACGATCTTGAACACGCGATCCAGATGATCTGAGCATGCACTCTGGCCACGAGATCTGGGCGATCTAAACGCGTGATCTCAATGATCTTGAACGCGCGATCCAGATGATCTAAGTGTGCAGTCTGACCACGCAATCGAAGAACTCTAATGCATGTGATCTGTAATCTGGCCACGTGATCGGAGGGCTCTTATGTGTGCGATCTGCGATTTGGCCACGCGAACAAAGAACTCTGATGCGTGCGATCTGCAATCTGGCCACGTAATCTGAGAACTCTAATGCGTGCGATCTACGATCTGACCACGCAATTGGAAAACTCTGATGCGTGCGATCTACGATCTGGCCACGCGATCGGAGAACTCTGATGCGTGCGATCTATGATCTGGCCATGCGATCGGTGGACTCTGATGCCTGCGATCTGACCACGCCATTGGGGAACTCTGATACGTGTGATCTGCGATCTGACCACGCCATCTGAGAGCTTAGAAGTAGGTTCGAGACCTTCATGGGCCACCAAATTGTTGATGTTTGATTTTGACACCAACGACTTACACGTGCAAAATGCTAAGCGGGCTTAGAGGTTACACGTGATATGGAAATATGTAGCAAGAGAGTAAATAAAAGGCAGTTTTTAAAGTAGTTCGGATGCTCAAAATCGATTCCTACGTCCACTAGTATTTTATTGTTCTCTGACTATTTCTATGATATTGCCTGTAAGGCATACAAAGATGAAGAAATACTTTGCTTACAGAGAGAAATAATGAAGCTCAAATGTTTGCCTAGCTCTTATCTGCCCAACCCCCTCTTTTCGTGAAGAGAGGTGACAATTTATACACATTTGAGGTCAATGTAAGGAGTGCTTTTGTAAGTTACCTTGACACATGGAGAGCTCTCATTCATCTTTATCTGAAAATGAGATAAGGTTGGTATAAAATATATCTGAGATGGTATGAGCTTGACAACTAGTATACTTTATCTTTTAGGCACTTGTTGAACTGACAGCGTGACCTTTTAGACACAAATACTCTCTAGTGGACGTGGTTCAGGAAGCTATTTGCTTTCCTCAGCTGATGCTGCCAGGCATGCTCTATTATTATTATTATTATTATTATTATTATTATTATTATTATTTTCGTTGGTTAGCTCCTTATTGACAAATGAGAAATTAATTAATGTTTTTTAATGCCGTGCAGGCAAGTTGCGAATTACTTGTGGGACAATTTTCTTGATGGTCAATCAAGCTCACGTCCATTAGGTGACGCAGTTTTAGATGGTATTGATTTTGATATTGAGGGAGGTACTACACAGAACTGGACGAACTGGCGAAGGCCTTATCAGGATTTAACCAGAAAGTGTATTTATCTGCAGCTCCTCAATGTCCATACCCTGATGCATGGGTGGGTGGTGCATTAAGTACTGGCCTATTTGATTACATTTGGGTCCAATTCTATAATAACAATCCTTGTGAATATTCTGGTAGCGGAGACAACCTTAAGAACAGTTGGAATCAGTTGACATCAAATCAACCTTTAAGCCAAGTATTTTTGGGACTGCCTGCGTCTCCTGGAGCAGCTGGGAGTGGCTATATTGCTCCTGATGTGCTTAACTCTCAGATTTTACCGTCTATTAAGACTTCTTCAAACTATGGCAGTGTCATGCTTTGGTCAAGGTATTATGACAACGACCATAGCTCCACTATTAAGCCAAATGTCTGATTAAACTACTGCCTTTTCTTCTTCGACTTAATTTTAGCCTTAACAAAAAGTTCTACCTTAGTTTCGACTTAATTTTAGCTTAAACAAAAAGTTCTGCCTTAGTACTCTTGATGATATAACAATACTAATGACTCAGATTTTTCAATAAAATTATATTTCATGCCAAGGGTTCTATTATAAATAGTTAAAAAGATTAATTATCTATCAATCCCAATATTATAATGTATTAGATTTGTTCAATAGACTATGATCATTATTATATTTTAATTAAATTAGTTCTTTTACGGCTATATTAAACATATATGGTGTAGAATGTTTACGTCTATATTAAACATATCAGGTGTACGATTCATTCAGTAGACTATGACCGTTATTGTATTTTAATTAAATTAGTTCTTTTATATTTATATTAAACATATGTCCATAAACATGAAAAATAAATATTGAAGTAAATTACCCTTAATCGCTTAAGCGATCCCGTCTATTTAGCCTTAGTCTACAAAGTGTCAAGCAGATGGTTGTAGAGTTCAATTTTATATCAATATTATAATTTTTTATATTACTTTCTTGCCAAGAACTAACAAAAATAATAGAATAACAATAGATTTTTCAGTTTTATGTATGGTGCTGATTGACAAAGAACGAAGCGTTCTTTTCACATTCTATTGAAATGAAAAAAATAATTAATAATTAATAAAAAAAGCCTAAATATTAAATAAACATTATGGAATATAATTTCTTGCCGAAGTATATAGCTTACTGCATCGCTTAAGCGACCAAGTATATCGCTTAAGCGATCTAATACAAATAAGCCTGATCGCTTAAGCGATCTGCTGCCATATATCAGATCGCTTAAGCGATCTGCTGCCATATACCAGATCACTTAAGTGATCTGGTGTCATATACTGGATCGCTTAAGCGATCTCCATTAGATCCAAACACATTTTCACACATTTTCATTCTACACCATATGTGTTTAATATAGCCGTAAAAGAACTAATTTAATTAAAATATAATAATGGTCATGGTCTACTGAATGAATCGTACACCTGATATGTTTAATATAGACGTAAACATTCTACACCATATGTGTTTAATATAGCCGTAAAAGAACTAATTTAATTAAAATATAATAATGGTCATGGTCTATTGAACAAATCGTACACCTGATATGTTTAATATAGATGTAAACATTATACACCATATATGTTTAATATAGCCGTAAAAGAACTAATTTAATTAAAATATAATATCGGTCATGGTCCACTGAATGAATCGTACACCTGATATATTTAATATAGACATAAACATTCTACACCATATATGTTTAATATAGCCGTAAAAGAACTAATTTAATTAAAATATAATAACGGTCATGGTCTATTGAACAAATCGTACACCTGATATGTTTAATATAGATGTAAACATTCTACACCATATATGTTTAATATAGCCGTAAAAGAACTAATTTAATTAAATCAAAATCATAACCCAAACCCCATCCATTATTAAATCTTTGTAAATCTAAATATAAAATATAAAGAGGAGATACACATACTTAGATGAAATTTCAGGAGGAGAAGGAGGGGATCTTTGGCGGAGAAGATGTTAATGGTGGAGGAATAAGAAGATATAGAGGAATGAGGAAGAAGAAGATGTAGAGGAATGAGGAAGAAGAAGATGTAGACGAAGCTAAGAAGAAACAACAACCAAGGTAGAGATGCGTTAATGGTGGGAGGAAGAAGAAGGTGTTTGGGTTTGTTTGCAAGAATTTTAGGTTTTTTGGAATATAGTATAATTTCTAAAAGATTACATTATACTTCTTTAATCATAATTAAGCACTAATCAAGTTTAATTACTTTTAATCAATAATATGACTATTTAGTTAAAACTTTAAAACTTAATGACAGTTTTAATTAAATTCAAACTTGAGAGGTTGTTTTAATAAACTGGCGGTCGTCTTTGGCTTCACTAACTTCAAATGTCAGAGTCAGCACCGCACAATTTTTGTGGTGAGTTTGAAACTTAAAATTTGCATTAAAATGCATAGACCCACCTCCTCTTTGCCTCTTTCCATGCTACTCTATGCTATATTTCCTTTGATTTAGGCATAGACTTAAGTATCACTTTATTTATAAGAGTATAATTATAGCTTTAATTTTTCCCTTTGGAAAAATCAAAAGGGTATTAAACCATAACCATGCCGATTCAGATATGCTAACCAATTTATTATACTTTGCGTCAGCTTCTCCCTCTTTTTTTTCAAGCATCAACGTAGAAATGTTATTTATATTAGTGTATGATTTCAAATTCTTACAATATTTATTCAAAAGTGTGCAAGTCAAAGTGACAAAACATTTCTTATGTACTTGCCTACACTTTATGTAATATATTAATTGTAATAAAAATTAAAAAATGTTATAAATACATGGATAAGAATATAGTAGTCGTTACTAAGTGAAGCCAAGTGCACGAGAGCATACGAGGACCACAACATGGACTCAGGGACCACTTAAAAGTAGTTGCATCTTAAGTAAGAAGTGGTCCAGTCCAATATTCATTCCATCCATAAACCATTAATATTTACTAAATATGTCTAGATTAAATTTAGCCCAATGTATATTTTGAAAAGTCTTCCGAAGACTATTCAATTGGAGGACTTTCTTAGCTCCAAGACACGTTTAATAAAATATTAATTAAACCACCGTAACTTGAAGTATTAACTAGGCTAAAACGAAGGCATTGTTACATGCTAGTCTATATAAGAATGTGTTTCTCAATAAATGTTCAACCAAGCAATAGACTAGCCCACCACACTACAATGGCTCATTGATATCTAAACACTATAGCCCTACTCTGCCTCATGCTAGCTGCCTTCATCAGCAGCTCTAATGCCGGTGTGATATTCGTGTACTGGGGTCAGAATGGAAATGAAGGAAGCTAATTAGCAGATGCTTGTGCCACTGGCAATTATGGAATTGTGAACATAGCTTTCTTATCCACCTTTGGTAATGGCCAGACCCCTTCACTCAATCTCGCTGGCCATTGTGATCCTGCCTCTAATGGTTGCACTGGTTTGAGCTCCGACATTAAAGCTTGTCAGAACCAAGGAATTAAGGTCATGCTCTCTATTGGAGGTGGTTCAGGAAGCTATTTGCTTTCCTCAGCTGATGATGCCAGGCATGCTCTATAATTATTATTATTATTTTCATTGGTTAGCTCCTTATTGACAAATGAGAAATTAATTAATGTTATTTAATGCCGTGCAGGCAAGTTGCGAATTACTTGTGGAACAATTTTCTTGGTGGTCAATCAAGCTCACGTCCATTAGGTGACGCAGCTTTAGATGGTATTGATTTTGATATTGAGGGAGGCACTGCACAGAACTGGGACGAACTGGCAAAGGCCTTATCAGGATTTAACCAGAAAGTGTATTTATCAGCAGCTCCTCAATGTCGGTACCCTGATGCATGGGTGGGTGGTGCATTAAGTACTGGTCTATTTGATTACATTTGGGTCCAATTCTATAACAACAATCCTTGTGAATATTCTGGTACGGAGACAGCCTTAAGAGTAGTTGGAATCAGTGGACATCAAATCAACCTTCAAGCCAGTATTTTTGGGACTGCCTGCGTCTCCTGAAGCAGCTGGGAGTGGCTATATTGCTCCTGATATGCTTAACTCTCAGATTTTACCGTCTATTAAGACTTCTTCAAACTATGGAGGTGTCATGCTTTGGTCAAGGTATTATGACAAAGACTATAGCTCCGCTATTAAGCCAAACGTTTGATTAAACTACTGCTTTTTCTTCTTCGACTTAATTTCAGCTTAAACAAAAAGGTTCTACCTTAGTACTGTGATGATGCAATAATACTAAGGACTCCGAATTTTCAATAAAATTATACCACGCAAAGGATTCTATTATAAATAGTTAAAAAGATCAACTATCTATCAATCCCAATGTTATAATGTGTTATCAACTTCTCTACAAATTAAGAATTCCAAGAACATAAAATGATGTTATCATCTACATAATACTCTGCTCCCGTTATTCTTGCACGCAATATCAAATTAAGATTTCAACTTCGTAAATTTATTACAAATGAGAATATTTTATGCATACTTAGATCATAAAGAATAAAAACACAGAGAAGAGGATGTGGTAACGTAAACCAGTGCCAGGAATCCAAAAACAGAGGTAATTACCTTGTTTTCTTCCTTCGTGCATGTAGAAGTCAAGAAACGGGCACCCTTTTGTTTTCCGATTGGTGGAATTATGAGATGCATTTATTTAGCCACATTTATTTATTTCCTTGGTCCCAACATAACAACTTGCAGCCAACGGATTCAGAATTAGAAACATCTTTCTGACCTTGATTCAAAATGCGTATAAGAAGGGGTTCGTCCATGAACCTTTTGCATATCAAGAACTTCATATTCTCAATCTGGTTAAACATGGTTTCTCTTTCTCAACAATTTTCATTTGCAATTCTCTCCCTTCTAACTTTACTTGCTTTAGTTTCTAAATCAAACGCCGGAGTCATTGTGGTATACTGGGGCCAAAACTCACATCAACATGTGCCACAGGAAATTACGAAATCGTTAACATAGCTTTCCTCTCACAATTTGGCAATGGCCAAAAGCCGCGAATCAACTTATCTGGTCACTGTAACCCAGCATCAAATGGTTGCCAAAGCGTGAGTACAGACATTAGATATTGCCAAAGCCGAGGAATTAAGGTGCTGCTTTCAATCGGAGGTGGTGCCGGCAGCTACTCCTTGTCATCAGATGATGATGCTAGGAGTGTCGCAGCTTATTTATGGAACAACTTTTTAGGGGGAAAATCAAATTCGAGACCACTTGGTGATGCCGTATTGGATGGTATAGATTTTGACATTGAGATGGGTAATGGTGCTCACTATCCTGCGCTTGCCATGGCTTTGTCGCAATACAGTCAAGGAGGAAAGAAAATATACTTGGGTGCAGCTCCACAGTGTCCATTCCCTGACCAATATCTCAATGCAGCACTTACTACGGGACTGTTTGACTATGTCTGGGTCCAGTTTTACAATAATCCTCCTTGTGAGTTTAGCTCTAGCAGTCCAAACAACTTTCAGAACTCTTGGAACAAATGGACGTCGTCAATTAAAGCTGGTAAATTCTTTGTTGGGCTTCCAGCTTCGCCTTCTAGTGGAGATGCTAGCAATGGTTATGTTTCACCCAATGACCTCATATCGCAAGTGTTACCTTTTGTTAAGAAGTCTTCTAAATATGGAGGTATCATGCTCTGGAATAGATATTACGATACGCTGACTGGCTATGGTTCTAAAGTCAAGAGCAGCGTTTGATTCTCTATGATACTCAAATAAAGAACCCAATTTATATCTATCAAGGGTTTTAAGATACAATTAATAAAATAAACTTCAGCTGCTTAATTTTGTTCAATAAACAACAAAATAGAAATTTATTTAAATATTATTGTTTAATGTTTAGCAAGTGATCTTTTGTCAACCCGAATGTGTGATTTACATTTTCAGTCGACATTTTTTCTTTATTTTTTTTTTTTTTTAAAAAGAAGTAATAAAAAACTGTTGAAAATGTTTCCTGGTATCAGTATCTCCTCTTCTCATAAGCATAACGGGTTTAATCTCAATTTCGGTTCCTTAAGATATTCCAAGAACATATATAAAGGAAAATAGCATGAAAATGTTTTATATTATCATGGATGGAACTAGGAAGATCACCTTCATTCATTTTTAGCTTGTCAAGCACTGACAAGCTAGCACTAATCTAGGCGCGCTTTGTTATTGATCTTTACTTCATTATTTATTTCACCGTTGATTTAATTAGCCATTTACTTGTAAACTTCCTGTACTTTTGCTATCGCCTGTCAACAACCTTATAGGAACTACCTCCATTAACTGTTAACTCCATGACCGGAGTTCTCGAATCCCAAAGATCACGTTGAGTTATATCTCCAACAAAAGAAGAGGGAACATAGAAGTGTTTACATTATAACAAAAGGAAGATCATCCTTGATTAGTTTTCCACGGATCATGCAATAACTCTAGTCATCTAGTGCGCATAAACATTTTTTCTACCTTATTATTTCTTCTACTACCGTTTACTTTTACTTCTACACATTATCGTCCTTAGCTATCAGCCTCTACGCCATCAGGTACCCACCTAATGGTAGAATTGAATTTTTTAAGGACTTTGAATTCTCAAAATAAACTTGCCTAGTAACTACTGAGTTGACAAGATCGATGAGATACTGGGTCAGATTGGGTTAAATCATTCGTTTCAATGGCATTGGCAGGGAAAAAAGAAAAAGTTCATGATATATATTGTGTCATATATCAGTAAGTTTTAACATACTTCGGTGCATTTTGTTTCATAAAATTCAGTCTTGTTAAAGTAGTGTTGCATCGTGATGAGATGTTAAATTCTTTCCCAGTGAAGACGTTTTCTTTCCACTCCACTAATGAAGTCTTCGCCCCTCCACCCAGTGAAAGGATACAATAGCGTGCCACTTTGAGATAAAGAATAGCCAACGAAGTCTTAGCCAAAGTTTTCCACCGTCAACAACCAATCTATTTCTCCATAATGTTTTAATTTTCTTAACATCACGTGAGTTAAATTGCCAAAGCCAAACACAAAATTGAAGTAACCTTAACAAAAAAGAACTTTAGGGTTTTTTTTTTTTCAATAATGCTACGGACACAGAAAAATTTACACAGAAAATTTGTACCGACCTACGTGTACCAGCTGCCTAATTTTTCTATTAATTTTTTTCTAGTGAACGGATGGACGGCCGTTCACTCACAAGGACCCCCGTCCATATTATATGGACGGGGGTCCATATACCAGGGACGGGCGTCCCCATTTAAAGGACGCCCGTCCATAAAGAAAATACAATAAATTTGTTTTCTAAACATTAGGGACAGCCGTTCATTCGTTATGGACGACCGTCCCTTCATTTTGGACGGGCACTCACAAATAAGGGACGCTCGTCCTTAATCAAAATATGAAAATAAAAAAAAATAAAAAGAAACTTTGGGGACGATCATCCATAAATTTTGGATGGCCGTCCCTTATGTTTGGACGGACGTCTATTATGAATGGATTCCCGTCCCTCACGTTTGGACGGGCATCCATTAGGAATGGACGCCCGTCCACACTTTTAAAAAAGAAAAAAATTTCTTGCAAAGTATGTCCACGTTTTGACTCCTCTTCTTCAACAACTCTTCTTCTTCTCCCCCATCGTCCACCCTTCAACAACTCTTCTTCTTCTCCCTCATCGTCTCGAAAACGTCCTCGTTTCGACTCATCTGTCTGTCCCAATCACGTACTCTCCTCTCCTGTTCAACCGCAACGTGAGTTGGCTCGTCAGCGTCGACAAAACAACAGCGACAAGGTTCGGTGCTTGCAAAAGCTGACGCCATGTGAGAAGAAAATGGATACTGCTATGGTGCTACCACGCTTGAAGAGGCCTATATGTATGTTCGATTCTTGCAAAGTCAAGTTAACACTCTCCAATCAATGCCGCTTGAGTCTAGCTTTGCTCTTCAAAACGAGTTCTTCAGCTTTTCTGCAGTGTTAAGAAGATACCATTGGTAAGAAAAATCTGCACTGTTAAGAAAGTTGTTTCTTTCCTCTTCTCTCATGTGGTCAATTTTATGTTTGTTTAGTAATATGTATTCCTTGGTAGACACTAAATGCTGCTTTTCATTTTTTTAGTTGAACAAGGGCACAAGTTCAGATGGTAGCTCAGTCTCTGGATTGAAAGACGGAGAGAAAGTGCCATCCTCTGGTACTGGAATAATGCAGGGAACAGGATCAACAACTGCAAATGCTTTATCATCTGGTGCAATGCCTAGTTCATCAAACTTACAAGCTGCCACAGCAGCTTCTGTGAAGCCCCCTGCAAGTTTTTTTGGATTAACTCCCATGGTAGATTGCTTAATAACAATTAAATTTCATCTTTTCCTTCACCACAAGATCCCCACATGCGCCATATTTCATTCATGGGAAAGCTGTCATCATCTTCAACATTAAAATATTTGAATTAGCAGACAAATTTTCTTCCATTTTTTAAGTCATTGGAGCTTGATTCTTCATGTATAAATGGACACGAGTCCTTGTACTAGTTCTAGTTTGAAGTTTTCTGAATCAAACAGTTAAATTTTTAAGTTTAGCCATGCACGTGTCGATATCCTCTCATCAACAACAAATCTCATCTTATGATCTGGTTTCATTTCTTTTACATATAACAACTCAAAAAGATCCTATCCAAAAGATCTGTTTTTTTGTCTCTTAATGTAAATATCTCTACCTTCTTCCTCCTATTAATTCGCTTCGTCACTCTGTTTTCTTCATTGTAGCAGTGATAGATAATATTGAACTATGGAGCAAAGTATCATGAATCGAGATCCGGAACTGGAAGCCAGTTTCTCTTTTGGCGGTCAGGATTTTAGCCCCGCGCTCGCTGCCTTCTCTGGCGAGGAGGATGGTAACGATGACCAGTACATCGAGATAGCTCTTGAGCGACCCATGAAAGGAGATCATCCTAATGATGGGTCTAAGCAGTTGGAATTTTGTATATCGTTTTCATCTTCGGTTCCATTTCTGCAACTCCCTAACTGCGGTTTGGCTCGTGCCGATACCGTGGACAGTATTGAGAGTGTGGACAGTTCAGTTCCTTTTCTACCCATCTGCGGTTTGGCTCGTGCTGATACTGTGGACAGTATCGCGACTGTTGACAGTATCGGAACTGAGTTCTCCGACGCTGTTACAACTCCTTTATCGACGTCGTCCTCATCAACCCCTGCCTCCACTTTGGGCTTTTCTTCCGCGGACACACGACGGAGGAGTCAAAACGAGGACGTTTTCGAGACGAAGAGGGAGAAGAAGAAGAGTTGTTGAAGGGTGGACGATGAGGGAAAAGAAGAAGAGTTGTTAAAGAAGAGGAGTCGAAACGTGGACATACTTTGCAAGATTTTTTTTTTTTTTTTTTTTAAAGTGTGGACTAATGGATGCCCATCCAAACTTAAGGGACGGGAGTCTATTCATAATGGACGCTCATCCAAACGTAAGGGATGCCCATCTAAACGTAAGAGACGGTCGTCCAAAATTTATGGACGATCCTCCCCAAAGTTTTTATTTTTATTTTCATATTTTGGTTAAGGACAGGCGTCCCTTATTTTCGGCTGCCTGTCCAAAATAAAGGGACGGCTGTCTATAATGGATGAATAGCCGTCCCTAATGTTTAGAAAATCTTTTTATTGTATTTTCTTTATGTACGGGTGTCCTTTAAATGGGGACGCTCGTCCTTGGTATATGGACCACCGTCCATATAATATGGACGGAGTCTTTGTTAGAAAAAAATTAATAGAAAAATCAGACGGCTAGTACACGTAGGCCGGTACAGATTTTGGTGCAAATTTTTTGGTGTCTGTAGCATTATTGGTTTTTTTTCCACGATTTTTCCAATTCTGTTGATGTTTTGACTTATCACGATTCAACAAGTTGATTGATTGTCCTTATAATACAATATAATTGAGGACACTTAACTGTATTTCTATCACTATTAGGAATCTTTCGTTACACTGGGAGAGAGGGGAAACCAACTTGTTTGGCTTGACTAACAGTAATGGGTGTAAAATATCTCTCAAAAATCAAAATCTCTATAAATAGGTTAATCTAGTAGGAACTTCCTCAATCTCATCAAAGTCTTAAGCTTTGCATTAAAACATGGCTACAAAACTTTCCCCAGAACACGCAACCCTCTTCCTCTTGTTGCCGCTTGAGTTTGGCCTTTGAAACAAGAGGTAGAGGTATAGCAATTTAATGGGGGGCTCACTCATAGATACATGCGCCACTGGAAAATACAAAATCGTAAACATAGCATTCCTTTCAAAATTTGGCAGCGACCGAAAACCTGAAATTAACTTAGCCGGTCACTGTGACCCAAATCATTGCCAAGACGTGAGTAAAGGCGTCCGTAACTGCACAAAGGGATCAAGGTGCTGCTCTCAATTGGAGGTGGTACCAACAGTTACCCTTTATTGTCTGATGATGATGCCAGGAGTCTCGCGGACTATCTTTAGAACAACTTCTCGTGCGGACACTCAAATTCTAGACCACTCGGCGACGCCGTATTGGATGGTATAGATTTTGATATCGAAGGAGGTGAACCTCACTATGCAGCACTCGCAAACGGATTGTCCGAGTACAGCAAACAGGGAAGAAAAGTGTACTTAGCCGCAGCACCATAATGTCCTTTTCCGGATTATTGGCTAGGTAGTGCACTTTCCACAGGACTGTTTGATTATGTGTGGATTCAGTTTTATAACAATCCTCAATGTCAGTATACCTCCGGCAATGGTGACAAGTTTAAGAATACATGGAAACAGTGGACTTCATCTATATCAGCTAGTCAGTCCTTCATTGGACTTCTTGCTTCTTCAGCTACTACTGGTAGCGGTTATATGCCACCCAATGAGCTCAAATCTCAAGTTTTACCTTCTGCTAAGGGTTCAGCTAAATATGGAGGTGTGATGCTGTGGAATAAGTATAATGATGATAAAACTAGGTATAGTTCTATAATCCAGAGCAGTGTTTCACCTCATCGGTGTTCTGACTTGTGATAATAAGAATATGGATATGGATATAGAGGGGTGAGCACAGGTAGTGGGTGGAATCGGAACCTATCCGGAATTGATACTATGCGGGTAGGTTCCAGTTCCCTTTTTTTGGAACCGATACTGTGTGGTTTCGGTTCCAGCATATGGAGGAACCAGAACTTGGGAAAAGAACCTAAAGCGGGTACTCAGTTTGGAACCTGCTTGGAACAAAGTACGTGTGCCAGGTTTGGAAACTGCTTGGAACCGATGGTGGATATCCGAATTGGAACCTATTTTGGAATCTGGGCTAAAACAAAATATCTATGAAGAATGGGGGGTCTATGTAATTTTACATATAAAAAAATTAATATATAATATTATATTATAACCATTAGTAATTTAAGTACATTACTTAATTAAATGATTAAAAATTTAATTAATTAAAACATTACATTACAGTTAAATGATTACTTAATCAATAATAATTCTCTTATAAACATTAGTACAATACTCAATTAAATAATTAAAAATTTGATTAATTATAATATTATATTGATTTATAGTACAATTACTTAATTAATTATAACATTACATTATAGCATAATCACTTAATTAATTATTACGTTACATAATTAATTGATTAATTAATTAATCTACATTAGTATATTTTATTAAAATTTTAATTAATTATAATATTAGAATATAGATTTATAGTATGATTACTTAATTAATTATAATATTACATAATTAAATGATTACTTAATTAATTATAATATTACATAATTAAATGATTACTTAATTAATTATAAATTTATAACATTGCATTATAAACATTAGTAATTTACTACATTAGTACATTACTTAATTAAATTATTAGAAATTTAATTAGTTAAAATATTAGATTATAGTTAAATAATTACTTAATTAATTATAACATTATGATCATTTAATTAATTATAACATTATCTAATTAAATGATTACTTAATTAATTATAAATTTATAACATTACATTATAAATATTAATAATTTACTACATTAGTACATTAATTAATTAAATGATTATAAATTAATTAATTAAAACATTATATTATAGTTAAATAATTATTTAATTAATTATAACAATACATTATAATTAAATATTAATACATTATAAATACCTAATTATAACATTACATTTATAAACATTAGTTATATCAAATAGAATATGCTCAATGACAATATAAAATAAGATAATACTAGCTTCACTGACACCTCTCACTGATACCTCTTACTAAACTTATGTGGCAACTTGTAATTGACTTAATTAGACGAGACGCATTATTGGACTGACAAGATCCATGCAAGCTGACCAATTATGAGTTGACACGTGACATTTGTGGAAAAAGGTTAGTAAAAAGTGTTTGTGAGTGTGTTACTCATGAAATAATGGGGAATATGTTGTAAATTTACTTTACAAACCCAAAGCAAAATACCCAATTCGATTAGGGCAAATCGAATTGGTATTATCTCAGTATCTCTTGATTCTCTTCTTCTCTGTTCTCTCTTGTCTTCTCTCGATAGTAGTCATTCGTCGTAAAAAATCTGCCGTCTTCTTCTCCGGTGTTGCTTGAACTTCAACTGTTGATTCTCCGAGGGATACTACTCAGATTGAAGGTGCGTGATATGAAAGTATCTTAATATCATTCTCTCTCTTTTGGCGTTATTATGCAGTAATCTATATTTCTCTCTTTCCTTTTATTCTTTCTGTTCAGTTGCCTTTGTGTTGCGCTTGTGCTTGTTGGGTGAAAGAAACTTAGCACTCAACTCTGCAAGAATTGTAGAATAATTCTTATTTGCTCAGAAGCAAATCAGTAGGCTTATATAGCCTTACAAAAGAAAACTGAAAAACAAATCTTCCACTTAGCTCTAACAGGTCGTGGATCATGAAGAAGAAACAATCAAACTAATATCTACTTTCCTAATAAATAGGATTTATTAAAACAAACTCTAATGACTCAACATATCCTCCCTTAAACTGATTGCACAGTTGTAATTAGTTTATTCTGGTACTCTGCACATCCCAAGTTCTTCACTAAGTGTTTCAAAAGCTTCAAGCTTTAATGTTTTTGTCATGATGTTTGCCATCTGATTTTGAGTGCTGCAATACACAAGCTCCACTGTTCCATCTTTGGTAAGATCACGAAGAAAATGAAAACGAATATCTATATGCTTACTTCGGCCATGAAGTATTGGATTTTTGGATAGCTTAATGGTCGAACTGTTATCACAGTAAATTACAGTGCTTTCATGTTAAGCATGACCAAGTTGTTCAAGAACTCTTCGCATCCAAACTCCTTGACAAGCACAAGAGGCAGCAGCTATAAATTTTGCTTCAGTTGTAGATAATGTGACCACTGGTTGCTTCTTAGAGGACCATGAAATTGCACAAGAACTAAGCATAAAAACATACCCTGATGTACTCCTTCGATCATCTAAGTCCCCTGCATAATCACTATCAGTGAATGCTTCCAGCTTCTCCGTTCCATTCCTCTTGTATAGCAGCCCCAAATTAACTGTTCCCTTGAGATGTCGAAGCACCTTTTTTACTGCTTGCATATGTAACTTTGTTGGACACCCCATGTAGCGGCTTACTAAGCTTATAACATACATAAGATTAGGCCGTGTGGCTGCCAAATACATCAAGCAGCCAACTACCTGTTTATACTCAGTTTCATCAACTTTAACTCCATTCTCATCCTTAGTTAACTTGCACCCAGGAATAATAGGATTTTTAGAAGGATTGTCTCTCTCATTCCAAACCTGTCCAACACCTCCTTTGCATATTTTTTCTGACTAAGATAAATTCCATTTTTATTTTGAACTACCTCAACCCCAGGAAAGTAACGCATCTTTCCTAAATCAGACATATCAAACTCCTTTTTCATGGATTCTTTAAATTCTTCAAACATATTCACATTATTACCAGTAAATATGAGATCATCAACATACAAACTAATGATGAGAATATTACCTCCTTCACTTTGTTTCACAAACAAAGTATGTTCATGCGGACATCTTTCAAAACCTTGCTTGAAGAAGTAAGCTTCAATTCGACTATACCATGCTCGGGAAGCCTGTTTGAGCCCGTACAAAGCTTTCTTCAATTTAAAACCTTCAACTCATCTCCTTTCTTCACATACCCTTGTGGTTGATCAACATAGATTGCCTCAGTGAGTTCCCCGTGCAAGAACGCACTCTTCACATCTAATTGATACACATTCCAAGGTCTTTGAGCAGCAAGAGCAATAACCATTCGAATGGTATCCCAACGAGCCATTGGAGCAAAAATTTTCTTGTAATCAATCCCATATTGTTGAGCATAGGCTTTAGCCACAAGTCCAGCTTTGTACTTTTCAACAGCTCCATTTTCATTTAATTTTGTCTTGAAAATCCATTTTACTCCAATGGTTTTTACCCCAACAGGTAAGGTGGTCAATTCCCAAGTGTTATTTTTTTCGATTGCTGCCATCTCTTGATCCATTGCTTTTCTCCAATGAGCACTTCTGTTTGCTTCTTCAAATGTGGTTGGATCAGCTACATCAACAAATAGCACAAAATTAGTTAGTTCTTCCTCTTCGGAAAAACCTTCTCCACTCACAAAGTCTTCCATCCAAGCAGGTTGGCTCCTTGTCCTCCCTGTTGTTTGTTGAATGTCAAATTGATTTCTTGTCCTCCCTGTTTCTTGATCTTCCCCCAAAGACTGACTTGAACCTGATGAATTATTTGGGGCAGCGGTAGCTTCTCCCTCCCCATTCTCTGTTGTTTCAACACTTTCTTCTTCGTCACTTTGAGAGGCATCATCACTTCTTTCTTCTTCACTTTCTCCCCAATCTAACACATCTAGTTTACTGCTTCAGCACTTCTTCCCCAATCCTAGCATTTGTCTTCTTCAAATTCAACATCTCTATTGATTATAACTCGGTTTGTTGAAGAATCATAGAGACGATAAGCTTTGGATTCTGTACTCATTCCCAACATGACACACTTGATGTTTTTATCATCAAGTTTCTTCCTCTTTGCGTCGAATACATAGACATGAGCAACACAACCAAAAACTCTGAAATAGTGAACTATTGGTTTGTGGCTGCTCTAGGCTTCCTCAGGTGTCTTGTCTTTGACTGCTAATGTTGGACTTCGATTAAGAACATGAACTGTCCAATTAACTGTTTTAGGCCAAAAACACTTTGGAACACTCTTCTCGGACAACATGCTTCGAACCATATTCATGATGGTTCGATTTTTTCTCTCGGCCACTCCGTTGTATTGAGGGGTATAGGCTACTATTAATTGTCTGTTTATGCCATGTTCACTACAAAATGCAGTAAACTCATGTGAGGTAAATTCCCCTCCCCTATATGTTCGAAGACTTGAATGGAGCAACTTGTTTCTTTTTCAACAGAGTTTTTGAAGATTTTGAAAGCTTCAAGTGCTTGAGACTTCTCGGACAGAAAAGAAACCCACATTTTTCGATTATAATCATCAATGAAAGTGATTACATACCTCTTTCCACTACTTGAAGCCGGTGTGATAGGTCCACAGAGATCTGAATGTACCAATTATAGCTTGTGTGTAGCTCGCCACAAGCTCTTCTTTGGTAATGGTTTCCTGTGTTGCTTACCTATCATGCAATCTTTGCATAGCTTACTTGGCAACGTCATTGCAGGTAACCCCTTCACCATCTCTTTTTGTTGCAAGGTCTTCAATCCCTTGAAACTGAGATGCCCATAACGACAATGCCACAAATGTGTATTATCTTCAGAAACAGTTTGAAAGCAAGTTGAGATTGTAGGCATCTTGGTCACTAGAATGACAAACATTCTGTTGGTGGACATAGTAGTTTGCATGATCAGCCCTTTCCTTGGATGATAAACTCCACACACCCCATCTTTAATTAATATGGCAGCTCCCTTTTCTTGCAACTGTCCGATGCTTATGAGATTATTTTTTAATTCTGGCACATAATACACATCTGTGATGACTTGTGTAATTCCATTAACATGAAATTTGACACTGCCCCTGCCAATTACGGCCATCTTTGTGTCATTTCCGAGCTTTACTGAATAACAAAATTGATCATCAATATCAGTGAACCATTCCTTGTTTCCACTCATGTGATTACTGCATCCAGAGCCGAGAAACCAAGCTTCCTTTCTCTTGTCATCATTGAAGTCAACATGTGCCATCAAGAGCATTTCTTCACTATCAACTAATTCTGCATAATTGACACCTCGTTCCCATTCAGGACATTCATATTGAAAATGTCCTAATGTTTGACAATTGTAGCATTCCACCAAAGCTTTGTTGAATGGTTGTCTACCTCTTCCTCTTCCTCTCCTCAAAAGCCTTCTTTTCCTCTGCCCCTTGCTCCANGATTCCAATTCCAATCCCTAGGGCTTTCATCCTCCAGACTTTCCCTTTCCATTTACTTCGAATACGCCGTGGTTTCCATGGATTTACCGGAAGATTGCTGGGAATTGATCCTGAATTCCTTGGGCGATGAGCGCCGCTTCGAACCCGTATCTTTTGTCTCCCACAAGTTACTTTCCATCACCAATAATCTCCGCCGTAACCTCAATATCACTCAACAAGCTCTCCCTCAGATGTTCAATCTGCTTCGCCGCTTCCCAAATCTCAAAAAACTCGATTTTTCTCAAGTGACCTTGGATGTGGATGGCGTTCTTTGCTCAGTTTCAGAACGTGAGATGGATCTTGTTTCACTTAATATTTCAAACCAGAAGGAATTTCCCATAACCGGTCTTCAAGAATTGGCCTCAAAAAATAAGAATTTAAAGGAATTGGTTTGTTCAAAAATTGGATTTTTAAAAGATGAAGATGTGATTGCAATAGCTGAGTCTTGTCCGGCTCTTGAAGTTCTTGACATTAGTTATCCTGATTATGATTGTAGTTTTTTGCCAGATGGGTCGCAGGATTATCGGTCTTGTGAAGGTTTTGTATCCGATGCTGGGATTTATGCTATGGCGATGAAGCTCGAGAGACTGCAAAAGATTGATATTTCTGGTAATTTTTTCCTTACTGATAAGTCTCTTGCTTCAATCACTGCGAATTGTCGTTTGTTGAGAGAACTTGTGGTTAATGATTGTGATTGCATTACTGAATTCGGTATTGGTGTACTAATGAGTTGTAGTCGGAATTTGAGTTCAGTTTCAACGAGTGGAATTGGAATTTCTCCTATTCATCAATTTTTTGGTCAACATTTTGGTGAAGCAAGAAATTTATGTGAAATTGATCTTTCGAATTCGTATTTATCCGACGAATTCCTTTGTTCAATAGCAGAAGCTTCTCTTAAGTTGGAGAAATTTAGTCTTTCTCATTGTCATAATTATACATTTGCTGGAATCTCGGTATTGTTGCGAAAGTACCAATCTCTTGAATATTTAAACCTTCAAGCAGCAAATTTTCTCATTGATGAGTCAATGATTGAGTTATCTAAGTTTCTCCAGAGTGTAATCTCAATAAACCTTGGTTACTGTTCAAAGCTTACCAATGCAACATTCTTTACACTCATAAGAAACTGTCCTCTGTTGAATGAAGTAAAAATGGAGGTTACAAATCTGGGGATAGAGGAGTTTACAAATGATTTGAAAATAAACCCTCGAGTCAAGGCTTTGCACTTGGCTGGGAATGGCAATTTGAGCGATGAATTTCTGAAAAAGGTTGCATTACTTTGCCCCAGTTTACAAGTTCTTGATTTGTCCTGCTGTTTGGGAATAACAGAAGAAGGAATTGGTGAAATTTTGAGGAATTGCAGAGAGGTCAGACATTTGGAGATTTACTTTTGTCGACAGTTGAATAATCTTGGTATAGATTTTGAGCTGCCTAAGTTGGAGGTTTTGCTAGCATCCGCATCTGGATTGAATGAAGATGGACTGACAACAATTGCAAATAATTGTGGCCGACTATTGTATCTGAATTTGGATAAATGCTTAAATGTTACCACCAATGGGGTGGTGAAAGTGGTGGTAAATTGTATCTCATTGAGGGAGATAAATTTGAAGTGGTCTAATGTGAATGTCGGTATTGTGGCTTGGATGGTGTTCACAAGGCCGTCACTAAGGAAAATAATCCCACCTGGTGGTTTCACTCCTTCTGATAACCAGAGGAGCTATTTCTTCAACCACGGATGCCTAGTTTGTAAAGGCTAGGCGAGAGTAGAAGCTATACTTGTTTTCTTTTGGTTAGGTCTTCACAAAGTTGTTGTGAGAGTGTGCAGATATGTGGTGATAGCTACTCCATTGCCATTGTGCACTGGAGCTCTTGTATTTATTTGTTTCTCCTTTCATTATTATTGTATCGTTCTGTGCTTACACCCTGATTATATATTGAGTAAAATGTTGAACTTGTTAATTTTCCGAAGCTTGTTTAACCCTCATTGTATTTCATACTATTGTTTCTTCATTTCCTTGAAAGCAACTTAAAAATTTATTGTTCTGAGAAGGTTTTGAAGAATCTTTTTATAAGTCTATAAATTTCTAGAGGAGAGCCTCAAGGTGTTCGTATGGATGGATTTGAAAATGAAAATTTGGACTAAGCACGAGAAATTCTGAATAGTTCACCCGTTCCACAAGAATTTTTGATAGAACACATAGATTATACCAAACTTCTCAATTGTTTCACCCGTTCGCAGAGCTTTGATTAGAACATGTTGTTGCTGTTATAATCCATCTAAATGGAACCCAGTAATCTATTTGATATATATATATATATATTTTAGACCGATGTCCAGTTTTGGGTTTTGTAATTGCGTGTAAGGCTTAATAAGTTCAATGTATTGACTATAATTAAAATGAGTTTGTGATTTCTTCTTAATCTAACTTAAAGATTCTCTTCCTATCTGAGTTTTTACATAAAACAATTTTGGTAGTGGATCCAAAGGCTATATCTAGTTTCCCAATGATATACACTCTTGGAAATTTTCCGGTTTTACACTGAATAAGAGAAAAATGTCTTTTTGGGTAGTTTGGTTCATTATTGGGTAGTTTTTAGAATAATCTTTTGAAAAAAGTTAAATTGAGTGGGTATTACGATGTAGAATTTTGAAAATTAATATAAATACCGCTATTTTTATTTATTTACTAAACACCCCTATAACAAAATATTCAAAGTTTTACGGACAGCTGGCCACCACCGCAGGAGGGTGGCCGGAGTTGCCTTATCAGCGCATGACCTGCTCGATCTTGCCAGCCGTGCACCGATCTGATTGGAAAAGGCCAGATCTACGGCTAGATCTGTCCATTGGTAGTCAGCGACGACCAAAGATCTAGTCGAAAAAGGATAGATAGACACACTACGGACCAGCTTCAATCGATAGTGCGCCATTATACTAAATTCTGGCCAACTTCCAGTAGTGGTGGTAAGAATCTGGTAAATTTGGGTTACTACTTACTAGGGTGTTTTTGTCAATTTAAAAAAAAAATTAGGGTTATTTAGTTAAATTAATAAATTTAGGGAGATTAAAGGAAATTGAATATATAATGGTCATTATATATATATAGTATAACTGTTTTACATGAGAGTTTTTTTCTCTTAACTGCACAATTCTTGCAGGCAGCTGCCTTTTTCTGTCCTCCTTTCCTGAATCGCTGCTTTTGGATTGATCTGTTTCTCTTTTATTTTAAACACAACATTTGCGCTCACTTGGGCCTTAGTTTTACTTTGTTTCACTTTAAACCAAAATTCCAGCAATTAACATTGCAAAAGATGGAGTGACAAACTGACAAAATCAACAATCACAAAAGTCAAATCCCCAGTATTATTATTTATCACTATAGAAATCAGAAGGTTCAGCGTTGAATCCTGTAAAGTATTTTCCTGATGACATATTTTACTTAAACAACCCCTGTTATCAGCACACTCCAGGTAACAACCGAACCTTCTATTCCCTTGTACTATCCTACAGTTGAGCAATTATTTAGTAATTTATCCAGCTCGATCAGACATTAATTTGATCGAGCCCTATATGAACATTAATTTGTAGAATTCTCCGATTATCTTCTGCTAATCTTATTATCATCTGATATTTTTTGTCTGCATCATCTCTCTTGTTTTCATGTTTTCTATGTTTCTTTTGGCTTATCTTTTATATGTTTTGGCAGATCTTTTAGTCTTACTAGAATTTTCTCTGCATCACATCCACGCTTTTCTCATCCTTGCTTTGTTTTTATTATGTTTATGCTGGTAGTTCTTTCTATAGTTTTCTAAGCATCACATCCACGCTTTTCTCATCTTTTTGTTTTATTTGATTTTCAGTTTACATATTATTGATTGTAGATTTATTATGCTTTTCACTAATAAATTTTGCAGGTTAGAAGAGTATGGATGAGAAAGTGATGCCAATCGAATCTCAAAATTGCCTCCTTTTATCATCCATCACATCATGACTTACCTCTCCTTGAAGGAGGTAACTCAAACCAGTGTCTTGTCAAAGCCATGGAAGGAATTAAGTACATCATTCCCCTTCTTTGATTTTGATCAAGATTTACTATAAACGTGGCAGGCGGCGAGAGTTCCAGTCATTGCATGAACGAGCAGATGAATTCATGAATTTTGTTGATCGTTCCCTGCTCAAGTTCTGCAAGCTATCTCTGGATACTGTCTTTATAAATGACCAGACAGTTCGAAAGCTGACTAGTGAATGCCCTTTGCTTGAAGATTTGCGTCTTTATTGTTGCTGCGGTTTGAAGCATTTATGCGTCACCAAAGCTCGCAATCTCAAAAGTAGTATATATATTCAGTTGCGCCCAGATGAACTTGAAAGTATTCACTTTTTGTTCCAACTCTTCAGGAGTTAACCCTTAAGCTTAGTAGTACTACCTTTATGAGAAAGAAGTAGAACCCGGTGATTGACTTCGCAGGATTTCATAAAATCTACTATGTAAAATCTCATAATAATCCCTATAAAATGTCAAAAAGATCCGCTAGAGTGACTTGGCTGAGGCCGCTGAGGGACTAGAGTTTATTCAAATTTTTTAGAAATATTTCTTCCGACTCAAGTATTAGAAAGTGAAGATTTTCATTTTGTTTCCGCTAAATATGTAATTTTTCACTAAATATCTTACTTTCAACCCCTAATAAGTTGCAATATGAGGTTCATTCTTCATATTAGTGGAGAATAATGCAAAGGAAGCAATAACTGGTTATGAAGAAAGTCTTGAAGAGCATGCCGATGACTCTAAAGCTCAAGTCATTGAAGAATTTGTTGAAGGCGGTACAGGTCTCATGCTAGTGGTTGGACGAGTTTGTCTTGCACAAGTGAACAGAGTTGGTTCAACATTATATATTTTTCACTCTACTTGCACCATTTCGGGAACCATTAAAAGGGAAAAGAAGCTGAGCTTGGAGACTAAGCCATATCCCGGTCCTTTGTCCATTGGTTCTACTTCTACATACAAGGACCAACTATGGTGTGATGTTATTGCAATGGGCGTATCTCATATATTACCATTATCACCATCACCATCACCATCACCATCATAAATTTAAGTAAAAAATAGAAAGTATAAGTTAAAACTTGTAATTTAATTTAAAATAGATATTAAGTTGCTTAAATATTTGAAACCAACCTTCTAAACCATCGGTTGAATCATAAAAAGAGGGGTGATCAGCAACTCCAGTTGCAGCAGGAATAGATCCTTCTCCATATAACATTTGTTCCAACTCCTCATAATTAAGTTCACTGACCTCCTCTTCATCGTCAACTATCCAACATTCAGTTTTGGCAAATTTGATGCAAGTTTTTGCTCACACATATCCCTCAAAAGCTCCTTATATTCTTTGGCTGCTTGTTCCCATGCCTCAGTCTCAATCTTCACTTGCCTTCTCTTAAGCATATGATACTTCTTAGACCCTATTCCATGCCCATTTTTTTTACTTTTTCTCTGAGTATTCACTCCCTCTTTATGCTCTTCTCTCTTCATTTCTTGCAACAACCCCCGAACTTCGTCAACAACTGACACATCTTCTTCAACATCAGTTGAAGAAACAGCCTCAGCTACATTGGCATACCCTCTCAAACACAACCCATTACCCCAATTACCATTCTTCAAAACTCCAAAACATGGCCTCCCCAAATAATCCTCATGACTAAAAATCTCACCAACCGGACAAGAGCCCAGTTCATGATTTCCGCTAGAACCCTGCTCCAAACATCCAAATTTGCATTGTCCATGAAAAATCGAGTCTTGAGAAAACCCCAAAAAGCTGTAAGCATGTGAAGAGGGTTTTTTACAATCAAGGGAAGAAGATCTCAAAATTGTTTGCCTAGCAAGGTTTCTCCACATAACTGAGGAAATATTTTCAGGGTTTCGATAAAGAAGCAGGGTTTAATTGTTATCACAAAGACCTAAGGGATGAAGTTTGTGGGCAGAGATAGGGCTTTGGTATTGAACATCAATTGAGCTGTCGTCGATGAATGCAGCTATCGCCGTTGATTTCCAGCAAGGAACGGAGCTATCGTCGTCTTCTAGGAATGGAGATGCCGTCGTCGTCATCGATTTCTAGCGAGGAATGGAGCAGCCATCGTCGCCGTTGATTTCCAGCGAGGAACGGAGCTGTTGTCGTCGTCCAGGAATGGAGCTACCATTGTCGTCATTGATTTATAGCGAGGAATGGAGTAGCCGTCATCGTAGTCGATTTCCAACAGGGAATGGAGCTGTCATCGTTGATTTCCAGCGAGGGAGGAAGGCGTCGTCGTCGATTTCAGAGAGTTCAGTTGTGATTTGGTGAATGGTTGCTATTTCAGACTTCAGGGAGTGGAGTTCATTGCGATTTGAGTGGGATTTCAGAGAGGAATTTGCATAGAGAAGAAGCTGAGAAATATAAGAAATAGAGAAATGAAATCAGAATGGAATGGGCTTGCGATTGCGTAGAGTTAGGGATTTTTGCAACTTTCGACTGATTTATCCGCTGGTCCAGTTGGACCGACGGTTCACATATTTTATCCAGTTTTTAAATGGTTTAAAGCGGGTTATTATATAGTAACGGGTTTAGTGTTGACTCGAACCAAACACATGACCGGGTCCCAGTCCAATCGGTTGGACCAACCGATCCGGTCTGATTTTTAAAACAATAGTTGCCCTCCGATTCGGGTTTTAAAACAATGGGTAAAAGTTGGCAATATGATAAAGATGTGGTACATGATCACAAGAAAAATAATGACAGTTTTATGTTTGATGGTATCAACATCGTTTTAATGCCTAGTTGAGAGGTCTCTCACGTAAGTCATCCTTTAATCATCCTACCTTGTTTGCTACAACCCCTAACATGCTTTTGATGATAGATGATCGCCCTCAAGCAAATGCAACAACAAAACAACCACATTATGTGGATTCTAAATTCGAGGGCAAATTTCCTCCGTCTTGGGGGGAGTGATACAGACCATATTATCCCAAATTTATCCCATTTAACACATTGTTTTAAAATCCATTCCTTTGTAAGATCCGACAATGTGATCGGATCACGAGTCGATTGGACTGTTGATATCAACTATAAAAAATAGTTTTAAAAAATTTAATTAGTCCCTTGAATTTTAATATATTACCCAAATACCCCTAAAAATCACAATGAGGCCTTGAAATTTTTATTTATTTCAAAATGCCCCAAATAATTTAGNTTAATATTGCTAATATTTCTGGTTCAATTATTAGTGTGGGCTTTTTACTGAATTGAAAATATTAAAAAACAAAAATTCACTGAATTGAACTATGCTCTATTGCCTTGTAAACTCTGGGTTCTGGGTAGATACAATCTTTGTTTTCATTTTTATTCTTAGTTCATTATGATTTGTTGTATCTTTTGTTTTCGGAAAAAAAAAAAAAAAACAATTATATTTAAATCTAATTAAAATTTCTTGCTTAAGGTATCATTTAAGAACAATTTATTCATTTAAGCACATGAAATATATTCTCATTACAAGTATTTCGTTTACAAAATAACAGTAACATACGTTAAGCTATACGACAGTAATAAAATTTTTAATTATGTCTTAAGTAGGTCTATTATTTTAATTAAAATTTTTTTTTTCAATTTATTATGTCAATACATTATAGGATCCGCTTGGAAGTTTTTTTTTCATTAGTTTTGAAAGGTTTTTAACTAAACTGGTTTTGAAGTATTCTAAAACCATTACTTGTCAAATTTTTTATACACTGGTTTTGACTGGCTCAAAAATCCCTCAGAACTAATATAGTATATTTTTCAAGATGTTTTGGTTGGTTTTAAACTTTTATTCCACAAATACCCTATCCACTATAAAACTATCCCAATTATATCAAAAAAAAAAAAAAAAATTAAACATATTATACACGTCTCCAACCATATTAATATAAAATAATTTTAAACAATCATAAAAAAAAAAAAATTTAAATCTCATTTTTACATGCTTTCTTGGAGAAATGGAATTGCAGTTTTTCAATCATTCTAGATGTTCCAAAGAATGACAAAAAATGATAAGAAGACTTTATCACATTTGAAGTTATAAAATACTAATAAGTAGAAAACAAATAAAGAACGCTTACCTTATAATTGAAAAAACAAAACTCCCAAATACTGATTGAATTTGAGGTATTTTTATAGGCATATATGTAAATTTATCATTTTAAAAAACTGCCAGAATCACTGCAAAATAAACTCCCAAACATAAGTTGGGTGTTTTAAAAATCGCTACTAAAAACCCTTTAAAACCGTTATGATGGTTTACCCTTATAACCGTTATCATAAAATTCCAAATGGACCTTAAGAAGCGGTGAAGGTAAAGATTAAACAAAAAGAAGAAAATATTAAAAATATATACATATAATAACAATAATCGAACTCACAATGTAAACAGATATTTCATTTTCATTTCAATTCATGTAATGTTTAAATTATGATGTAAAACAAATATGTTATTTTCATGTCAATTTATAATTTGATTCAGTAAGAAAGAATCATTCATATTTTATTTTTCCTAAATTATTCATTAGTCTAAATCAAACAATAATGACACATCATATAAAATGATTAATAAAATATAAAAATTCAGTAGAATTATTTAATCACCGTCAGTGCATTATAAAATTAAATTACTATTTCAAAGAATAATTATAATTATATGATAAATGAATTATGTGAATCAAACAATAATAATAATAGTAATAGAAGAATTAATTTTCATATAAAAAAGAAGGAATTTTTCATATAAAATTAATCACAGATAAGCCCCTTACACAATAATCTATTTAGTCCGGGCGAATATATAAAGAATTAAAGGGTTAAATTAAAATTTTTAGACCCATAGGACGGGTCCCAACCAATTTGGGACCGGTCCTAGAGAGTCCAGTCCCTGGGCCTATATGCATTCTGATATGGTTTAGAGAGCACAAAGCAGTCGGAATCCCAGTCTGTTATTCGGAGATATTTCAACCCTTTCTGGAATGTTTATCCTACAATTGTAATAACAAATTAATTAAGATGTTTAATCGTAGCAACAGTGATTTACAACCAAAGAACATGTCAAGTTATCATCTGAAAGAAACAAAGAAATAAAAATGAAAATCACATATATGTATTATTTTCTACCATTATAAAATGCGAGTCGAGCAAACTGGTGTTATCTCTATCAAAGTTCTTGTTAAGGTCCATTCAACATTCACCTTTGGTAACCCAAACAGAGCATATTTACAAGGCAAAAATAAAATGCACCAGGACACTTAAATTGCATGTAAATCACAATTTCTCATTTTATAATTTCTTAAAGATTATATCATGTACAACACAAGTTCTCAAAACTTACACTCAGCTACCTACCTCAGGGTGACTAAGTTATTCAGAAATTGTTATTCCCCACACACATATATATATACACATTAAATAGAAATTTCCTGACATTAAAAATCTATCAATAAAATTTTAGAACTAATTGTACCAAGGAAGATACAAGGTTTTTCTTTCCTTCCTAAGTTCAGGCCATTTGTGTATAAATATATGCTATTGCAACTCATTAACTTTCTAAATCACTGGATTCAAATGAATTGCCACTACAAAGCAATTAGCAATCAGGCGTCAAAAACCCACAACAAGGAAAAAAAAAACACCAACAAAAACGGAATGTGTCAACAAAAGTTTGCAATTTCCAGTTCTAATCACCCAACAGAGTTATAACCACCCATATTTCAGAAGAAATGCAAGCTACAACAAATTTGACTGATATTTGTTCTCTATCACTCAAGAGGTAACAACATAAAGAACAATATGAAATTCTGTTGGAAACCAGTACATGGTCGGCCACCTGAACATAACCACCAGTTTTCCAGATTTTGTAGTCAACTACCAACTTGCTGAAATGCATAACACATTATCTAGACTTCTAATTGTCCTCTCAAACTAACCTAATTCACAAACATGCACAAATAAAGAAAAAACTTGATTCTGAATTGCTAATCTCCTAATTGTTCCTACTGGATCATATATTACACATAATTCATCAGGTCACTATATCTGCTTGATACTCATAAAGCCTGCTGTGCACATATTCTCTTTTTAGTTCAATAAATGTCATTACTAGTTCTTCTTCATCTCTCAAAACCTTTTCATCAAATAAGAAATAAAGTTTCAATCCAATGCAAATTTTGAAGCTCAAAACTGAGTCAATCAGTATCACATTTGAAAACATAGTATTTCTAACTACTTTACCCAAAGCTTTCTCAAGATGGCACATAAATCTAATGTCATAAAAATTGCTAAAATAATCTACAAAACCCTTTATTCAAAAATAAAACCATTAAAGGCATTTTTTGCATTTGTCCAATATCTGCTTAGTCATCCTGTTCCATTGGGCTGTTCTTCCAAGCTAATATCTTTACTACACATCCTACAAGGGAGATATGCTGTCATCTCTCAAGCAGTTACAAACCTCAATCAGACAATCATCTACTCCTCAAATCTATAACACGTTTGTATCTTTAATAAGTGCTCTCAAACACTAGAAATTATCCTATTGTTCTTAATCATTATTCACGACTTTTGTTTAAGTTGATCTCCAAAATCTTGGGCATAAGTCAAAAATAAAGGTTATAACATGTATCATGCAACTAAGGATTTAAGATATTTAGTTCAACAAGAATGTCAAAGTTTAAGAAAAAAGCAAACGTAACCCCTTTCCCCTATACTCGAGCAGATCCACAATCTGATTTTGACATCTTAAATTCTTTTAACTTTTGAAAGCTCAATTTTCATTTTTTCAGCCAAAGACATGTTATCTGGATGGAAATACTGCATCAAACATATTCTAAAACCATATATAAAATTACTAAACAAATTCTATAATATCAGCAACAAAAAATGTGAAGAAAACCACTCTCGCCTTCTCAACTAAATGTTCCTTTGGAGGATGCATCATAAATTTTGGTGTCCGATTTAACTGAACTAATATATCAAGTCCTTGGCCTGAAATGCAATAAAAATGAATTCCAATAAAAGAAATTTAATGATGAAGCAAACTCAGTCTATACTTTCTTGGCCTTCTCCTCGCTAGAAATCTTGAGTTTAACTGATAGGCCCCCTATCAATAAAGTTTATCAATACAAGGGCCGAAGGGTGTGAGACGTGTGAATCATCAGTAAAGGTGGTCTCTAAAAGTTGTTATGCCAGTAGGATTCAGTTAGAGGAAAAATATGTGGCAGTAGAGTACGTGGCAGGAATATGGGTAAAGTTCACTAGTATATTAAGGCAGTTAGAATAAGGAATAGGGATATCATNCTCAAACACTAGAAATTATCCTATTGTTCTTAATCATTATTCACGACTTTTGTTTAAGTTGATCTCCAAAATCTTGGGCATAAGTCAAAAACAAAGGTTATAACATGTATCATGCAACGAAGGATTAAAGATATTTAGTTCAACAAGAATGTCAAAGTTTAAGAAAAAAGCAAATGTAACCCCTTTCCCCTGTACTCGAGCAGATCCACAATCTGATTTTGACATCTTAAATTCTTCTAAATTTTGAAAGCTCAATTTTCATTTTTTCAGCCAAAGACATGTTATCTGGATGGAAATACTGCATCAAACATATTCTAAAACCATATATAAAATTACTAAACAAATTCTATAATATCATAACAAAAAATGAGAAGAAAAGCACTCGCGCCTTCTCAACTAAATGTTCCTTTGGAGGATGCATCATAAATTTTGGTGTCTGATTTAACTGACCTAATATATCAAGTCCTTGGCCTGAAATGCAATAACATACAGAAATCATTAGAGGGAAAACTGAATTCGCATAAAAATTAATTCCAATAAAAGAAATTTAATGATGAAGCAAACTCACTCTATACTTTCTTGGCTTTCTCCTCGCAAGAAATCTTGAGTTTAACCAAGCTCTCCCTTAAATCTCCGAACGAAACACCAGCAATCCGATACTCCTCTCCTTCTCTTCCATCTCCCTCAGTCTCATTAATCTTTCAGTACAGGGAGGATGCTATTCTTGAACGCTGAAGTTACTTCAGTTTCAAGCTATTCTTGAACGCTGAAGTTACTTCAGTTTCAAGCTATTCTTGAACGCTGACAACGACAACAGATCAGCAGCCACATTGCCATCAACACTACTATCACTACTACTATTTGATCTCATTTTTCTTAAACTCTATAATTGCCTCAAAAGAGAGCTTTCCGCGAGGTTTTGAATCGCTGTTTGCGTCTCTTTCGGAAATTTCTCGAAACACTGACGAAAGGTCCAGTCCTAGGGGTGGTGGCACGGCGGAACCTTGCCGGAACTCGGCTGGATTCTTTCTGATCTCTTCGAGCGAAGCTGAATTGGAGGGAGCTGCTCTAGAGGACGGCAAACCAGTAGGGTTTTGCTTCTGTTGTAGTTGGGACGGTTTCTTGCGGCTTCCTTTGACATCACTAAAATAAGAGTTGAGTGAAGATTGTTGGAAAGAGGAGCTGTTGTTGTTGTTTTCAAATGCTCCCAGTTTTCTTAAACTCTCTTTAACTGCCTCCCCAACTGCGTCAAATAAGAGCCTCGCCCTCACGTTTGAATCGCTGTTTGGGTCTCTTTCGGAAATTTCCTTTTTGATCTCTTCGAGCAAACCTGATTTGGAGGCAGCTGCTCTAGAGAACGGCGAACCGATAGCGTTTTGCTTCTGTTGTAGCTGGGACTGTTTCTTGCAGCTTGCTTTGACATCACTGAAATAAGAGTTGAGTGAAGATTGTTGGAAAGAGGAGTCGTTGTTGTTGTTGTCTTTGAATGATCTCATTTTTCTTGAATCCTTTCTAACTGCCTCAAAAGAGAGCTTCCCGCTAGGTTTTGAATCGCTGTTTGCGACTTTGCGTCTCTTTCAAAAATTTCTCGAAACACGGACGAAAGGTCCAGTCCTAGGGGTGGTGGCACGACGGAACGTTGCCGGAACTCGACGGGATTCTTTCTGATCTCTTCGAGCGAAGCTGATTTGGAGGGAGCTGCTCTAGAGGACGGCAAACCGATAGGGTTTTGCTGCTGTTGTAGTTGGGACGGTTTCTTGCGGCTTCCTTTGACATCACTAAAATAAGAGTTGAGTGAAGATTGTTGGAAAGAGGAGTCGTTGTTGTTGTTGTTGTTGTTTTCAAATGCTCCCAGTTTTCTTAAATTGTCTCTAACTGCCTCCCCAACTGCGTCAAATAAGAGCCTCGCCCTCACGTTTGAATCGCTGTTTGGGTCTCTTTCGAAAATTTCCTTTCTGATCTCTTCGAGCAAACCTGATTTGGAGGCAACTGCTCCAGAGAATGGCGAACCGGTAGCGTTTTGCTTCTGTTGTAGCTGGGACTGTTTCTTGCGGCTTGCTTTGACATCACTGAAATACGAGTTGAGTGAAGATTGTTGAGAAGAGGAGAAGCCGTTGTTGTTGTTGTTTTCATTGTTGTCGTTTTGGGAAGTTGAGAAAAGGTGAATGAGAGATGGGTTAGAGAGGCATCTGGGTTTTGCGTTTACAGAGATGGAGAGTCGTGAAAGAGTGAGTGATGAAATGGAGGTTAGGGTTTTTAAAATGAAGGGTAAAGAAACGAGGGCTTAGTGGCTTCGGTTTAGGAGTTGGACCGGGAATTTGACCCGATTTAGAGAATTATTGTAGATAATCTTTGTTTGTTTTATGTTAATTTAGTTAAACACCCCTTATAATAAAAGTTTATAAATTAATAAAAACACCCCTATCCACCCACATTTGCCAGATTCCGACCACCACCATTGGAAGGTGGTCGAAATCTGCTATAATGGGGCACGACTGGCTAGATCTGGCCGACCGTGCGCCAATATGGTTTTTTTCAGCCAAATCTATGATAGATCTGACAAAAAACAATCAGATCTAGTTGTCGTCATTGATGACCAGATGTGGTCAAATATATGGCCGTTAACAACTAGATCTTTGACCGTAGATCTGACATTTTTCGACCAAATCCACTGTGGATTTGGTTGGAAAAGGCTAGATCGGCACACTACTTGTCAAATCTTGCCAGTAGTGCATCATTAAGCCAGATTTCAGCCACCTTCCAACGGTAGTGGCTAAAATCATAAAATATGGGTGGGTAAGGGTGTTTTTGTCAATTTATAACTTTTTTTTTTTGTTGGGAGTGTTTAGTTAATTAACAAACCTATGAGGTTTAAAAAAGTTAAATATAATAAAATTAGATTTTCATAATAGAAAAACAAATATGTATTTTGGGTAGGATAAGAATATGATAAAGTAGAAATATTAAAACAAACACAACCGAGTTTTATGATTCAGAAATCATAAAGTTTTTGTCAAAGAATAAATTTTAAAGTTTATAAAAAAATTATGTAATATATAAGATCAAAAATCAAAATATTTTACTTTGTGTTCAAGATTATTTAATACAAGTAATATTTATCATAAATAATGGCGGTTTAGACTATCCATCTTAAATTAAGTAAATTTTCTCTAATTTGATATATCTATGGGAGCGTTTGGGTCATCTAATGTTTTATTATAAGAGATATTATATTAACGGAAAAATAGATCACTTTGAAGGTTACTAGGAATGTTTAGAAAATGTGTTTGGTTAGTTCGAATAAATTGGTAANGATAGGGTTTTGCTGCTGTTGTAGTTGGGACGGTTTCTTGCGGCTTCCTTTGACATCACTAAAATAAGAGTTGAGTGAAGATTGTTGGAAAGAGGAGTCGTTGTTGTTGTTGTTGTTGTTTTCAAATGCTCCCAGTTTTCTTAAATTGTCTCTAACTGCCTCCCCAACTGCGTCAAATAAGAGCCTCGCCCTCACGTTTGAATCGCTGTTTGGGTCTCTTTCTAAAATTTCCTTTCTGATCTCTTCGAGCAAACCTGATTTGGAGGCAACTGCTCCAGAGAATGGCGAACCGGTAGCGTTTTGCTTCTGTTGTAGCTGGGACTGTTTCTTGCGGCTTGCTTTGACATCACTGAAATACGAGTTGAGTGAAGATTGTTGAGAAGAGGAGAAGCCGTTGTTGTTGTTGTTTTCATTGTTGTCGTTTTGGGAAGTTGAGAAAAGGTGAATGAGAGATGGGTTAGAGAGGCATCTGGGTTTTGCGTTTACAGAGATGGAGAGTCGTGAAAGAGTGAGTGATGAAATGGAGGTTAGGGTTTTTAAAATGAAGGGTAAAGAAACGAGGGCTTAGTGGCTTCGGTTTAGGAGTTGGACCGGGAATTTGACCCGATTTAGAGAATTATTGTAGATAATCTTTGTTTGTTTTATGTTAATTTAGTTAAACACCCCTTATAATAAAAGTTTATAAATTAATAAAAACACCCCTATCCACCCACATTTGCCAGATTCCGACCACCACCATTGGAAGGTGGTCGAAATCTGCTATAATGGGGCACGACTGGCTAGATCTGGCCGACCGTGCGCCAATATGGTTTTTTTCAGCCAAATCTATGATAGATCTGACAAAAAACAATCAGATCTAGTTGTCGTCATTGATGACCAGATGTGGTCAAATATATGGCCGTTAACAACTAGATCTTTGACCGTAGATCTGACATTTTTCGACCAAATCCACTGTGGATTTGGTTGGAAAAGGCTAGATCGGCACACTACTTGTCAAATCTTGCCAGTAGTGCATCATTAAGCCAGATTTCAGCCACCTTCCAACGGTAGTGGCTAAAATCATAAAATATGGGTGGGTAAGGGTGTTTTTGTCAATTTATAACTTTTTTTTTTTGTTGGGAGTGTTTAGTTAATTAACAAACCTATGAGGTTTAAAAAAGTTAAATATAATAAAATTAGATTTTCATAATAGAAAAACAAATATGTATTTTGGGTAGGATAAGAATATGATAAAGTAGAAATATTAAAACAAACACAACCGAGTTTTATGATTCAGAAATCATAAAGTTTTTGTCAAAGAATAAATTTTAAAGTTTATAAAAAAATTATGTAATATATAAGATCAAAAATCAAAATATTTTACTTTGTGTTCAAGATTATTTAATACAAGTAATATTTATCATAAATAATGGCGGTTTAGACTATCCATCTTAAATTAAGTAAATTTTCTCTAATTTGATATATCTATGGGAGCGTTTGGGTCATCTAATGTTTTATTATAAGAGATATTATATTAACGGAAAAATAGATCACTTTGAAGGTTACTAGGAATGTTTAGAAAATGTGTTTGGTTAGTTCGAATAAATTGGTAAATAATATGTTTAGTTGGGAGAATAAGTGGTTGGGTATATAATATAGATTACTAAATTGCCCTCTTTTTTAAACATTAATATAATATTATTTTTATTATTATATTTTGAATCATCCTTTTAACCCCCTACATTTGAAACATTGCTAAAACACTCAAGTCATATAAAATTTTAATTTGTAGCAAAATCACCCCTACCCACCCCAAGCCATTGCAGCCAGCCAGACACCATTGTCGGCTGTCGTCGACAATTTACGAAATGGCGCACGATTGGCCATGCATGGTCGACTGTGCGCGGGCAAAGCCATTTTCGCCATGGATCACAAATTCATAGTCATTTCATAGCTAGATCTATGGTTGTTTCACAACCACATATTTGGCAGTGAAATGGCCATAGAAACACCAAATCTAGCCATTTCATAGATCCATGGTCGGAAAATGCCTTACTAGCGCATGACTGGTCAGATCTCGTCGATCGTGCACCACTGAGGCGACTGACACCGGCAGCCGACAGTGGTCTTGGGCAACTGGGGGTATTTTGTTAACTTTTAAACTTTTTTATAGCTGAGGTGTTTTAGCCAATTTCTCAAATGTAAGGAGGCTGGGTAATTGTTATTTGGTAGATATTTGAGAGCAATTGTGTTCGAATGATATTTAATTAAGGGCAAAATAGGTTTAAAAAAAATAAGATTACCTGTTGATGTTTTAATCCTAGGGGGAAAGGTATCGGATTACCCCCAACATTACCAACAGTAAATACTATTTGCAATAAAAGATTCTTGTAATATTTTATTACTTGCAAACCAAACACTAGAATTTTGTGAAATAAATGAAGATTACTCCCGTTATCTTATAGGCCCCTATCCAAACGCACCCTATAAATTAAGATTATATAATTTTAAAGAGTAATACTACACGTACAAAATAATTTCACAAAGATTTCTATACAAAGTGATGTGAAAAAAAATTTATGGAGCAGTGAATATGATAAGTTTGACTTTTTGTATTTACTCTTCTGATCATCTTTTGCCACATCACTTTGTGTAGAAATCTAAGTAGATTTTTTTGTGCGTCTAGCATCATTGTTGTAGTAAGAGACAACAAGGGTATGTTGTTAACTGGGCAAGCATCAATTTTTTTTTGCAATAAGACCTCTAGTAGCAGAGGCATTAGCTTTTAGGGAAGTTATTTCTTTGGCTTGCAATTTAGGTTTGAGTAAGGTCCTACTGGAAACAGACTGTTTAGATTTTATTAAGGCATGCAAGAACTAAAATGTTTTTTGGGAGATTGATGGAATTGTGAGATATATTCACAATCTAGCCTACATTGCTCCTCATTGCATTTCAATGGACCAGAAGAAAGGCTAATTTGTTAGCGTATGAGCTTGTTGGGTTAACAACATCGGATTCTCCCTACGAATTAGTTGACTCCTTGCCCAACGAGTATTTTAAGAATTTTTCTTCAGGATAAGCCATGTTACTACCTGTTTAGATTTGTTTGGTTTGTTTCTAGCTTATGGCTATCATATGTATGATGTAATCTTATATGTATGTCATGTTTGTTATGGAATGGAAGTTTCGTTCGGATATATATATCTTATGGCTATCATATGTATGATGTAATCTTATATGTATGTCATGTTTGTTATGGAATGGAAGTTTCGTTCGGATATATATAGTTGACAATGAAAAGACTAATTTGCTCATCTATATTTTAAGAGAGCTTGGATGACAAAAGGGGTTAGCCAAAACTTTGACTTTTGGAAACTATTTAAGGGGAAAGTAATTTTCTCTCTTTTATTTTTATATTTAGAATAAAAAATGGATAACGGAAAGTGAGGAGAGGCAGTACAAAGAAAAAAATGTTTTATACCTCTGTATTAAAATCTTACCGTATAGAACTATAGATATTTTAAATTATGGTAGTATTCTCTATAATAACAAATCATATTATATAACGTCTTTAAAAGATTCATTCATATAAATACAGTTTAATACTATTCTATTTAATTTTAAAGACAGTTGTATAAGTTTTTATATTTATCGTTCATTCTATGATACAAGAAAATGTCAATCTAAGAACTGAAAAAGAAATAGAACAATTTCATACTATACAAGATTGATATTTTTTGTTGATTCTATTTCTTCATACTATACAAGAGCAAAGCCACTGGAGGCGTAAGCTTGATTGTTATCGGAACCCTAACTAGGAAAAGAGCTTTATTAACCAATACGGCCATAGTCAGGACCGCCCGAAATGGACGCTCAGCCGTAATTTGCTTATTCTCCACTTCTGTCTAGACCTTTGTGTTATCATAGCTGGGCTATATGATATTTCAAAATAACAATTTTTTAATTAAATTTTGGACTATTATGATTTGAATGTAATTAAAATTTTGGACTGTTATGACTTGAATGCAATTGCAATTGCTTCGATTACTTTACAATTCAAATCATGGTTGGGCAGTTTCATTTTTTTTAATTAAAAATGGCTTTTATAAAGGTTGGGCAGTTTCAATCTTAATAATTAAAAAAATGGCTGTTACATGTAAGAGGCAAGTCTAAAAGGGGGTGTTTTATTCTCCTTTAGGCAGATACAATTTTCCTACTTGAGATAATTCATTTTGCCTCTACATTTTTATAACTTCCAGCTCTCCTTCACCACTTCTATTTTATCTTATACTGTTCTAAATCTCTATTAGAGTGTGCACTATAAAAGGAGATACGTCATTGCATCCTGGAGGTCAATTCGCTGTTTAGCCTTTTTGCACCATGAAGATTCTTCCAGTAGGGGCGGAATTTTGATCTTAAGGACATTATTTTTGCACAACAAAACAACAGCAGTAAAACAATGGAAGAACAGCAACAAGACAGCAAAAGAACAACAATAAGATAGCAGAAAAATAGCAGCAAGAATAGTAGGAAAACAGCAGCAAAATATAACGATACAGCAGTGAAACAGCAGCAAAACAACAACGATGTAGCAGCGTCAAGGCGTGCATAAGCACTGTCCTTAAGATCAGAATTCCGCCTATACTGAAAGAATCTTCGTGGTGCAAAAAGGTTTAACAGCGAACTGACCTCCAGGATACAATGACAAATCTCTTTTTAGAGTGCACTCTCTAAGAGAGATTTAGAAAAATATAAGGAAAAGTAACAGTGGTGAAGGAGAGCTGAAAAGTTAAAAAACACATAGGAAACAAGGATTTTTCAAGTGAAAAATTGTGTTCTTCAAATGAGAAAACCACCATTTTTTATACTTGAAAATCTACCGGTTTTCCCTTAACTCAGTCTTGCTCTAACCAAAGTCAATCAATTGCTTTTAAAACCATAATTGCGCAAGAATGATTTGAATTGCAATAACTTGGAACAATTTAATTGCTTTTAATACATAACAGTCCAAAAAGCAATTAAAATATTCAACTGCTTTTAACATATAACAGTTCAAACCTTGACGCTGCTGCCTTGCTGCTATTTCGCTGCTGTATTTGTTGCTGTTTTACTGTTGTATTATTGCTGTTTTGTTGCTGTCTCTCTGCTATTCTTACTGTTGTTTTCCTGCTATCTTCTTACTATTTTCCTGCTGTTTCACTACTGTTCTTTTGCTGTTTCGTTGCTGTCTCTCTGTTGTTTTTCCTGCGGTTCTCTTGCTATTTTCCTGCTGTTATTCTGCTGTTTCGTTACTGTTTTTTCACTGGTTTGTTGCTGCTGTTTTGCTGCCAATTTTATTATTAAATTCCAGCATTTGGTTTACCACAAACACGGCAACTACGTCTACTCTCATTAGCTCTATTGTCCATTCTCATGAACTGAAATTTCAAAGTAGCATGGAGATATATTATCATAATATTTTTTTCTATCAGATTCTAAACAAATGGGAAGAGAAGAAGACTCAGATATATACTCTGAGTCTGAGATACGATAGGATACATGGTTTGGAGAAGATACGAAGTTTTGAAATCTGTTGATTGGTTCATCCAAACAACAATATATCTAGCCATGGATTCCAGTGTGAAGTTACAGAGCTTTAGAAGATCAGGAAAGCGTTTTATGAGAGAGTGGACGAGTCACAGAAAAGAGGATACTTCTTGTTTGTTCCCGAATGATTTGGAAAGTCAAGCAAATGAATCCTCAGTTTTATATCTATGAATTGGAATAATTAGTTGACGCCAAGGGTGATGACCATAAAGGAAAAGCTTAAACGAATCCTTATCAAGAAATTCAGGAAATGTTCAATTTAATGTTCCTGATTGTAATTGTGAAATTGAGTGCCATGTTATAGCTACCACCAAATGAATTGCAAATTCCATTGAGAGATTTCGTGTCTTTGGACTAGTTGTGGTCCTTGTGGAGAGCTTAGAGGAAACAGTAATATTACACGTACAAATTAATCTTACAAATAATTCTATATAAAGTGATGTGGCAAAAATTGAATGAAGGAGTGGATAATGAATATGATGAGTTTGACTTTTTGTATTCACTCTTCCATTCATTTTCTACCACGTCACTTTGTATAAAAAAATTTGTAAGATTTCTTTGTATGAAAAATATTATTGTAGAGGAAATACAAACCAATCTATTAAAAAATACAAAAATGTTAGAGGTACAAAGAAATTTACAAAGACTTCTAGTTAACAGTTTCTAAAACAAGGGGATAAAATTATCCTTATGTTTAGCGTAACTATATATATTTGTATATACAATAAGAGTAAACAACTTTTTCCCATCCAAATAATGACTTAATGACGTTTTCTTATTTACGGACTTTTAAACTATCACTTTACTACCCAAATTTATATTTTATTTTCAATTTATCATCATTGCGACCCCACACCACCACCATTTTCTTCCCCAATTATTGCTCACCAAAACCCCTCAAACACTACTCCCATCGACCCCATTAATCATTATCAATTGAGCAATTAGGGTTTGCGCAACCACTCCTCTCAAGTCAAATTCCGATCAATCCCAACCACTAAAATTCAACGCTTCACTACCAAAACACTCATCGGCCTTCTCTCTTCAAAAACCCCAATGGCCTAGACCGAGTTTGCTCTCTGTTCGCAACCGAAATATAAATTTGAGTAATAAAATAATATTTTAAAAGTCTGTAGGTGGGAAAGTGTCATTAAGTCATTATTTGGGTGAGAAGAAGTCTTTAAATCTATATATTATAATTAGAAAAATATGTAAGTACAGTATATGTATTGGCCAAATGGAAAAGTGTTATTAAGTCATTATTTTGGTGGGAAGAAGTCTTTAAATTTATATATAATAATTAGAAAAATATGCAAGTATATGTATGGGCCAAAGAACATCCTCCCACCCAAAGTTTGCCTCAAGACAATGCACTACCCAAAAAGTTTAAAAATGACAATTACCCACTTTTTGTGAGGGTTTGTTAGTGAATTATGTTATCTGACGTTTACATTAACCGTAAAGATGAAAATACCTTAATTGTTTGACTTATTATATTATTTTATTAATTTATGTTATGTCAGCAAAGTCAATTACTTATATACCCATTCTCTGTAAATTAAATTACTAATATGCCATCAAATATTTATGAGATGTAACTTACCCATTTGTTCCTTTTATTTTGAAATATTGAAGTTACCATTGAGATTTATAAAAATTTGTAACATTTAAAATTACCAATTTGTCCCTCTCTTGGTTTGATATTTGTCTCAAAGTGAGAATTGCCATTGGTATGACCCAAAAAAATCAGGGTTTTTTCTTTATCTCCATACCACAACAAAAAAAAATAAAAAAAAAGATAAATCACAATTGCAGGTGAAGAGGAAGTAAAGAAGAAAATTAACTAACTATTGGAATCGGCCAAATCGTGGCAAAAGAATGCAGTTGTTTTGTGATCTCACCAGATCTGCCACGATTTGACCTTGAACCGCCAATCTAGCCCATATTATGGCAGACACCCCAGGTTGTGCCGGATCTAGAGCAACAAATCCGCCACGATGCGATCTGGTGCTCTAAATGGTAACCACTAACCAAACAGATCGCAATCGTCGAATTTGTTCCTAACAATTGTGATGTTTTGTTATGACTTTGATCCCAAATTTTTTTTTTTTTTATTTAACCAAATCCAAGATAGAAGAAGAAAGAGAAAAATAAAGAGATGGAAGGAAAAGAGAGGGATGAAAAAAGAGAGGAGGACGTGAAGAAACATAAAAAAGAAAGAGAAGAGAATGGAGATAAAATATGAGTAATCCTATACTTACAACTGAGTCATATAATCAAGCATACAACTAAACAAAAAACACAAGACAAAGTAGTTATTTTACATGAATTTTGTAAAAATTTTGTCTGATTATATGACTCAATTATAAGCATAACAATATAACATTATTCATAAAATATATAGAAAGGAGAAAAAAAAATAACTAGGAAGAAAAAAAAAAGATCAGGTTTTCATATTTTATATTTTAGATTTTTTTAATTTATATTATTTTATTCAAATAGAATTCATTAATAAGAGTAATGCTATAATCATCGAAAATAACACACCGAATTTATACACTATATGACGTAATATAATCCTAATCATCGATTAATATTAAGTAATAATTAATCGATAATCAAGATTATGTCATATTATTTGGTGTACTACTTTTGATAACTATATTATTTTTTTATTGATAACAGTCTTGCAAAAAATGGATATTTACCATTTTCAAGCTTGTTGGGTATAAAATTGTCTTTGAGGCAAATTTGGGTGAGAGAATGCGTTCGGCGGCTTCGACTTATATATTTGTATATATTTATGGCCTATGAGTGACAACAACTTACGACCCATTGACCATGTACCACACATTCTTACCCAATCTTATCGGGTCAAAAGATCCAATTTAAAACGGGTCCCAATGTCAACGAATTTCTCAATGCGTAAATGCTATTTTTGATTCTTTATGAACGTCATGCCAAAATATTTAACAATTTGAGACAAACAAAACCGATTAATCTATGCACATGCCATGAATCATATTTTACAAATTATGCCAACCACTCTGTATTAAATAACAATATTTTCTAGTCCATTATATAATATATAGTTTATAAATATTCGACATATAAATTTTATATACAAATTATAGACCTATGTAATTTGTAATTCATATAAAAATGATGCTTTTATTAGGTGAAAAATTGTTTAATAATGTAAATTGAGTAATAACTTAATTTACACAAAATAACTTTTAATTTAATATATTTTAAACTAGAAAAATCATATAAAAAAGTTCTTTTATAACAAAAGGATATTAATTGGCCCGAAATTAGAATTTGGAATCTATTCTTGACAACAAAAAAGCAGAAAACAAAAACAAAACCAAAAAAAAAAATATTTACTCTTATCACTTGATAAAGTGTGTATTTTTATTTTCTAATTTTTAATATTGCTAATATTTCTGGTTCAATTATTTGTGTGGGTTAAGATCTTCGCCTTGCAATTGGATGAAAATTTACATGGTGGCACCATTAGTATGAAAGCTTTCTCCTGAATCTCTGATTAATTTCATCTTATCATCTCTTCTGTAAGTTCTCTGCGTTTTTTTTTTTTTTTTCAGTTTTGTTCAGCTTATCTTCAGCTATGAAACCCATATTCTTTTGTTGCACTTTTGTTGAATTTCATTTCGATTTTTGCTGAATTTGTTTCATTTATTGATAATATGCGGAACCCAGGTTGCCTTTTATGATATTAGGTTAAAGTTTTGATTTTTATTTGTGGGATATTGATATTTTCTGTGAATGATTTATGAAACCCTTGTTTTAATTGCATTGATTTGGTGTTATAAATTGGAACCCTTCTTGGAAAAGCTTGAAATTTTTTAGCTTTAGATGAGATTTTGAATGTATTTGATTGTGGTTTGTATATTTGTTTGATGAATTGTGTATTTTTATTAGGAGATTTTTGTTCTTGATCTTTAAAGTGATTAAAATTGAAGGAGAGACGTTTGATTATCTCGCAGGATTTTATCAAAACAGTATGGAGTCTAGTGGTGAAGATGCGCTTAGCGCTATAGTTCCTTTGTTGAAACTTCTGTCCCTAACAGTTATTGGATTGATTCTTGCAAATCCAAAAACCAAAATGGTCCCGAGAGCAACATTTAAGCTCTTAAGCAAGCTGGTTTTCGCCCTATTTTTGCCCTGTTTGATATTTACTGAATTGGGTGAAAGCATTAGTCTGGAGAACATTTTTTCTTGGTGGTTTATCCCTGTTAATGTTTTAGTAAGTACGATCTTTGGTTTCTTTCTTGGGTGCTTGGTGGTGATTATATGCCGGCCACCTCCAGAGTTCAATAGGTTTACAATCATCATGACTGCCTTTGGAAATAGTGGTAATCTGTCTTTGGCGATTGTTGGATCTGTTTGTCATACGAAGGATAGTCCTTTTGGACATGGTTGCCATTCTAAAGGGGTGGCGTATGTTTCGTTTGCCCAATGGGTTTCTGTGATTCTTGTATACACGCTTGTTTATCACATGATGGAGCCTCCATTGGAGTATTACGAGGTTGTTGAGGAGGAAGGCGATGTCATTGAGGAACAACCACCTGTTAATGATTTAAGTAGGCCTCTTCTTGTAGAAGCTGAATGGCCAGGCATCGAGGACAAAGCAACTGAACATTCCAAGAAGCCCTCAATTGCTAGGATTTTCACCAACCTCTCAACTCTTTCTCAGACCAATTTTCCAGACGTTGATATCACAGAGGAAGCCACTAGTGTTAGCAGTCCCCGGTCCATTAGGTGTTTGGCCGAACCCAGAGTTGTCAGGAGGTTCAGAATTGTTGCTGAACGAACTCCAATCCAACACATACTTCAACCTCCAACAATAGCTTCTCTCTTGGCTATCATTATCGGGACTGTCCCTCGGCTAAAAGTTTTTTTCTTTGGATATGATGCTCCATTATCTTTCATCACCGACACTTTAGAAATTTTAGGTGGTGCAATGGTGCCTTCTGTGATGCTTATTCTTGGGGGTATGCTTGCAGAGGGACCAAATGAATCTAAACTTGGGCGTCGAACTACAATTGGTATAGTAGTAGCAAGGCTTTTGGTGCTTCCTTTGATAGGAATCGGGATCGTTGCATTAACCGATAAATTGAATATTTTAGTCGAGGGTGATGCGATGTACAGATTTGTGCTTTTGTTGCAGTACACAACACCAAGCGCCATTTTATTGGGAGCAATTGCAAGCTTGAGGGGTTATGCTGTTAAGGAGGCTTCGGCAGTTCTCTTCTGGCAGCATATCTTCGCCCTTTTTTCCCTTTCCGTGTACCTTATCGTCTACTTCAAACTGGTCAAGTATGTTTGAGGTTCGCCCCGCATCTCGATGTTTCGTGTTGATTAGCAATTGCTTAACATGTAAATGCCTTCATATTCTTGCTTTCTACATGTCCATTGAATTCTCTCTCTTGAATGAGATAAACATGTTTTCTAGTATGTTGTACTGTGTTTTGATGATTGAAAGTAAATGATGCTTATTTTGTGGCATTGACGTTCTTAGTCTTTGAGTTCTTAGGTGCTTGGCTACCAAGAAAAAGAGAGAAAGTAAAGGAAAGTTGTGGAGAATTCAAAGAGAATTATAAACAATTTTTTGCTAATTTGGCAAGTTTTATGTGGCCTTTATTAACATTGCTTTTACTATCGAGGAAAAAAAAAAAAAAAAGCTTTAAACGATAAAAGTATATCATGTCATTCATACGCTGATATCAAACCGTATGTGCCTATGCTTTTTGATATCGAATGTCTATCGTCTCACTTAAGACTTTCTCGGATTATTAATCATCATTTTAAGGTGAAATATTAGGCCTTCCAAAGTGTTTTGCTTTCCGATTTTGGGCCTTCCTTCGCTTTATGTAATGGGCCCTAAAACCTGCAACTTACTTTGAATCAAATCCTTATCCTTCATAATTTGCTCGAAAATAAATCAAAGTTAGATTAATGGACCTTGACCTTGAATAACTTGTGATGAAAAAATAAAAATAAAATCAGAATTTAAGTTGAATTATTAATTTCCATAAAATTGTTTAACAAATTAAATGAAATTTATTATTGGTCAAGGCAGCCCCCACAAGTCCAAAGCACAAGTAAATCATGGACTAATTTTACTGAGTCAAATTTAAAAAAATAAAAAAATAAAAAAATTCTTTTCAAACTAAAATTCTTACTTTACTTGTAACTCTTGTCTACCACCTTACCCATAATTTGAATGGTCTTGATTTAATCAAAGATTCAAAGTGGTCAAACCTTAGAACCCATAGACTCGAAGTGGGTCAAACCTTATAACCCACCAAATTTTTTGTTGTGTTCCTTTTTATAAAAATATGACTCAGATAACGTTTTTAAATAATAGTAAATATGAAAAAAGAAACAAATAATGTTTTTACTGATAAATGAACTTCTTTTTTATTCATTAAAATTATTTATAATTATTAAAAAAAAGTCTATTTATCGATAAAAATATAATTTCTTTTGTTTTTCTTTCTATTCTGAAAAACGTAAATGTCGTCTAATATAATACCCCTTAAATAATTATCTAAACAATAATTCTCTCAAAATGTTTTTAAGTTTTTCCAATATTTCATATTTTTTGTTTTTCTTAACCCATTTAAAGGGTTGTACATTAAAATCAAAGCATTTTACCAATTTGTTTGAAATCAAAATGTTTTACCATTTTACATTGAATGGAAAATTCTCTTCCTCTTCTAGCAAGGACCTACACTTTATTCTATTAGTTTAATTTAGAAATTACTTGCGTATATTGAAATTATTTTTCTAGAGGAAACATTAGGTGATATTAAAATTTCACAATTCTGGAAAAATATAGAAATATTTATACATGGGATAAATATTCGTCATTTATTGAGTTCAACTTTATTTCTTAATTTGTGGTATTCGATGTTGAATTTTGAATATATTATAAGAATAGTAGATTTAAACCCAAAACTCTTAAATCTAATGCTATTAAAGAGTGGAGATGTTTGGTTTATATGTCTGTACTATTACATTTATAACATATAAATTAGTCGTGGATCCATTAATCCAATGTTTATTATTGGTAATGTCTGGTTTATGTCGATGATATCACAAAATAGTAATGATCGAATAAGTTAGCATGTGCCTTGGTTAATGTTTTGTTAAATTTGTAAGTTGATGGCATTTAAGTTATACAACACCTTAGCTATTTTGATCTAAGATCTTTAAATGGACGATGCATGTACGTCTATCTTGTTACGACATTCCAACTTTAACATATACAACCCATACACGGGTCATAATTAAATATACATGTATACTAAATGAGAGAAATTCTAAATAATACTAAAAACTCTTGAATGGAATTACTTATGTATATCTATCTGGACCCACCTTTAGGTAGCTCAAATGGTAGGACTAGCTTTGGAACGTATAGTTAAGACGTACGGTCTCAGGTTCGAATCGTCATAACTCCCGAGATTTAAGCGGATGATCATAGCGGTGGGATATTGAACTACTCACCTGCAAGAATTAGTCAAGATGTGTACAAATTGGTCCGAACATCCTGTTTCAAAAAAAAAAAAAAAAAAAATTATCTGCCTCAATTGACCTTACAAACACATCAAACATTTAAGTGAGGAAGTCATCCATGCTCCGTTTTGTCGGCTTCCAAACAAACAAGTGTGTTTCTGATTTTCTGGGCCCAGAAATCTGAGGAAAGTTATATGTCATTTAATTTGGAGTAAACAACATGTTCCCACCCAAGGTTTAGGAAAAACCCAAGTTACTATGCCTGGTTTCATAAATCCCATATTACCACCCTTAAATGAACACCGTGAGTGACTGTTGAGTGCTATTACCCTATTGCCCTTGACAAAACCCACCCGTGGATTCATGAATTTCGACGGCCATTTTGGTTCCTTCCTCACCGGAAAACCCACCAAACCCGGTAGGAATCTATCCCCCAGCACCGTTCAAACTCCCCCAGCCTCCCTTTGACCAAAATTTGGCCCAATTGCACTGGATTTGTGCCACCACCAGTGAGCTCCTCCGCCTTGCGATCGTCGTTTTCTGGGCAAATTGGCCCGATTTCGGCGTTTTTGGAAGGCCTTGACACCACCCAACACATCCCCTAACCTCCCTCATCAAACCCCCTATCATCTCCACCCCTCTACATCGCCAAATTGCCGGCCATTGCTCAGTGGAATCGCGCACTCGTCTTGTCGATTTTCGATCAATTTCGACGACGAAAACCCACCCCGACACCACCTTTTGATCCATCGGCGTGGCCTCTTTAAAACCCCCACCGCCCCAAGCTGTGATTGCTAAAATTTGGTCACCGTGAGGGCCAAGAAGCAGCCATTTGGCTGCTGCTTCTTGGCCCTCGCGGTGGCTAGATTTTGGATGCCACGTGAAGGGCTCGTGGCAGCTGGATTTTACTGCCACAAATCCCTCACGCGGCGGCCAAATTCTGGCCACTGCGAGGGCTTTTTGGCCCACACAAAGGCCAAGTCTGGCAGCCACGAGAGAAGTATTAAAGAAAGGGTGTTTTTGAGAGAAATTTAATATATGGAGGGTCGTTTTGAAATTTTTATTTTTATTTTAGATTTTTTTTGTGGCATAAATGAACATTTTACCCTTTGTCCGAAAAATTAAACGTTTTTCTATTAACTTAAAGGTGGGAATATGAAATTTATGAAACCAGGAGTAGTAACTTAGATTTTTGCTAAACCTTGGGTGGGAATATGTCGTTTACTCTTTAATTTGAGTGTATCTAAAGAACAAAATCATGGGTGATAAAAAGATGGCCCACCACGCATGTTACCTAAATTATAAATTGTGGCGAACATCAATTTGAGTTTCCCGAGAAAAAGTTGCCCAGAAATTTTTTGTCAAATTCCAAGACCCCAAAAGGAGAGTCCTAATTATCTCTCTACATGAACCTCCACTTTCTTAATATTCCTTGAGCCGAAAGAAAGAAAGTTGACTAAATAATAGTTCTTTTAATGGGAGATATATTATCATAAATCATACCTATTTAGGATTATTAATTAATTAAATTATTTGGAACTTTAATTTTGATAATAAAGTTGAGAGAATTCAAAGAGAAATATAAATAATTTTTTGCTAGTTTGGCAAGTTTCATGTGATCTCTTGCAATTAACATTGCTTTTACTATCGAAAAAAAAATTCCCTTAAATGAAAAAAGTATTTCGCTTTTAGCTTTTAAATCGAATGTCAGTTAAAACTTTTTCGGATTACTAAGGCTCCTTTTGGTTTACATATTGGGAAAATTATTCTAGTTTTTCCAAAAAAAATTAACTTTATTTCAGCTATTTTCAAAAAAGTTTTCTAAATTATTCAATTTTCTTTGATCCCCTAAATTTGTTAATTTAATTAGATAGTGCGCCGATATAGCCTTTTTCGGCCAGATTATGGCTGTAGACAGTCATCAATGACGGCCAAGATATGGTCGTCTTTGACGGCCAAATACGTCGATAAGGCAACTCCGGCCACCCTCCAACGGTGGTGGTCGGCTGTCTGTATTTATGAGTGGATTTGAGGGTGTTTTTGTTAACTTTGAGTATTTTATTATAGGGGTGTTTAGTAAATAAATAAACATAGGGGTATTTGTGTTAATTTTCAAAATTCTACATCGTAATACCCACCCACTTTAACTTTTTTTAAAAGACGATTCTAAAAATTATCCAATAATGAATCAAACGGAGCCTAATTATCATGTTAGTGTGAACTGTTGGGCCTCGGAAAGTGTTTCGCTTTCTGATTTTTGGGCCTTTCTTCGCTTATTGGAATGGGCCCTAAAACCTGCAACTTACATTGAATCAAATCCTTATCCTTACCCTTCATAATTTGCTTGAAAAAAAAAAATCGAAGTTAGATTAATGGACCTTGACCCTGAATAACTTGTGCTGAAAAAATAAAATTAAAATCAGAATTCAAGTTGAATTATTAATTTCCATAAAATTGTTAAACAAATGAAATTCATTATTGGTCAAGGCAGCCCACAAGTCCAAAGCACATGTAAATCATGGACTAATTTCACAGAGTCAAATTAAAAAAAAAAAATATATATATATATATATATATCCTTGTCAAACTAAAATTGTTACTTGTAACTCTTGTCCATCACCTTACCCATAATTTGAATGGTCTTGATTTAATCAAAGATTCAAAGTGGTCAAACCTTAGAACCCATAGTTTCGAAGTGGGTCAAACCTTATAACCCACCAAAATTTTTATTGTGTTTCTTTTTATAAAAATATAATTTGTTTAAAAACATTTTATAATAAGGAGTATTGTTATGCCTAAAAAATCAGGAGCTCCAATCAGAGTTCAGAAAGACTTTGCACCGTCCAAGAGCCGCTACGTCACCCCAATACAAAGAGAATACGGGTGTCACCAACTTGGTAGATTCAGGTTTTGTTTGAGTGAATGGGAGGAGCACACTTGTCCGAGCCCCAGGTAATTTGAGGAAATATCCTAAGTTATCAGCCAACGGGAGGCAAGGAAGGGCTTGCACGACATCTACCCACTTGCAGATTTGTAATCATTACCTTGATTTCCTCTACTACAAATAGAGGACTCCCCTTCTTATTTTCGGGATTCTGATACAAAAACCTTCATTCTGATTGTAATCTTTAACTTTAAAGATAACCTACGAGAAATAGACTGACTTGATATTCTGTTTGAATAATCAGTCATTGTACCTCTACTCGTTGTTCGCTATACACGACCTCTTGTAATCTCTCATATATAAGATAACAGTGGATGTAGAATTCGCTTTAAGCATCCGAACCACTTTAAAAATCATCTTTCATTTATTATTCAGTATTTGAATTGGATTGCCTGCAATTACTCACGTGTAACTTCTAAGAGCAGCTTAACATTTTGCACGTGCGAGTCGTTGGTGTCAAAATCAAGCATCAATAGTTTGGCGCTAGAAGGAGGGTCTAATTTAGTATCTGCTCTTCATCAGGAATCTCTGATCAACCAGTTCTATCCGTAGACAAATGGATGTGGTCTTGAAGTCGAGCGAGCTAGCACTAGCAATGAGGAGATCCCCCAAGCGTAGGATGATGCTTCTCTTGAAGCACCTCCAATTCCATAGAGTACCATGGCAGATATACCCTAGAGCTCATAGCTCGACCCAATTGTGAGGAATTACCTGGAGAGGTTCAACAATACTCTCCAAACAGTTAGCCGAAGGCTAGATCATTTGGATCAGGTCGTACCGCCCAATTATGATAAAGTGGTGTCGTCGTCGAAGACGCCTATAGGTCTCGCTAAAGCGTGAAAGCACGCAAAAGTCCATGCCACACACACTATAACACATAAAGGTGAGGGAAAGCAGGTGGCCGATAATGGGCCAAAGCTCTAAGCGACCAGCGAATACCAGTCGTGAAGCAGGTAGAATACCTATGGTTTTGCGACTTGACGGTATGTCGCATCATGAGCCGTCCCACGCCACATCGCATGGGCACCCCCACAAGAATGCAAGGCAAGGAGATTCCCATTATCACCACCGTGATGGTTCCAACCATCACCGCGAGGGAAATGACCATCATCCGCTGGTCAATTCTGACCACCATGGAGGTCATGATAGCTCTTCTAGCCATCCCATGCCTTCACATGGCTCTAGCCAGCATGTGTCAAGGTATGCTGGAGGATCCGGCCAAGATAAGGAAGAGACCGACTTGCTGTCTTTCCTCAACTGTAATCATGAGGGGCAAACCCACCTTGAGAGAGTGATTGTTAGAGTAGATGCCCTAGAGCCAATCAATTATTGTAGAATTGACTCTTTGTAATAATGTTCATTAATCAATAAAAGGCATTTTATTCTATATCGCGTAAATCATTATTATTGCAATATGTATTGATATATGTCCTTAGAATGGTAGAACCGTGACGATGGTATCAAGTGTTTCAAATCTTGATAGTGAGAACCCTATGAGCACATATGGTGGCCGTTCTAGAAACGTCCATAACCCCAATATTATTCTGAAGTAAGGGCACAAATAATATGGTAAGGCTATCATAGTGTTGAACGACCCTGTTGAAAGGCAGTGACTAATCTCACTTGTCAAGGTTGTTTGGTGACAACCTGGTGCAACACATGGGTGCTTGCTGTAGGCGATGACACCGCAACAAGTTCACTGGACTGACCCACTAGAGGATTCCATATGGATGGTAACCCCAGTGTTTATGGAACAAATCCTCTAACGAATGGTGGTGCATGTGATCCTTAGATTTGAGATCACCGGAGCGCCTTGTGCACCGATTAGTGTAGTTTGACACTAGCCTAACGCAGTTCTTTTCAGAGCTGTCAATACGGTGGTGATTGGCTGCATCAAGGAGTGTATCAAGACTATGGTGGATTGATAGAGGATTCATCACTCCCGGGTACGGGAGAAGTTATCTCACGGCGCAATTCAGTATATGGCAATGACTTTAAAACTGTGGTCACAGTGGGATTGGGTTGTTGCTCTATCCAGTTTATAATACGGGTCATTGGTCCAGAAACTGAATATATAATATCGAGAGTAACCGAAGGTTGACACTATTTCTATGCCTTTGTCTCGTCGAGATATTTTATGATGAAATGATTTAATTGTACTGTAACTATATCTTTGACAGGTAGCTACTTTGCTGAATCCGAATCTATCGGGTGGCCATGATGCCTTGCTAGGGGCCAATCTTGGTCTGTGTATTAGTGAAATGATTAATTGGTGTTAATCGCAATAATATACACTGCCAATATGATGAGGAGCCTATGGCTCACACACATAGAAGATAATTTAAGATCCAAGAAGAAAGAAGGGCATTTTTGTCTTTTAAGGCGAAAAGGATATTTTGGTAATTTTACAGTGCAATTAAATTTGCTGAGGTCGTAGCCTTTATTTAATTTGTTAGAAAAATTAAATAAGTGAAATTACGTTTAAATGTGTGTTCGCACATATTTAAATATATTATCATTATTGTTAAATGTTAATATATATTTAAATATATATTAATTGATTTTAATTGAGATAATGATGGAAAAATAAAATATCAAATTAGGAGTGTTTGGCAATATGGGGCGTTTGGGTTGGAGCCCAAGCCTATTCCATATGGGATTAGGGCAACTTAATTAACTATAAAAAGAAAAGTGTGTGTTAATTGTTTTTTAATTAAAATTGATTTCCCTTGAAATTAAAAACACACACAGCAGCCCCATCTCCTCCCACGCCAGATTTGGGTTTTAGCCTAAATCAAATTCTTTGGATTTCCTTTCTTCTTAATCTTAAAGCGAAAAAGGATCTAGCAAATTCCTCTTTAGTTCTTTTGAGATTGTCTTCGTGTGGACTACGCAGGTTCGATCCTACACTTGGATCGGTAGCAAAACATTTGTCAACAAATTTGGAGGAGCCTCCAACGTGCGTTTGTTTTCCTTAAACTCAGATTTATTTTTCCTGCAGATTTTATTTTAATATGAATTGTAAAATTATACCCTTGATCTTGGCTCATGTAAACGATCTCTATATTATATTTGTTTTGTTTCCACTGCGCATATGGGACCGTTTACTAACAGTGATCCCCAGGTAGCTCTGCTTCCTTAGATTGAGGAGTTACAATGAGCTCTGGATCAAATTAGAGCTCAGCCAAATGAGCGAGGGCAGGTCGTTGAGGCGTTTTCCTTTTTTCTAGTTGTATTAATTGTTCCTCTCTCGTCAAGATTCAGAATGCCCGACATACAAGCATTCGATGGAAATTCTGATTCGTATGATCATTTCTATGAGTTTAACGACCTCATGGAGCTTCACCAAGTTTCCAACTTAGCTAAATGTCGCTGCTTAGCAGTGACTCTGACTGCCCATGCCAAGCGCTAGTTTAGATCGCTTCTACTAGGATCTATTAATTTGTGGCATCAGATGAGTTCATTATTTTTGAGACATTTCTAGGCTAACAGGAAGTTCTCAATGTCATTGAGCTATCTGAGCAACATACAGCAAGAGAGGAATGAATCTCTCCAATCTTATATCGACAGGTTCCACAATAAGCTGTATAAGGTGGCTAATACACTTGAAGAGTTAGTTTGGACTCTTATTATTACGGGAGTTCACCCGTAAATCGACTTGTGGAAGAAGCTGCAGTCTGAGGATGATATTTCCCTTACCCGTTTCTACAACCTCACTGAGAAGTATCTCAGGATTAAAAATTCAGTGGCCGCCTTGAATCGCCACGACCGATCCTTCGACTAGCACTCTTAGTTGAATAGAGGAAAACCGGGGAGAAGGTAGTAGAAAGCTTGATCGTAAATGGGCTTATGACGATCAGAGAAAGGAAAAGAAGTAGCAGTTTGAGCCCAAGAAATTTTATGCCCAGGTTCCTCATCGCGATCACGATAAGAATCAGTATACTCCGCTAAATGCATCGGTATCAGCTATTCTAGATAAATCAAAAGAAGCTAATCTGCTCAGATAGCCGGTGCCCATGAATAATCCCCTTTTAGCAAGGAACAACAAGAAATATTGTCGTTATCATTTGGATAATGAGTACAATACAGATGAATGTCGAGCTCTTAAGTAGGCAATTAAAGACCTCATTAAAAAGGGCACTTCAAAGAGTATGTTGATGGTCCAACTCCCACTCGAGAGAAGGATCAAGGGGACCAAGGGAAGATGCATCGTAGTCACAAGGGCCTCCATCTTGTCAGAATAATATTTAGAGGGCCGCACCTTGTAGGGAATTCTCTAAGTGCTTAGGAAAAGTACGCTCGAGAAGCTCGTCATGATCCCGTGAGTGTGATGAGCACGATGTCGCAACCTGCAAAGGTGTACAAAGAGGAGGAGATTACCTTTTCAGAAAAAGACGCGGTACGATTGCATCACTCATCCGAGGATGCACTCATTATCAAGCCTAAAATAGGTCGATGCAAAGTCCACATGATGTTGGTGGATAATGATAGTGCTGTGAATATCCTATTTTAGCGAGCATTCGAGGAAATGCAATTGAACAAGGCAGATTTAAAACATGCCTCTATCCCCCTCCATGGTTTTATAAGGGATCATCTGATTCCCAAGGGAACAATTACACTTCCTGTCACTTTGGATGAGACCCACGAAGTGACCAAGATGGCCGAGTTTTTGGTAGTAGACTGTCTATCCGATTTCAATGGCATATTGGTGTGACATCTACTTCGAAACTTCAAAACTATCACCTCCATCTATCATTTGAAGATAAAATTTCCCACACCAACAGGGTGCGGTGAAGTTAAGGGGTCTCAAAGTGAATCTCGCAATTGCTATGTAAGAGCAGTACAGATAGCGTGCAAAGGGAAAGGGAAGCCAATCAGCATTCCCGAGCAGGCTATGGCGATTGGCAGGATCGAACCACAGCCAAGTCTAGTGGAAGACAGTTTAGATCCTCGGGTTCAGGAGAAGTATTCCTAAAGTAGGTATGTTGAGACTCTATCTGAGGTACTGATCAACTAGAGCGAGCCCCAGAGCGAGCCGACCCATGTATTGAGAATCGAAAGTAATCTCAGCCCTCAACTCTTTGCAGATCTGACGAGCTTCCTCAGAAAGAATATTGATGTTTTTGCATGGACTCATGCTATCATGGTCGAGATCAGCTTGAATGTAATATGTCACGCACTCAACATCGACAATGAGATCAGGCCAGTTCGGGAGAAAAGGAGAACCTTGGACCCAAAGCGTTATGCTACTCTTAAGGTTGAGGTGGACAAACTTCTCTCAATTAGGTTCATTCGAGAGTCTCATCACCCCTTGGGTCGCTAATCCTGTTTTGGTGAGGAAACCCAACGGTAAATGACGAACTTGCGTTGATTTCTCCAACCTTAACAAAGCATGTTTGAAGGGTAGTTTCACTTTGCCCAAAATCAATTAGCTCATTGATGCCACTTTCGGGCACGAGCTGTTAAGTTTTATGGACGCTTACTCGAGAAATAATTAGATCCTGATGTGCACGCCTGGCGAAGAGCATGCCTCGTTTGTTATAGATCGAGGACTGTACAGTTATAAAGTCATGCCATTTGGTCTAAAAAACGCTGGGGCAACCTATCAGCGTTTGGTTAACCATATGTTTTCTGAGCAGATTGGAAAGTCAATAGAAGTCTATGTTGATAACATGCTGGTCAAGTCGCATGTCACTTCAGATCACATAGCCAATCTCGTAGAGATGTTCAACATACTCCGGAGATATAAAATGAAACTTAATCCTCTTAAGTGTTCATTCGGAGTATCCTTAGAAAAGTTCCTAGGGTATATAGTTTCCATTAGGGAATTGAAGTCAACCCCGAAAAGATCCAAGCTCTTTTAGATATGAAGAATCCCACCAACCGAAAGCAAGTTTAGAGCTTGAATAGAAGGATATTGGCTTTTAGCCGCTTCGTATCAGGAGCGACAGATCGTTGTTTGTCGTTCTTTAATATACTTAGGGTCAACAAGAGGTTTGAATAGACTTTGGAATGTGAGCAAGCCTTCTAAAGTATAAAAGAGCATCTCAGAAAGCCACCTCTTTTATCCAAGGCATTTCCCAAGGAAATTTTATTTCTCTACCTGTATGTCTCTCAGTATGCAGTTAGTGCAGCTGTCATCCAGGAAAAAGGTAGAGTTCAGTGGTTAGTGTATTATACGAGCAAATGACTACTGGATGCTAAGTCACGGTATCCAAAGATGGAACGATTAGCTTTTGCCATGCTGATCGCTTTCAGGAAGTTACGACCTTATTTCTATGCTCACACCATCCATGTATTAACTAACTATCCACTCTGATAAGTTCTTCAGAAGCCGGAGGCTTCGGGTAAGTTGCTTAAGTGGGCTATGAAACTTAGTCAATTCAATCTATATTACAAACTGAAAACAATAATCAAATGGTAGATTGTTGCTGATTTTATTTCAGAGTTCTTGCATCACCCAGATTAGGAATCCAAACTGCCAGCCAGCGAAGTTGTCTAGGAAACTATTAGGAACTTGTCAATCTAGAGTCTCTATGTTGACAGGTCTTCAAACATGAGAAGAGCAGGAGCTGACATTCTACTCATTAGTCTCGAATGGACTCGCATTTATGGAGTCCTCAAGTTTGGGTTCAAAGCTACAAATAATGAAGTTGAGTATGAGGCGCTATTTGTTAGTCTACGATTAGCAAGAGAAATAGGGTCAGATATGATCGAAATTAATAGCGACTCCCAACTGGTTGTCAACCAGATTTTGGGAGAATATCAAGCTAAAGAAGAGAATATGATCAGTTATCTAAAGAAAGCTAAGGCTATGATCAAGCCCTTCAAATGCTATATGATCAAGCAAATCTCGAGAGACAGTAACTCTATCGCTAATGCTTTGGCAAAGATAGCCTCGTCGCTAGATTTTGATGCTCTAGATAGTATTCCGGTTCGATACATCGAGGTTCCCAGCATCAGCTCGTCTGATCAAGTCATAGTTACAACTGAATCTGTTTCCTGGATGACACTGATTGTTTAGTATCTCCAAGATGAGATTTTTTCCAACAACAAGACTGAGGCAAGACTCCTGCGAACTAGAGTTGCTATTATACAATTATCAAAGATCAACTGTATAAGCGAGGGTTTAGCACTCTCATCCTCTAGTGTGTAACCATCGATAAAATAGACTATATTATGAAAGAGATACATGAAGGGATCTGTGATAATCACACCACCGCACGATCTTTGGCCAATAAGATTATCCATCAAGGATATTATTAGTCCTTGCTTCACGAAGATGCCTTCAACTTTATGCAAAAATGTGATAAGTGCCAGAGATTTGCGAACATCCCGCGAGCTCCTTCCCGCTAGCTAATGACAATGACCAGTCCCTAGTCATTCTCTATGTGGGGAATTGATCTCATCGGGCCCATGCCACCTGGTAAAGGGGGCTTCAAGTATGTGGTGGTCGTAATAGATTATTTCACTAAGTGGGCCGAAGTAGAACCTTTGGCTGCGATCACTGCAAAGAAGCTCAAAGACTTCGTCTTCAAAAATATAGTGTGCTGCTATGGGATTCCTCATACACTCATCTCAGATAATGGGAAGTAATTCGACAATGAGGAATTCAAACAGTTTTGCGAAGAGTTAGGGATTCATAAGGAATTTGCCTCAGTGGCAAGGCCGCAGGCCGATGGTTAGTTTGAAGCTGTCAACAAAACTATTAAACACACATTGCAGGCCAAGCTTGGCGCAACCAAGGGCAATTGGGTCGAAGATCTCCTAGAAGTTCGATAGGCATATAGAACGACTCCGAGAATCTCTACTTCAAAAATACTATTCTCGCTAGCATATGGTTGCGAGACAATGGTTCTAGTGGAAGCAGGGACTGGTTCACTTCGGAGAGAGTTTTTCAGTGAACAGACAATGTGACACTCTTATGTGCGAGTTTGGACTTAGTTGAAGAACACGGCGAGAAGGCTCGATTGTGAATAGCTTCCTACCAACAGTGGGCAAAAAGATTATTCGACTCTAAAGTTAGGAGAAGAGACTTTCGGGTTGGCGACCTGGTTTTGAAAGAAGTCCTTCTTGACATAAAAGAACCAAGTGCGAGGGTATTGGGGCCTAACTGGGAAGGTCCATGTCGCGTTGCTAAGGTAATACGACCTGGAACGTATCACCTCAAAAGGTTTAATGGTTCTGAAGTGCCACGAGCTTGGAATGCTAAGCATCTTCACCCTTATTATCAGTAATTCTGAACTCACTTATAGCTTAATCATTTTTTTTTTACTTGTAAAGCTTTATTGTTGTAAATATCGTGAATAAGATTGTTTCAATTCTCCTCAAAAGAAATACTTGTGTCATAGTCTTAGGTTTTCAATAATCTTGTTCTTTATAACATTGTACAAGTTTAATGATCGGGTATGCTATGTTTGTTTTGTAAAGTGCTAGAGTTATAAAGTGCTATCACAAATGATCAAAATTTTCTTTTTATATATATTTGATTAATGTATACAAAAGTGATAAGGAGCTATATCACCAGAAGATAAGCAAAAAAGACTTAATTCTAGTAGAAAAGAGAGCGATCACTGGTCTTCATTTCTAAACCCCACTGGTGCGACCTCTTAGTCGTTTGGTTGATCACCAACCTCCGGATCGATTGTACGATCTTCAAGAATATATGTTTTTAGATGATCGTCCTTCGGGGGAGGTTCTTGTTCCTCGCACTATTTGGCCTATTTAGCCTCGAGCATAGAAACAAGAACCGCTTGGCAATCATCAGGGAGGTCGGTGATGTCTATTTCAAGATTTCTCAACTGCAAGCTGTATATAGCTTGTATTGCCTAGTGAGCAACCTTCCTCTCGAGCTCAAGGTTCTGGCATCTCATTTGTTCGTTCAGCAAAATGACTCGCCCTTGAGCTAGCTCGAGATCTATCTGCAGTGCCTCTTCTGCTTTTCTGAGTCTTCCTGCAACTTAGCTCGAGTCATTTTTATAGCTTTCTCGCACTCTAAGCTCGCTTGCTGATCCTTTTCTCTTTGGCTCAACTCCTTAGTGATCCTCGCTATTATTCACCAGAACTCTTTGTTTTCATCATTCTTCTTCTCACCTTGTTGAAGTCTGATGCTCGCAAAGCAGAGTTCCTCTTAGTCATATCTAGATTCGCCTGAACTTGGGCAACTTTTGCCTTTGCATCTAAAGCCGCAAGATTTCGCTTTAGTTTGACATTTTCTTCCTTCAGTTCATGAAATTTGTCGGTAAAGTCTATATCCATCTTCTGTTGAGCCACGTTCAAGGCGAGCAAAGGTTGTATGGGAAAGGAATGGGAAGTTAGTTTTTTCTAAGTTTTTGAAAAAAAAAACTAAAGCTATGACTAGTAAGAAAGAGTTCTTGAAGAGAACAGGTTGCTTTACCTGACTTTGCATTTGGAGTGTGACGGTCACTAGATCGGCAGGTCGAGAAACCACGAAACCATCAAAGACTGTGGCAAGTTGGCATTCCAAGAGGGTGTAAACTATTGGTTGTAAATGTTCCGGTAGTTGCCCTAATGAATCTAGCACGAACGGGTCTTGCCTCGTGGAGGCAGGCGCTCCTTCAACCAGTTGCTCGCCTACTCCCCCTTCTCAAGCTCCTAGGAGTAGCTGAAGTCCTGGGAGCCTCTCTTGAGGGCACCCCCGTAAAAAAGACCTGATAAGGCAGAAGTCCACCTGGCAATACCTCAAAGACCTCTAGTTCAAATTCAGAGTCTTTTTTGGCATGTAATTGCTTTCTCTTCTTGGACTTTTGACTCACTACCTTCTTCTTCGAAGCCCAAGCAGATGTGGGCTAGGGAGCTGCTTCGCGTCGCTCCACAAGTTGTTGCCTTTCGGCACCAATTCGTATCCCCCCGTAGGGATACCACTGGGGGTCGCTATGGCTGGTTTAGTCAGGTTGATCCTGGGGAAAGTTAACCCCACAGTTTTCTTTGATGTCTTTGGGACCCTTGGTGGCATGGTTGCTGCATGACATGAAAATAAATCAGCAAGAAAAGTTTTCTCTCGTTAGTAAAAGACTTAAAAAAATCTTTTATGGAAGAAGTTACTTACGTGCTAGAGCTTTCAAATGTGCTTTGGGAGTGAAAAAATCATACTTTCGTAGATTGGCGATAGCCGCGAGCAGCTTCACGTTGCGACTGTTCAAGTAGGCGACCAAATGCTTGATGCGGCTAAAATCAGCTAGCGTGGGCAACCTGGTCATTTTCTTTTCTGCAAGAGAACAAAAAATTCATTAGCCTTAGTTATCAAATGAGAGTTAAAGATAAAGGATAGGCAGTCTGAGAATTAAAAGGAAAACTTACTCGATTCCCTAAATTTACAGACTCCGTCATACTCGAAAAAGAAATACTTGGTTTCATTGGCCCCGACGTTGATGGGGTAACCAAATATCCCTCCTTCGATCGTTGACCGCTTAGAGAGATAATATGAATCCTTGTCTTTAGTCCTCTTTAGATAATAAGTGTAGTTGAGTTCCACTACTATCGACTCACCGAGTTTGTTTTTGCCAAATGCAATATACATAGCAATTGCTATCATATATGCATTGGGCATCAACTAGAACGGTGCGACCTGGAAGTGGTCGAGAATCAACCTAATATAAGGGTGGAAGGGTATCTTCACTCCACATTTAAAAATTGCTTCCGAGATCGCAGCCATTCCTTCGGGAGGGTCCTGAGCAGTGTGCAAGCTGTGTTGGTAAATGTTTACGTTGATCGCAAATTGGTCTATCGCTTTTTGTATCTTGTCCCCTGTAACCGTTGTTCATACCACCATCCTGGGACCTGCCGAGGTGCCCAGTGGTCGCCAGCTTCCCTCTTCTACTGTTCTTACCTCAAGAGTGTTCATTGCTCTTAAAGTTTGAAAATGTGCGACATGTAGAGGTGACTCAGTCTCCATACACATTGTCTCGTACGATGATTTAAAAGCTTAAACGAAACCCTTATTTCTCTTTCTTAAACCCTAAAAATTCTAAAGGATGTTTTTTTTTTAGGATCTATGCCCTAAGTTTCTATTCTTAAGAGTGTTTCTTTTTAAACACTACCCAAGAATGTTCATCATCCAAACCCATCAGACGTCTATACTCACCATTATTGTAAAAACTGAGTTTTTTAACATAAATGAAAGAGAGAAAAAGAGAAGAAATTTTCTTTACCTCTGGATTGTTGGGAATGAACATTCTATCGTAATGAGGAGTCTGTATCAACCAGGAAGAGAATGAACTGATTTCTTGAATGTAAAAATGTTGTTTTTCTCTCTGAAAGTGTAAGTTCTGTGAAAGACTTGGGGTGGGCTTAGGGTTTTATAAGGAAGAAGGTGACGTTTGGTTTCTTTTATATGTGAAGATTGGGAACAATGCAAAGAGTAACCGTCACGCTTTATAGAAATCAACCGGCATTTCCGTTTATTGAAATCGCCAAGCGACGGCGTGATTATCTCCTCCACATTAAATGCACCGTCATCCGCATTTAATGCCTTACAAGAGAATGTCATTTCAATATGACTTGCATTTAATGCTCATGGCTGGCACTTAATGCGCAGAGACACGTCTGTCAAATAAAGCATTTTATTGACTAAGACAACTGTCAAGCGCAACGGATAACATCTGAAGAGGTAGTTCGAATAAAATACTCTTCTTCATGTGTCAATCTCGAAGCGAAGTAATTCTCAGTTTTCAACAACAAAATATCCTAAGTGTTTTTAGGTTGCGAATGATCGATAAAATTCGAAACACATCAGTATAGCACTAAGTAGGCTCCGGCATAGGTCGCTGAACCTTTTTGAAATGATCACCTCAGATCGCTTGTATAACACTCAAAGATCCATGTCGTGACCTTAACTTAATTCGCTGGTCGAGTTGAGCCAGCAAGCTCATGTTGGTTTGGGTTGTTCTCAATTGTTAGTTTGAGCAAGTACTCTTCGGGACAATTCAGATCGCAGCATAGTCATGAAGTTCTCAAGATTCAATTTTTAAACCTTAAGAACTGTGGAGCTTCTGTTATGTCTAAAAAATCAAGGCTGATGTAAGCCTACATTAGCTAGCTCCAATTAGAGTTTAGAAAGACTTTGCGCTATCCAGGAGCTGCCACATCGACCCAATATAGAGAGAATACAACTGTCACCAACTTGGCAAATTCAGGTTTTGTTTGAGTGAATGGGAGCTGCACACTTGTCCAAGCCCCAGGTAATTTGAGGAAATATCCTAAGTTATTAGCCAATGGGAGGCAAAGAAGGGTTTGCACAACACCAACCCACTTGCAGATTTGTAATCATTACATTGATTTCCTCTACTATAAATAGAGGACTTCCCCTCTCGTTTTCGGGATTTTGATACAAAAACCTTCATTCTAATTATAATCTTTAACTTTTAGAGCAAAGATAACCTACGAAAAAGAGACTGACTTGATATTCTATCTGAATAATCAGTTATTGTATCTTTGCTTATTGTTCGCTATACGCGACCTCTTGTAATCTCTCATAGATAAGATAACAATGGATGTATGATTCGCTTTAAGTATCCAAACCACTTTAAAAATCATCTTTCATTTATTATTCAGTCTTTGCATTATATTACCTACAATTATTCACGTGTAGCTTCTAAAAGCAACTTAGTATTTTGAACGTGCGAGTCGTTGGTTGAAAATTAAGCATCAATAAGTATTATCATTCAGATAACGTTTTTAAATAATAATAAATATGAAAAAAGATACAAATAATGTTTTTACTGATAAATGAACTTTTTTTTATTCATTAAAATTATTTATAATTATTTAAAAAATGTCTTTTTATCGATAAAAGTATAATTTCTTTTGTTTTTCTTTCTATTCTGAAAACGTGAACGTCGTCTAATATAATACCCCTTAAATAATTATCTAAACAATAATTCTCTCAAAATGTTTATAAGTTTTTCCAATATCTTATATTTTTTGTTTTTCTTAACCCATTTAAAGGGTTGTACATTCAAAATCAAATCATTTTACCAATTTGTTTGAAATCAAAATGTTTTACCATTTTACATTGAATGGAAAATTCTCTTCTTCTTCTAGCAAGGACCTAGACCTACACTTTATTCTATTAGTTTAATTTAGAAATTACTTGCGTATATTGCAATTGTTTTTCTAGAGGAAACATTAGGTGATACAAAAATTTCACAATTCTTCAAAAATATAGAAATATTTATACATGGGATAAATATTCGTCACTTATCGAGTTCAACTTTATTTCTTAATTTGTGGTACATGACACCGTAGTTTTGAATATATTATAAGAATCGTAGATTTAAACCCAAAACTCCTAACTCTAATGTACTATTAACGAGTAGATATATTTGGTTTATATGTCTGTATTATTACATTAATAACATATAAATTAGTCCTCGATCCATTAATCCATTGTTTATTATTGGTAACGTCTGATTTATGTCGATGGTATCACAAAATAGTAATGATCGAATAAGTTAGCATCTGTCTTGAATAATGTTTTGTTAAGTTTGTAAGTTGATGGCATTCAAGTTATACAACACTATAGCTATTTTGATCTAAGATCTTTAAATGGACGATGCATGTAAGTCTATCTTATTACGACATTCCAACTTTAACATATACAACCCATACACGGGTCATAATTAAATATACACGTATACCAAATGAGAGAAATTCTAAATAATACTAAAAACTCTTGAATAGAAGACTTATGTATATCTATCTGGACTCACTTTTAGGTAGCTCAAGTGGTAGGACTAACGTTGGAACGTATGGTTAAGACGTACGGTCTGAGGTTTGAATCGTCATAACTCCTGAGATTTAAGTGGATGATCATGGCGGTAGGATGTTGAACTATTCACCTGCAGGAATTAGTCAAGATACGTACAAGTTGGTTTAAACATTTTGTTTCCAAAAAAAAAAAAACACCTGCCTCAATTGGACCTTACAAACACATCAAACATTTAAGTGAGGAAGCCATCCATGCTCCGTTTTCTCGGCTTCCAAACAAACAAGTGTGTTTCTGATTTTCTGGGCCCAGAAATCTGAGGAAAATTAGATGTCATTTAATTTGAGTGTATCTAAAGAACAAAATCATGGGTGATAAAAAGATGGCCCACCACGCATGTAACCTAAATTAGTAAATTGTGGCGAAAATCAATTTGAGTATTTGACTTTCCCGAGAAAAAGATGAATTTTTGTCAAATCCCAAGACCCCAAAAGGAGATTCCTAATCATCTCTCTACATGAACCTCCACTTTGGACGATTGTCGTTTGATATTTTTATTAAATTTAATTAATTAAAAACCATTACTTTTCTTAATTTTCCTTGAGCCGAAAGAAAGAAGGTTGACTAAACAATAGTTCTTTTAATGGGAGTTATATTATCATAAATCATGCTCATTTAGGATTATTAATTAATTAAATTATTTGGAACTTTAATTTTAATAATTTTTTAATATTAAAAATTATATTTATTTTATATAAATTATTTACTAAAATGGTTTATATATTTTTTGAGAAAATATGAAATTTTTTAATGAAAATAATTCCTTTGATTCTGTTCAAACAATTAAAAAAAAGTCAAAATTGATTTAATATTTGGAATAAATACGCCTTGATTCTATATTTATAGTCAAATAATTGAATTTGTTCTCCTATTTAATTGAAATTATTAATTTATCGAGGTTTAACTGTATATATTTATCATTAATATGTCATATGATTAACTAACGTGAATGAATAAGGAAAAATATAAATAAATTCAAAAAATATAAATAAATGATATATGATAAAAATGCAATATTATACGAATAGTAAATATTAGACTAAGATTATATGGACTTGTAAAAAACAAGTCAAATAAGTTGACACAAATATGACAAAAATAGATTATATCTATTTGTATTTAAAGTATGGAAATATGGTGTAATAATTGATGAAATTACAACCCACAAATGAATATAAAATAAATATTAGAATAAACAAACAAATACAAAATTAATTTTACCTATAAGATCAACTAATTTTTAAGCATTATTCACAATTCTAATGAAATAAACAAATAAAATTAAAAAGTAGTATACCAAAAGAATATAATATATGCTTTTTATTTATCCAAAGATATAAAGAAATCTATCAAATAAAATAATATATAAATATAACAATATAATAAAATGTAAAATAATACCCATTGATTTAGAATTAGAATATGCGGAGAATCGTAATAAGAGGAACAAGCATGCACCACGCCTATTTATCAATTATTATTTATTAATTTAATCAAACATCTAATCTAATCGATTCTTTTCAAATTGTCCCCACCGTTCAACCAAAAGCTTAAGCTAAACCAACCATCTAAAATCATAAATAGTTTATTATATTAATACAAATAATACTACGTATATATAATTTTTAGACGTGGATGTCTTAATTTTTTTTTTTTTAATGTGCAAATTAAAAATTAATTTTTGTATTTTATTAAGTTAACTATTAATCACTAATTTTCTTTTCTATATACTTTCTTTTTAATAAAATATCAGGACGTTTGCACTTAAAAGTTAGTATATATTTATACATTGATATATCATTATCCTTTATTATCACATTATTCATTCTCGTATTTTTTTAATATGTTAGTTTAGTCTTTTATTATTATTATTATTTTTGTAACCAAGATGTTCGAGCTAGTTTATGTGTATCTCAACTAATCATTAGAAGAGATTAGCATAGCAACCAACTGCTACGACCCTCCACTTAAATTATGAATGCCCAGAACCAAATATCGTATGTCTATCCATACTATCACTTGTTCACCCTAACCATGTAGGTTACCCATTAATGGGTATTTTAGTCATTTTATAAAATACAAAATTGTGTGAAGAATATATATATAAAAAGTTTGTCTTTGTAGTAATATTTTTTCTTTTATGCAATTAATACGTATAATTATACACTATAAGATAAAACTAAAAGTAAATTTTTATTTTTTTCCAAAATATTTTTGGAAGGTTTTGATAAATATATTTCTTTTTAGTTTCTTGTTGTTTTTTATGAATGTTGGTTTAGTTATGTCCTAGGAAGTAGTTTTCAAATTTAATAAAACCAAGTTTAATAGATATAATAAGCATATTTTAAGAATCCTAAGGCAATTTTTTGTTGTTTATATAATGTCATTATTTTGGTCACTATTTTAAATTCAATTACTTTACATGCATATAATTTAGGGTTCTCTTACTCAATAATACTTACTATTTACTATGGTATAAAAATAAATAATTGTATTAATAAATTACTTTAAATGAGCAATTACTGTTGATTTATCATTTTAATCAATTTAATAGTTATTATTAAATTATTAATAATTTAGGGTTCTTTTACTCAAAAATAGTTATCATTTTAAATTTATATATCTCAACTTTATAAATATAATAATTTATCGAATCAATACCATAACACGGCCTTATATGAAACACATAAGTTTGGTAACGTTGCCGGTTCGTGGTACCAATACCGTCACTTAAATTTTAGCATTATATCCACGAAGATAATTGGAGGTTTTGTGGTGACACATCGAAAAATAATGCAAGAGGTAGGAAGTTTCTTATTATCTTTTGACTAAAATTTTATTCTAAAGTAAAAGGAAAAAACATTTTTGGTTGGCCCTTATTTAATTGGCCCCATGGGATAACAAAGAAGATTGGGCAAACGTGGATGGAGACGGATTCCAGTGTGATCCATGCGACACCGTCGGCGTCGGGTCAGACGCGTCCAACAAGCTGTTTATGATTCACTCCTTCAACATCTTGACTTCTCTTGTTTGACTGCTGTCTTCCTATTAACACATAATATTTTTATAAAAAGAGAAAAAATTTGGCACGGATATATGTATAAATTATATTTAAGAATCACTATAAAATGATAAAAAAAAAAGTTATATGAACTCATGAGTTTCAATTCCTTCATATACTAATATATTAATAGGGATGGTCACTTGTGTTTTTACCTGATTGACATTTTCAGGACATCAAGAGATTAATTAATGTATATACAAACTAACCCAGATACTTCTAATAATAATAAAAATATATATTATATTTAAGGATGTAACGAGTTGCCGTTAGATGAACATAACATATCGGTGATAACTCATTATTTATACAACCAATCAATGCATTTTAACCACTTATAAGGAGCTTATAATTATTAATTAAAACATTATGTGAGTAATAATGTAATAGATGACAATACAGGTGATAGTAATATCTCTATAGTACCATACATGTTCTTGCTGAAAATAGTTAATAATCAGATTCATTTATTGACAATCTGCTTTTACATTTACATAATCTAGTTGGTTTATCTTTAATGGAGCAAGCATTTAGCTTTAAATCCTCTGTATTTTAAGATACTCTAATCTAATACAATTTGAAGGTACTAATAAAAGAGAAAATCAACCACTAGTTTTGTGGTCTGATGGCAACACTTTACCCATCTAAACGAGTTACTGATAGGTCTTGTATTTTAAGTGGTCACCTACAGTCTGCAGGTTTTGTGTTTACGTCTCACAAAGTGGCCACCTACAACTCATAGGTCTTATGTTTGAATTACACAAAGTGGTTACCTAGGCTATAACTGACCCGAACACCCTAGCTAATCTATTATACAAATTGGATATTAATTTTTTTTTCGGTATTTGAGGGTGTTTGGGTCAGCTTGCACACATCGCAACTAGTCTCTTGGAGCCTTGAAACGGCCAAATAAACCTCCAATGGCTACCCCTTATTAATAATTGTGAAAATTTAAACTCAAAACATCTTGAGTAATACATCCAAGAGTTTTAAACGAACCGTCTAACTATTTAGAGGTAGTTAAATAAGTTATTATTACAGTAACAATACATCAACATAAAATTCGGAAACTCTTAACAAGAAATTTGTAGTCCAAAACTATAAAATACGGTTGATATGATACCCTGGTAGTATTTTAGGTATTTTCTTAATTAAAAATAAGTAGAATTAATTTTTATTAAATAGAGTAAAGATCAAGGCAAGAGTCAAGACAAAACGTATAGAAAACCTTAAAAAATTCAATCCCTACAAAGTGGTTCTTCTCTCTAATTAAAATAAAATAAAAAGTTCAATAATATTCCACTTCCCCAAAATCTTTGAACCAGCAAACAAACACAAACACAAAACAATGTCGTTTTGGCTTATCTTCCTCCACCATTCCTTTCCGCCTCTTATAAATACATCAATATGCTCACGCCTTCTCCTCCACACCCGCCTCCTGATCTAATCCTCTTCGCCCCTCATTCCTTCTAACCCATAACTTTTGATTCATTTTATTTACACCCTTTTCGTTTTTCTTCAATTCATTCATTTTTTTCACCATGGCCATTGCTTATCCCCATTTGATTCCCGCTGAAAAGCCCGCCTCAATGGAGTCTTCTTTATCCTCATTATCTCCTCCCGTTATTTTAACCCAGGACGAGCTCAAAAAAATTGCCGCTTACAAGGCCGTTGAGTTTGTCGAATCGGGTATGGTTCTCGGTCTCGGAACCGGGTCCACCGCGAAGCACGCCGTGGATAGAATCGCCGAGTTGTTGCACCAAGGCAAGCTTAAGAACATTATAGGAGTACCCACTTCGAAGAAGACGCATGAACAGGCGGTCTCGTTGGGGATTCCTTTGTCGGATCTTGATACGCACCCGGTTCTCGATTTGGCCATCGACGGGGCGGACGAAGTCGACCCGTTTTTGAATTTGGTGAAAGGGCGAGGTGGGTCTCTGCTGCGGGAGAAAATGGTGGAGAGTGTGTGTAAGAAGTTTGTGGTGATTGTTGATGAGTCGAAATTGGTGTGTCATTTGGGCGGGAGTGGACTGGCTATGCCGGTTGAAATAGTGCCGTTTTGTTGGAAATTTACGGCAAAACGACTGCAGGAGTTGTTTGAGGATTCTGGGTGTGTGGCAAAGTTGAGAACTTGCTTGGAAAAAAACCAACCATTCGTTTCTGATAATGGAAATTATATTGTTGATTTGTATTTCAAGAAGGATATTGGGGATTTGAAGGTGGCCTGTGATGCAATTTTGAGGCTTGCTGGTGTTGTTGAGCATGGCATGTTTCTTGATATGGCTACTACAGTGATTGTTGCAGGGGAGCTTGGGGTTGCAATCAAGCATAAGCAATGAAAATGAAGGGTATTTCAGTTTTTCTTATTTATAGGATTAACTATTTGTTTACCCTTTTTCAGTTGAAGCCCCAGAGAGGGATATTTGAGTTCATTTTATTAGAGCCGATTGATAAATGTATCCTCAAGTTTTGCTGAGACAAGGATAAGGATTAGGAGATTTTTAGGTAATTTTGTGGACGACTTAATGATAGAAAAAAAGAAAAGAAAAGAAGAAAAATATGGTGTATTTCAGTTGTCATTGCAAGTTTAGATCTAATATTTATAAAAGCATTGGATTTGACTGGGTCAGATTTTTATACTCAGTACTATTCTCTTTTTTATTGTTATTATTCTAGGCTGCATGTTTCTTGTGTTGTGATTGATAGCTTGACAAATCTGGAATATGCAACTATTTTTGTTGACAATATATCATCAAACTGTGGCTCAAATTCTGATTGGATTAATTTTCTTTGTGCATAGTTCTTCTTCTTTTTTTTCTTTTTTTTTTTTTTTTCTCTATTTTCTGAAATTGTTGGGTAGCATGATGGTACATTCATTCAGCAAATGTTTGTTGGAGGGTCTGGTTTTGGCTTTGGAAGCCGAAGGCTTCTTGAGTGTTCTTGACGAGCAGAGTGAAATAACTTGTTCTAGGTTCCTCGAGTGTTCTTGATGAGCAGAGTGAAATAGCGTGTTTTTGTTTATTGTTTCACTTAATTCATGTTACTTTGGTGTTAACCCTTTAACTGTAATGCCAAAGAGATTGTATTTGATTTCCTTGACAATTAACCTGAAGCCAGAAGTCATTGTTAGTAGGTTCATACCTATCAATCTGATTGTAATTTCGTTGAAAATGCTTGTGGACATTGTTTTGCCTTGTAACCTCCCATTCTTTATCTTATTCTTCTGCCAAATGAGTGGTGATGAGTCCTTTATGGAGAAAGTGTGTTTTATGAACAGTCTTAGAGAATCCCCAGATTTTGTCCCTGAGGACTGTATATGTGTAAAGTGGCTTTCAGAATATATGGAAAGATTTTGTGCAACTCAATCTATTTCCCTATTGGATATTAATTTGTTTATAATTTTCTTCAATGTGGCTGGACTTGTGAGTCAGAGTTGTCTACATGACTTGGATTGTTGACAATTATGTATGCTATACTGTTATGAATATTATTACTGCCCTCCAAATATTGTGAATGTTGTTGAGGCATCCTTTATCTTGAGCTTTCTCGACTTCTTTCAATAATCAATGAGAGTTTTCCAAGAAATCCAGGTGTTTGTGAGTGAGATGGATTCTAAAGCCAACAAAGTGAATAAAATTCAACTCCTACACCATTAAGATTGTATAAGCTCAATTGTTGAAGGTAGCTGTTGGAATCCTTACGAAGCACATGTAATAAAAATTCTAAGAAATGATGCAGGAGTTGTGAATATGGTATTTATCGGCATGCTATTTGACTGCAGCAGAACTTTGAAACCTCGAGAGTTTCTCAGCTCTTGCTTTTGCTGTAATTCGTCTGTTAAACAAGTTTATAATCTGCTACACTTGCTTGTAGTGAGCAAAATATCTATTATTCTGATCGAGCCTTACTCACTTTCTGCCAATATGTTCGGTAAGCTAGCTTTTAATTTGTCATGCTCTTTAGTATACATTTACATTTTCTTTCTTGCTCTAGGCCTTACATACTTGTATTTTGACAATTTAGAAGATGATTCAAGTTATGGAAGTTGAGACTGATTGCAATATTTTTGTCTTTTCTTGAATTCTGACTAGCTGTGGTGTTAAGTGTAGATAATTTTGATGATTAAACTCCTTGCTACCTTGTGTATCAGATTCATCTATAATATTTTCAAACAAAGACAAATCTTTACCTTGTAGGCAAATAATTTTTGCAGATATATGTTCATATTTTTATTCCTTTATCTTGAAAAGGTTGGCTTCATACGGCTTGACATTTTTTCTGATATCGATGTCATCTTTCTAAATTTTGTTTTTTCTGTTACCATCTCCATGCTTATCCTCATATGGTTTCAAATCTGATCATGCATCTGGAACCTTTTTATGTAATTTCATTTTCTGTGAAGACGACTCCTACATGCTGACAAAATTTATAATCTGTTATAATGTATTTCCTTGGAAAATTTCTATTCAGTTTTTGGAAGCAAATCTGTCATAGATCCACTAGATTCATTTGTTACACAAATTGTGCTTAATTTAAGTGCTTGCTGAGCAGAACTCTGGATAAAACCTCAGTTGTTTGTATCTCTATAATCAAAACATTTTGTCCGCATCTTTAGTTCTGTCTTAATTAGTGACTTGGACGAATTTACAGGGATAAGGGCTCTGAGTTTGTGGAATGTCAAGTGATTCATAGCTTAGGAAATGGGATTGGCAAGTTTGGCAAACAAGATTAGTAGAGTTCTGGCATTGAAGGAAGATGAGCTGCGTTTCCTCTTTAACTTTTTAGAATATGTTGCCCTTCTGTTAGTTCACTATGACTCCTGCCTGCAGGTCAGCTTCAACTCACCATGAAAAGTCTGCAAAAAGCCAGTTTCATTGATAAAGGTTATACATCGAGTATGCAAAACAAAATTATTTCTATATGCATCTACTTTTTGTTTTCTGAGTTAAAAGGTTTTGTTCAAACTGTTAATATAAATTGGTGAGGATTTTGGTTACTTTGCAATCAAATGATGCAACATGAAGTGTTGGCATTTCGAAGTATTATTGCTGAACCTAAACTTGGGTTATATCACAAAAGTAGGATAGAATTGTTTAAATGCTTGATCCAGGTAACTGTGGAGCCTGATAGTTGAACTATTTTCAGATCATTCAACTGTTGATCCACTGGATAATCATTATCTGCCGTACTAACTTGCATGTGAGATTATAACTATTAGATTATGAAATAATGGTTGATCATAATTGGATAAATTACTATCCAAAGATGACCTTACTTGGGGATAAGGTAGGATGATCCACCAATACACCGAAGACTGCAACACCTGTAATGTTTGCAGTCTGTGAGCGTTGGATGCCTAGAAAACTTAATGGGAATGTGGTCCAGAAGCTGTGTTCTTATTTACAGGACGTATCTTCTTGGAAAGCAAGTTGTTTAGTGGAAACAGTTTGAATAAATAAATACATTATGCTTTCAGAAAAATCCAGGTCTTTTTGTCTTTGCATTGTATAATATCTTTCTTGTTTTCAGAACCTTCTTTGAAAAGGAAAAATCTGTACGTATAGCATTGCAATGCAACAAGTTCATGAGAAAATGAGAAAGAAAAACAGAGAAGGATAGGATTGTCTATGGGCTTGTAGCATTTGACAATACAAATCCAGCTATTTGGGCCCAACCCAACTAGAGTACTTTAAATCATAATATATAGGCCCAAATAACATTTTTTTTCTTGTGAACGAAGGTGTTCGATCCAATTTGCACGCACCTCAACTGATCTCTCGGGGCTTTGAAGTGAACGACCGAACAAACCTTCAAGTGTTCACCCCTATTAGCAACTAAAAAGAATCGAACTCAAGATCTTTTAAATAATACATCCAAAAATTTTTATCGTCCCATCGGTAGTTTAGCCCAATAATATTATAAAATTTGACATAAAGGAATCAATAATTTAATTATAAATCCTCTTTTTCTTTCTTCCCAAAGATGAAAAAGGGAACGTGGTAATAATAGTGCTAGCAGCTTTTGGCACAAACTCTTAAGTGTGAACAAGGTTGAGGGGACCTCTTGTCTGTATTAATGTTAAGCTATCTTATTCTTTCTCCTTGCACCCAAAATTTGACAAAACTTGTCCATCTTCTTGATGCATGAATCAAAACTTCTGTATAAAAAATTAAGTACATAAAGACAATAATATTATACCCTTTTCTCCATGAATAAAGTTTGGTGTGCCCACCACCATCTGATCTGATGGTGCAGCAAAAGTAGTAGTGCGCAAAAAGGTTCCAAAAACCCTAAAATCATGGCAAGAGCTACGGGAACAAGAGAAAAAGAGTAAATTTTCGACAACTTTGGTTATATCGCAATCACGTACAATTTTTTCTTTATTGATAATGGAGGTGTGCAAAACTAGGCTGCACACAATCTATGGGTATTCAAAAGCAGTTAATCACTTTTCTAAATCGAACTTATTTTTTAGTTTGGAAAAATTTTCGAATTAAAACTAAACCAGTTAACCACTTAAAAAAAAAGCGGTTAATTGGTTTTGAACCGGTTTCTCCCTTTTTTTTCTAAATTAAATTGTAAATATAAATAATACATATCCAAATAAAAATTAAACATTCATACATATCCATTGACTACTACTAATAATACATTAAAAATTGATACAAATAAAAATTCAAAATGAAATTTTTTTTATTTAATATATAATATATATTTTTATTTTTATTTAATATATATATTTGTAAAACTGGTTTCAATTAACCCTTTTTTATTTTTTCTCGAACCGAAAATCTAGTTTTTTGAATTTTTCAAACCGTAACCAAAATATTTTTTTTGGTTAACTGGTTTTTTGGTTCAATTATCAGTTCGATTACTGGTTCAACTCGATTTTTATATTTTTTTGAATACTCCTAGCACACATCGTCTAACCTTGAGACCCACTAAACTTATAGATCTAATAGACCAAATAAACCACAAATGTGAGAGTAAAATGTAAAATATACAAAGATCTTGTCGTCCTGCTTCAAGAGATAATATAAGTTTCAATTTATGACTTTATTTTTTTATTTTAAAATTATAAATTCTGAAATTTAATTAATCTGATAACATTCCTCAATTGATGCTCGGATATTCTCTTATCTTGTTAATCATTGGGTAGAGGTTGCGCTTGTCAAAGTCCCCATCATTAGGATCCCTTAATTAGGATATAATAATTATTAGGTTTAGTTTTTCTTTTATATATATTTCTAAAATAAAATAAATGGTGTAAGAAAAAGTTGATTGATGGAAATAATGAAAGCTATGAGAAAGTTGACAAGACAGGAAGCACTTTTGAGCGCCTTTTTTTTTTTAATTTCTACTTTTGCTTTCATGGCTGGCATTTTTTGTCACATATAGTGAAAAGTTGATTGACAAATTTATAATTAATTAATTAATTGATTGATTAAAAAAAGGGATATCTTTTTAATAAAGAAATCTAAATCCAATCCTAATTGCCCATTCATTAAGACTTCTCATGCAAGTAATAAAAAATAATTAGACCATCAAAAGCATAATCCCATTTGGTTAACCTTGATTAATTAGACCATCAAGAATCTATAATTTAGTTGGTCATATCGTATTTTTAATCCATTCAAATGGAATATTATATATCACACTTAATTAATTAATTTTAATCCAACTAAGGATTCCACTAATTAGTAATTACTACCCATTTTGGATGTTGGAGGAGTTATATATATATAATCGGGGTGTCCATATCAGCTTGCACGTATCTCAACTAATCTTTAAAGTTTATTGAATATCTTATAAACTCAATAGATCAAAGAAATCACAAATGTGATAGGTGACCGCCTGCTTGCACGTACCTTAACTAATCTTAGAAGTTCATTGAACATCGTACAAACCGAATGGACTAGATAAGTTACAAATGTAAAAAGTAATCACTTTGTATGACTCAAAACACGAAATTTTCTTGTATATATGTGATTAAATAATCAAATAATCACATCATAGATTTCTCATAGATTTCTATATTTTATTGTTATGTAAAATAACTTCAAAATTATAAAAAAATTTCTATTTCTATTTTATTTTTATGAAACATTTTCTAAACACCAATGTTGAACATATTTCTGATTTTTTGGGTACTAAATTGAAAAACAAATTAAAAAAAATTATTTTTAAAAAATGGTTATCGATAATCTAATAAATAAATCGATAAATAAACTAGGCAGATGGTCCTAAGTTATGTACGGAAAATAGGACCAAAATAAAATTTCTTAAAGAGATATTTATAATAAAGATAGCCACAACTCATCCCCCAGTTCTGCGGCACATTAATTTCTTCTGGCCCCAATATTAATTTCTAGAAAGTTCTTTTTGGCTATCAATTTTGATTGCACATAATTTAATTTAATTAAAGAAGCCTCGAGAGAGCTTTCAGCCGACAGCCATGCACCCAGATAATTACATAAATAGTTAAAGGTCAAAAAAAAAAAGAAACATATTTTCTCTAAAATCACTCATAAATTATAAATATATAAATCACTTATGGATGTTATGTTAAATTAATATATTGATATATATTTGACCATATTATATGTCTAAAAAATTAGATTAATATTGTAACGTCCACATCGAGGTACGTAACTTTACTTGTGCTCTTATACCCTTAGTTAAATTTATTAAAGTTATTTTGAAAAAAGTGTGAAGAAAATGTATAATACCATGCTCATTATCTTGAGTAGTGGGAAATTCGAATAGAGAAAAAATAGAGAGAAACAAAGAAAGAACAAAGAAAGAATAGGAAAAAAAAAGAGAAAGAATAGAGAAGAATCGAGAAGTGTAATGTAAGGAAAGAAATTTAGAAGTTAAGCAACGGAGAGAGAAAGATTGCATAACGGATTTATTTACTGAACAATTAGTACTCAACCCGTTATTTTTAATGTTTTTGCAGGTAATAAGTGAGATACGGTCGCTTAGAACATCATGCAGTGGAAGAGTTGGGTTACACTGTCAAGTTACTATTTTGAGATTTTATTATATTATATAAAGATTTATATGTAAAGGAAAATTAAATATGGGCCATAAATTTATACTCGTTTATATGTATATTTTTTTATATATATTTTACGAGTATATTAGCTAGAAATAAAGTATTACATTTATCATGATTATTCCTTATATTTTAAGTATTTATTTGCCGGTAATCTTAGTATTTAATTTCTTCATTTTCTTTTTATAACTATCTTTTGAAAAAATATATATAAATTATAAGGCTCCTCCATTAGAGAAAGCCGAGTCTTCATGTGAACACACGTGCAACAAGTCAAGATTTAGCAAATCTCCAATATTCAAAGAATTAGAAAATTGAAATTCAAGATTCGATTTTCTTCATTAAAATTTACAATTCAAACACAAAGATGAGTTGTCTCAAGCAAATATTTAACACCATCCCCTTTCTTTCGTTTTTTGAGCAGGTGGCATGTTCCCACCTAAAGCGAAATTACAAGTTTCCACCCATTAAGTTTCAAAACAACATTTTCCCACTCATGTTAAAATTTTTCTGTCAAGTTTAACCGAGGAAGGACATAATAGTAAATTCAAAAAATAGTAAAGGTTAATTATGTCATTCTATCCCTTATATATAAACTTAGAAAAAAACATACCAATCTGTCGAAAATTGAAGCACCCATTCTCTTGTTCACCCTCCCAACTGTCTTCCTTACTTCCCATGACCCTTTTCACGCAACAACCGCCCATCATTGTCGTCGCATTGGATATCACGTGATCGACCAGTCCCCTTATCCTATCCACCTTCCCACTTGAATACACATTGCCTCCACCCTACATCCCACCTCACCACGGCCCGCCCACGGCCACCTCGACCTCGCACGACCCCTCGTCTGTTGATTGATTGTTGGCTATTTGGTTGATTGTGATTTGGAGTTTGTTTGATTTGGTTGATTGATTGGAGTTTGCTTGATTGTTATTTGAAATGTTTTGATTATCTGAACGCTGACTCATCCTTGACCATCACCTTTCGACTGAAATCGCACTAGGTTGAGTGCGATTCCAACCGACTCGCATCCGGCCAACTATTTTTTTTCTTCAGTTTTTTTATTATTATTTGTTTTTATTTGGATGATGTTGTTGTATATTGATTTGGATAAGGGTGGAGAATTTGTGTGAGAATACTGTGGTGAGAAGGTAAGGGGGAAAGAAAGAAGAGGAGAAAAAAGAAGGGTATCTTCGTCTTTACGCTATTTATATCATGTCAAATAACGAATTTTCCTAACAGAACATAACAATGGGTGGAAAATGTCGTTTTAAAACTTGACGGGTGGAAAAAGTGTCGTTTTAAAACTTGACAGGTGGGAACTTGACATTTCGCTTTACCTTAGGTGGGAATACACCGTTTGCTTTTTTTTAATGGATTAATAATATTAATCTCAGAAAACTAATTATATTTAACCATTTTGATATATATATATAATTAACATTCCACTAAGATGTATAATTTGAATATATATAATTTGTTCAATTTAAGAAAATCTACAAAATTACAATCCGTTAATTTTTATTGGCTTTAAATTTTAAATTAAGTGATATTTCACCTAATTTTTAGTTGATATATTAACTGAAATAAAAAAAAAAAAAAAATCATGAACCTAATACAGTATATCACAATTTGTATAAATTAATTCATACAATATAATATAGCTCGTTGACTTACTTAGACGTCACTAAGATTAATTTAATATAATATGGTTGATGTATTTGGACTCTATTGTCACAATAATAAGGAAATTTAATTAAAAGAGATTATCAAAAATAGCAAGTGTTACGTATGAGTTTGGTAGAAATACCTAATTCCAAATTGCAATTCCATGACTCATGCAAATTTATATATCGGTTTGGTTTTGTCCCCTTGTCTAGAAACGAGTCCTTTTCACAAAACAATTGAAGCAAGAGACTACAATTAGATGATTTTGACGTTTGTAGAAGAAAATTTATTTATTTATAGAAAATTTTCAAGTACGAACATCCTGAAGTTTTTAACCCGAACTAAAAATTAGTGATCGATTGTAGGTTTTGATTTTTGTATTTTGTGAAGCCAACCATCGATAATTGACATTTGATAAATTTAACTTATAAATTAATTAAGGGCCAACAAATTTGATCGCTATCGTATATAAAATGCAAAAATCAAAGCTAACAACTAAAAGTTTGAGGACGTTCATCTTCGAGATTACAACACGACCCATATTTTTACTTTCATAAATTCTTAATAACAAAGGTAGATAGGTAAGAGATTATCCCAAATTTGGATTAGGTAACTTATCTACTAGGTAGTTTGTTATGTCATGTATTTTGTCTTTGTGTTGTTTAAGGGTCATTTTCACAAACAAATGAAGTGCGAGACTAGAATTAAATGATTTTGATATACTCAAAGACACGTATATGAATTTGAATAAACCCTAATTTTGATGGGGACTTCGAACAACTTTGGTTAACAATAACGTACGCATATATTTGGGTTTTTCTTGATGATGAAGACCCCTCTTAAAATTTACCAATTGGGAATATTTTGGTTTGTATTTTATTAGATTAGTTTGTGTAATGGCAATTACATCAAGACAACGAAGATATGGTAAGCCAACATTCATTTATATATTACCCGTGAATTTATCATTCCAATTCTTTATGTAGGATGTCGTAATATTAATTTTATTAAATCTATACTTAAGCGGGTGATTATGACAGCAAGATGATGTATTAGTTACGGGGATTAGTCGAGGTGCACGTAAGTTGACTTAGATACCCTGTTTCAATTTTAAAAAATAAAATAAAATAAAACCATTCATGGGTGGCTGGGTGGAAAATAGAGACTTTTAAGTATATTACTCAAGAAGTTTTGAGTTCGATTATTCTCGATTGCTAATAAAGGTGACCATTTGGAGGGTTTACTTGGTTGTTAACTTTAGGGTCTTAGGAGATTAATTGAGGTGTACACAAATTGACTCGGACACTCTGATCACCAAAAAAAGAAAAATTCAAAGTATCGTTTGGTTGATTATCGTTCGTACTAAATTGATATATTTCAATGAATTTAATGATATTTAGTATCCTGACAAAATTAATATCAAAACTTACTCATTAAAATTTTTTCGTGATATATTTTAAATTAAATTTATCATTATAATATTCTAAAATTCAACGATAAAATTCTAATATTCAAACTCCCACCGCAAGATAAGTGAGACGATGCATTTAATACGGCGAAAAGTGGAGGGGATCGGACGGTCCACATTAACTAACCGTCATAAAAGTTGAGGCAGAATTGACGGTGACGGCTGCATAAAAAATGTGAAAGCAAATATTGCTTCACCGAAGATTGTGGCAGGCTAGGCGCGTATCAGATCAGTATTACTTTTAGCATTCGGTGCGGATTACCAGCATCTAATGGCGATGATCGGTTGCTTTTCATCCGTTGGATTGGCCCACCAATACCATTATTATTTTTTGGGTCGCACGGTGACCCTCGTTGTCTCACCTTCATCACGTGGCGAGTATACCCAACACGTTTCATGCTCCTCAATTATGACTGAGATCCAGTGATTCGATCTTACTATAATTTATCGTGCTCCACCACTTTTTTGTTTTGTTTTGTATTTTTCATGTATATTTTATTTTAGATATTTTTAAAATTGATTTTTGCTTAAATTGGGTTCATATTGTTATTGTGATCTAAATGGTGGGATTATTATGATATTTTTAATACATTAAAATACGTATAATGTTGTTAAATGTGGGTTCAAAATTAATAAATGATTAAAAATGGGGTAAATATTTTGATTTTTTATTCGGGTTTCTAGATGTTATACAGTACTAGCTTCAAAGCATTATAATAGAAGAGTACTTTTAATTTAATTATTTTTAAAAACACTAATTTAATATAATATAATATTATATTAGGCATAATCCTAGATCTTTAAAATATAAGATCTTATTTTCATCTTTTTGATATTTAAGAATATTATTTTTTAAAATAAAAAAAAATATATTTCTTGAGTTGTTCAACAAATTTTTTTTGGGTTATATTTGTACTTTGTAGACATTTTTTAAATGCATCATCAACATTATAAACACTTAATAGAGACCGTCCGATTACATCACGTGATAGCAAAAAGGTCGCACACACACAAGGAAGAAGCTTTTCGCAGGTCCCACCTTTTAACGGACCTGATTAGCTCAGTTTAACAAATATAATAGTGAGATGAGAGTGGTACTGTGTACCTAACCACAGTGGATAATGATTTCTTAAACCGCTCAACCAAAGACAACTAAATTAGGATTTTTTTTACGAAAAAAACAACACTTCTGTTCCCATTCATTAGGATCCCAAACTACTTTTATGTTCTTTTACTTAAATGCCCTTGCAAAACGTTCATAAAATTTGTTAAAATTCTATTTAATTTCCAAAAATTTATGAGAAACCTAAAATCTCTACCAACTTATTCAACTACACTAAAATTAGTTTTAACAATTAGGACACTCATTTATAATTGGGTCGATAATTAGTTCGGTTTGTGATTCGAATATAATTTTTAATGTCTAAAAACACGTTATATCTTATTTCGGGTTTTAGAATTATATTCGAAACTCCTTTTTTATAACATTTATTATAATATTTATTTTTCGTTTGATTAAAATTCTATATCAAATCGGTCTTAATATATTTTTTTAAAGATTTGTTTAATTAAAAAGGGCAATATGAAGTAAATATAACCAAAAAAAAAAAAAAAAACTAATTTTTTTTTGGAAGTGCTTATTAAATAAGTGCTTTTGGTTAGCATGTGCTTTTGCTTAACTTAATGACGTCTTCTAAAACACATTCACTCATTAAACACACCCGCCTTTATAGTAACCTCCTCTTCGTCATGTGACTCACTCTTTGTTCTCTTTCCTTTTCTGTTTCAGCTAATTCATTCCCATTTAATTCTCTCTCAATTTCTTGATTTGGTTCGGTTCTTAAGGACCAAATCTTTATGATGATTGAGTGAGAAAACCTTCGGCCTTTTTGTTTGTTTGTTGTTTCATCTCAAATGAAATGAAGATGGCTACTTCTAGCTCTTCATTCTTCGTTTTTGTTCTTGTTTTTTTGCCTTCTTTGAGCTCTGTTTCAGCTGATGGACCCCATGATGATCCTGTCAAGTTCATTCTAGGTTTGTTGCCACTCTTTTGGTTTCTGGGTTTTTGTTAAATCTTAGTAATGTGTTGGGTTTTGTAATCTTGGTTCTGTTTGGTTGCCGAGAAAAATATAAGGAAAGATGAGAAAAAAAGATACTTTTTTTTTCTTTTTGAAGAAAATAAAAAGGGAAATTTTAAGTATGTGGTAATGATTTGATTGTAATTTGTTGTTGTGAGTGCAGGAGAACATAATTTAGGAGCCTGGAAGAATGAGATTTATGCTTCTGCAGAAGCTCCGGGGCCAGCTCCGCTAGAGTCTCTAGTGTTGGCAGCAAACAGGACCAAGAGGCCTGACATTCTTAATCGGTTCAGGCGATATCGGGGCGGCTGGGATATCACCAATAAGCATTACTGGGCTGTAAGTCCTGCATTTTCTGTGTTACATTCTAGTAGTGATTTGATTAATCCGCCAATGTTGTGATTGCTAGAGTAATTGTTCACACATATCACATTGATAAGGCTTAGATTGTGAAGAAAAGGCTAAAGTAATCTTATGCTTAGAAAACTTTAGCATAAGATTGAGTATATAAGAAGATGAATTGAAGGAGGAAGTTGCTTGGTCATTTGATTTTTAGATTCCTGACTGAATTGTGAGTTAAGAGGCATGAGTGACATAAGTTTTCTGACCATTGTGTATGCAGTCTGTTGGATTTACGGGTGCGGCTGGCTTCATTCTGGCAGTGTTCTGGTTTGTTTCATTTGGCGTGGCTCTTGTGATACATCATTTCTGTGGATGGAAAATAACGATTGAAGGCGAAGGATCAGCTCGATCGCAGAGAATTTGTTTGATCTTGCTCATAGTGTTCACTTGTGCTGCAGCGTAATCATCTGAACTCATGCTTCTTTTTTTCTTTTCTTATTAATTTTTATACCTCAAGTATAATGATATTTTCACTGTAATGGTTGAAGTCATTGATATCTGTCAGAGACTATGAGGATTCTATCTTGTTTTACATCTTACTTACTTTTTACCTTCTTCATTTGGCCCAACTTCCAGAATCATTTAGATCGAAACCTATTCCAAAAGTCTCCTATGGAGATGTGTGCTTTCTTTGGGAGTTTACTATCTGTGTTCATATGCCTTGAACTGTGTACATGGAGGTGGTGGCTCTTAAAGCCGAACAAGATTAGAACAAATATGAGAGTTAGAATCAGTCCTATTCTAAACCCGTCATGCCTTGTTTTTTTTTTTTTTTTTAATTATTATTATTATTTTATTTTCCTGTTTGTCACATGATAAATAATCTCTTGAACTGCCCTCTTCATTTATTTTGCCCGCTAATAGATTATCCTTTATCACCAGGATTGGATGCATTCTTCTCTCGGTTGGGCAGGATGAATTTCATGGTGAAGCTTTGCGTACTTTAAAGTATGTTGTAAACCAATCAGACTACACTGTGGAAACCCTGAGAAATGTTACAGAGTATCTCTCCCTAGCAAAGACTATTAATGTGGCCCAGATTTTCCTTCCTTCTAATGTCATGGATGACATTGACAAGTTAAATGTGGATTTAAGTACTGCAGCAAATACTCTGAATGAGAAGACCAGTGAAAATTCTGCTAAAATAAAAAAAGTCTTCAATGCTGTGTATGCACTTAAAATCTTGATAGTATTACCTGAAATGGAATCTATATTGGAACTAAAAATGTTAATGGTCAGTTTTGAATTTGTTGTTGCAGGCGATCTGCATTGATAACTGTAGCAGCATTGATGCTTCTCCTATCCCTCATTGGTCTTCGTATGTATTGTTGAGAAATCTTATTTAACTGATACTTGTATTAATTTTTGTCATCAACTCGTTTATTATGTACCACTGACTTTTTTCTTTTTCGGTTGCAGTCCTCTCTATCCTTGGGCACCAGCATGCAATTCATATGTAAGTGCACGTGGTTGACATGTTTTCTACTTTAAGCACCAATAAGCTCCATTTTGCTGGATGATTTCCATATCTCTGCCTGATGTTTCAGTATATTGTTGCAGATTCATTGTGAGTGGATGGTTACTAGTGGCAATTACATTCATTCTATGTGGAGTATTCGTAATCCTTGACAAGTGAGTGTTGGATTTCTGATGGGGATCTCTATAAACTTGTCTACTTATTTGTGAGTGCAGATGAAATAAAAAATTTCTAGCTTTTAAATTGTCTTCTTCCTAAAGTTCATCGGTGTGCAATGCTCAATATTTCTACTTTTCGAAGTTTCCATGATCCTCGAAACTAAGATAATGCGATTTTGGATGCAGACATTTTTTTTTTATGTTTCTCTACTTCATTTTATGTTTAGATGAAATGTGAATTCAGTATGTATCCATTCTTACTCTTTAGATCTCGTTTGCACAAACTGACAGGAAAATTGTGTTTTTCATATTGCAGTGCAGTATCGGACACCTGTATGGCCATGGGTGAATGGGTAGACCATCCTCATGCCGAGACTGCTCTGAGCAACATTCTTCCATGCGTTGACCAGAAAACAACAAACCAAACTCTCATTAAGAGTAAACAAGTCATCACTGACATTGTCAATGTCGTCAATCAATTTATATATTCTGTTGCCGATACAAATCCATCTCCAGATTACCAGTTTTATTACAATCAGTCTGGACCTATGATGCCTGCACTATGTTACCCATATGACTCTCAGCTACAAGACCGTCAGTGTGGGCCTCAAGAAGTCTCTGTAGCAAATGCTTCTGAGGTACGTTTTATACATGGATTTATATTTAATGCTTCTCTTTTCTATTAAAAAAAAAAATCTACATCTTGTAAAGACATATTTGGGTGCTGCTTGATTTATTCAATATACAACACTGGAAGACCCTTATTAAGGTTATAAGGAAAATGAACTTAAACATTTATGAAATTTGAAACCTCACTCGAATTATGCACTGAATGGAAAATGAACTTAAAACATTTATGAAATTTGAAACCTCACTCGTATTATGCACTGAAGCAAAACAGTTTAGATTAACTCAATTTCTTCATGGTTATCTTCAGGTTTGGCAGAACTACACTTGCAAAGTTGATGCATCTGGGCTGTGCAGGACTGCCGGAAGGGTGACCCCATACTTCTATGGGCAGTTGGCATCGGCCGTGCAAGAAATCTATGCTCTTGAGCATTACACCCCACCTTTACTCAGTCTTCAGGATTGCAATTTTGTCCGGGACACATTTCAAAACATCACCTCGAACTACTGCCCGCCATTGGAGCACTATCTAAAAATTGTAAATGCAGGATTGGGTTTAATCTCAAGCGGAGTCTTGCTCTGCCTCGTTCTTTGGATACTCCATGCGAACCGCCCCCGAAGGGAGGAAGAGTTTGTGAAACTATCCTTACCAATAAAATGCATAAGTGGGATTCAGAAGAAAAATGTTAGCGAATATAGCAATAATCATGTATCAAGGCCGAACACTTCAAGTGAAGTCTAGATGTTGTAGTATACAATTTAGTATAAATAGAAAAAACAGTTGGTTATTAATCCTGAGTTTTGCTGTAATCCCTATTAGGGGAAGGAACCAAAATGGGGCGAAGCTCCATCTTGAGTTGTAGGCATATTATAGCCATTTCTAGTGTACTCTGTTACCTGTGTATAGTAAAGTAAAAGCAATTAGTTGTTAATTGGTATGCATTAATCTCTTTCCCTTTTGTGGGATTTTGGCTTTATCTTCTTCTCTATTATCATTAATAATAATGGCTCATGGGCTAGAATCTTTGACCTATTGTTTGTGATTTTGATATGCTTTCCACTTCGACAAACTTTTGCTAATGGAAATGCAATCCGAAACAGCAGATGAATATGAATATGAACAGAAGATGTACTCATTCATAGCATGCACAAGAAACAGAACCAGAAACTCTTTTTGTTTGTCAATTTTCAGTAATTTCAAGAGGCCTAAACAATCTTAATGAAGACTGATTCAATCTATAAGATCAAAATCTCAAACAAGTTAAATATCCTAATGAAGTAACAAAAAGGCCTTAATCCGGAGCATTAATCTGCTCATGAATCTTCGAAGAAGCCGGTTGATTCGCAGCCATTTTTTCTTGCCCCTTTGGCACCACTAGAACCTCAGGAATGCCATGAACAATCAGCCAGTCACTGTAATACACATCTGGATTGGTAAGCTCTACTCCATTGAGCATCAACATTCCATCTTCAGATCTTGTCACACTTACTTAAACCCCTCCAAGAATGTCCCGATCACAAAATCCCCCCCAACATCATCATCAAAACCCACCAATTCACTCCACATAACCTTGCAATTCACAAGATGCCTAAACAACAACGATGAGTACTCACTCACGTTTACGATGTAACTCATCAAAGCATCATCATCAGGGGCAAACAAAGTCAATAAATTAGTAATGTTATTCTTTTTATTAAACCCTAGCAGCTGTAATTCAAGAAATGCCGCTATGAAAGAGTAACCTTTTGATCTTAAAACCTCGGGAACGTCCTTAAACGCACTCACAAACGAATTAAACGACACCCCACATTCAAGACTCGGGTTGTTTTTGGTATTCGTGGTGGGGGCTGAACCGCGATAATTTGGGTTGAAAAACTCGTCTATTCCGAAGATGATCAACGACCCATCATCGTACAACGGCGAGGGGTGAATCTTGACAGCGTTAAGAGAGACTTCGCCGTCGTTGGAAGGAGAAGAAGTGACGATGAGGGAGTGGTTGGGGGATAAAGTGGGGATTCTTGAGTTGCAAGGTTGCGCTTTGAGGGAGTGGAGAGTGAGAAAGAGAGGGGAGCAGTGGAGTTGGAGGATGGAGAGCGAGGGTTGGCCAGAGGCGGCGAAGGCGGCGTCGGAGGGAGCGAAGAGGGTGAGAGAAGAAGAGTGAAAGTGGGAGTGAGGGTAAGAATTTGAGTGGGAATGTGAGTGTGAATGGGAGGTGAGGGTTCTGGAAAAGAGTTGGAGAGTGAGAGACATGGAGAGAGAGCCGGAGTTCGAGAGGACGTCGGCGGCGCAGTGGATGTGGGTGGTGTTGGTGGTGGTGGTGTCAGCGGCGGTGGAGAGATGGAGAGGGAGAAGGAAGAGTGAAATGAAGAAGAAGATTAGTTTGGTCGCCATTGATAAAGCTTTAGATTTTTGTTTTCGTTTTTGATTTTCGCTTCGTGATTGTTCTGATTTTGTTACGCTGGGAAGACGGTTGGTTTTGGCGGGAAAGGTTGAAACGTGGAAGGGAGAGATTGGATGGTGCAGTTGGGGAATTGTAAGTTCGTTGTGGAGGGTTGTTAGGCAGTTTTTTTTTATAAATTTATAGTGTCCGATTTAGCCCTAATCTTTTATTTGTCTAAAATTCTCTGTCACAGCCATATAAAAATTCTTGTGATCGTATATTCTTTCGAATGTATATGTATCTGCTCAATTAGGATAAAATGTGTACAATAAAATATGTTTATATATTATTTTCAGATGTAGATCCTGAAAATACTTTTATCGATAGATTATAATAAGATGCTACTATAAATATAATACTAAAGTTATGCTACCATTTTATTGAAAACATGATAAAGTAATGCTACGGACATCGAAATTTTACATCGAGTTTTTGTACCGAAGAATATGACAACCAGTTAGACAAGACTACACTGGAGTCTTTCGTGAATGAACGGCCATCCAAAATTTATGGACGCCTGCCCATATTTAATGGACTCCCGTTCATATTATATGGACAGGTGCCTATTTACTATATAGACGCCTGTCCAAAAAATTTTAAAAGAAAAATAATGGACGCCCGTCCATCTTATATGGACGGGTGTCTATTTACTATGGACTGGCGTCCATATAAGATGGACACTCGTCCAAAAAATTTTAAAAGCAAAAAAATGGGCGTTCGTGATTATTGGACGGCTGTTTACTTATAATGGACGCTTATCCATGAGAAAATAACAATGGACTCCCGTTATATATTATGGATGGGCATTCACCTAGAATGGACAGGTGTCCATCCATTGTTTGATTTAAAAAAATGTACAACATTTGGTCTCAATCCAAGAAGTAAATGTCGATATCTTCATTAAATTTTTGTCTATATTCAAAGTAATTGGACAAGTGTTATAAGAATAAGGCACTAACTCAATTAGGATTCATTAAATAAATTTAAAATTTAAAATTTTTCAATATTAAAAGATGGAACTATGGACGGTCCATAAATAATTTAGGCCAATTTTTTTTGGTTTAAACTATGAACGGAAGTCTATTCTAGGTGAACAGCCATCCATACAACATGGATGGGAGTCCATTTCAAATGAACGGCTGTCCAATAACAATGGACGATCGTCGATATTTGATGGACAACCGTTCATTCACGGATTATTTGTTAACGTGATACGTGGCTCGTCTGATTCAGTGGATACATCGTTTAATATAAAAATTCGATACAAAATGTCGGTGTTCATAGCATTGTTCATAAAAATTCTTTTGATTGTATATTCTTACGAATTTATATGTATCTACTCAATTATGATAAAATGTGTATAATAAAATATGTTTATATGTTATTTTTAGATGCAGATCCTGAAAATACTTTTATCGATAGATTATAATCAGATGTTACTATAAATATAATACTAAAGTTATGTTACCATTTTATCGAAAATATGATAAAGGTTCATTGGACTATCATCCAACAGATTTTTGGTAAGGTACCTAAAGAAATTTTATATTTAAATAAGATATCTCAATTTTATATCCATTAAACTGCAAAATATCAACGGCCGAAAACTTATACCTCAATTTAAGTCACAAATTAAAGTAAAAGATCTTGTCCATATATATGTAGATAGAGAGAGAGAGAGAGTTATTCTCTAGCCAGGACGTTTTAATATAAATGAGAAGTTAAAGGTAAATATATATAAATGGTGACTTAATTTTTTTTTTTACTTAAAATGGTGACTTAAATTTTCAGCCTTTGAGTTGAAATAATCTAACCGTTGATAAATGAGAAGTTAAAGGGTAAATATAAAACACTTTTTATTCCTCTATGTTTTGCAGTTGTATATAAAGAAAAATGTCCAAGTTTTTTGGAAATTTACTAAGTTATAGGGCGTTAGTTCTTCGTTCAAGATTTTTTCTTTCCTATTGACTACTGAAAATCGATGAATCTTTAGGAGTAAGAGTGTTTGGAAAGCGAGAAAATAGAAGGGAAAATTAATTTGTCAAAGATATTATTGTTTGTTGCATATTTATTTAATGATGAGGAGAAAAATTTAATTAAATCTAAAAGGGTAATCAAGTGGGCTTAAAATATACCATGAAAAGATAAATTCATATATATAAAAAAAAAAATTAATTTCATATATTATAAAATATTTGTGAGACCCTTAAATTAAGGTATATTGGTCCTAAGCAATTACCTAGTACTAAATAAAGCTTTTGACTGAAGTTCTCAACTCTCTATAATTGGTCATGGGCCTCATGGGGCTATATATTTTATTCATGAACTAGTACATTATTGGAATCTTGGTTATATTATTTTAATTTTAAATTAATCAAACATTATTAGCAAAATATATGTTAAATAATTAATTAGTTGAACATAAGTACACAATAATGTACCCAACCTTCAGGATAATCCAATCAAATTATTCAAGACCTAAAATTGGTTGATCAACCTCACCTTATTTCTTATTAAATCATTTACAGATTAAATTAATAATATCATTTTATTAATTATGGTCAAAGGCTGATCAATCAAAAATTGGGTCTTTTCTTAATAAATAAATCTATTAACACTTTTATTTACTAGACATGTTGTTAATAGAAAAAAAAAAAATATTACAAGTAAATTATACAAAAATAATAATAATTCTTTAATAAATAAGAATATTAGGTATTATGGATTCAAAAAAATATATAATTAGAAACAATAAATAATAGAATTTTAAAAATTAAGTGCAACTATATTAAGATGGAACTTTGAATATGTTATATTTTGCTTTATTTATTTTTCTTTTCTTTTTGATTATATATAAAGAACAAATCATTTGGACATAATATAGAAAAAATTGGTCAAGTATAGTTTATTCATATTTTGACTTTTAAAAGTGCATTAAAAAACATTTAATATGGTAATGAAAATGGGAGAGAATTATTTAAGACGGTTTTATTTAATTATTTTGACAACGAGAAAATATATGAAAAAATTGTCATAAATCAAAACTACGAAAAAGAAATAAGTCTGTATTTTTAAAGATGAAGACGTATGTACAAGAGAATATATATATATAGGGGCGGATTCAGAATATATTGAGGGTGGCCCACCCTCACATTAAAAAAAAAAATATTAATATGTAATTTTTTTCTTTTTGTGATAATTTTGAGTAGGAAAACAGAATATAAATGTGATGTGTAATTAGATTTTATTTTGGTCCATTTTAAGTTTTAATATAAATTTTTTGACCCGCTACTCTATATATTTATAGATGTGCCCTATTGGAGGATAAAACTGACTCCTCTATGCAAATGAAAAGCAAAGAATAAATAAAATAAAATAAATTAATGCATGGAATATGGTTCTCCAATAATTAGTTTTGCATTGTGGTGGTTGTCAACAAAACCAATGAATGAAGTAACCAACTTTTTCTTCATTTGATTTTCTTGTCAACCAAACAGATCCGAGAAAATCCATGTGGATCAATTCTCACCAATTAAATTAAATTCAACTCCACCCAAATGGGTCAACCAAGCAAGCATTTGGCTCACCAAATAGTTCACCAATTTTGATTTTTTCTTTTTGGTCAACCAAATTGGACATGGTCAAATTGGAGGGCTTAACCAATTATTCAATTTCAATTTCAATTACGCTATTTATCTAATTATCTATCTTAGTTTTGGATATGTCTTACTTTATAAAAATAGATTTTGTAAATAGATAAAGATGAAAAATATTATTGGATAAATTCCATTGAAAAACCAAAACTTTCCCAAGAAAATGGACGAGAAAAGAAAATCCCATTACAAAATGACAAGAGCGTTGACGTAAGATGGTGGCAATGGTGGAGCTAGCTCGTTTGCCGCTAAAATCTGTTTAATATATTTTATTTTTTGTTTTTTGTTTTTTTCTGTTTTTGTCTTCAAGCTGATACAAACTCACAAAGCCGAATCCTTTGCATACATATATAAATATATATTACAAACGCATGGCATGAAGAAGAAGACACAAAAACCAAAACCCAACGAGAAAACAGGAAAGTGTTTTTGTGCAACAAAGAAAACAAAAACATATATAATCATTGGTATTTCTGCTGCTTTTGATTTGAGTTTTCTCAAAAGGCAAACACTCAACCTCTTGCTTCAAGCTTTCCAAATTGAAAAGAAGATACATAAGAAGATTCAACCACAGAAAGAGAGAGCTTTTTCTTAACTTGGCTTAGCTTCAACAAATTAATACGATTCTCTCCTTGTAAGTCTCTTCTTTCTTCTCCCTGTTACCTTTGTATCTTTTGTTTTTTATTTTTTATTTTAAGTCATAAATAATCATCCCTTTTGGCTTTTGAAACTTTTAAGCCTTGTGTTTCTGTAAAGTACTCTTTCTTTTGGCATCTGGGTTCGTTTCGTTTCTCATTTTTCTGTGCGTTTTGAATGTTGCTCCATGTGTTTTTCTCAATTGGGTTGTTGCCTTTGTCTTCTGACTGTTGGCTTTTACCTGAATTGGGTTCAGCCGTTCAGCTTTTAGTGCTGTTTTATAAAGCTACTGGTTTCATTGTTCGATCTTTTTGCTCCTTTTGTAAAGCTTTTTGTTTTCTTTTTTCTTTTTTTGTAATTTTCTAATTCTTGTACATGTTTGTTGAATTTCAGGAGTTAAAATTGAAAGTAAAGAGCTTGATCAAGGAGTTTTAGTCTTGAATTTGATTGAATTTCGTTATTGAAGAGGTGTGAATTTGAACATGGGAGATCATTTTGTTTTGCTGGTGGATCGGTTGCTGACAGAATCCACTCTAGAAGCTGCAATCGAGAGCAGAAATCGGTCTCTCGAAGCGGCGAAATCAACAGTTGATGACTCAGAAGTCGAGAATTTTCCCCAGAAGATTGAGTTCAGAGACATATCAACTCCAGGGAAAGTGGTGGAGTGCAGGATTTGCCAAGATGAAGATGAAGATTCAAATATGGAGACACCTTGCTCTTGTTGTGGCAGCTTGAAGGTTAGTTAATTAATTCCATTCAACCACAGCCTTCAAATCAAAATTCCCTTTCCTTTTCAGCTTCTTTTAGCAGCAAAATTTTGACCTCAAGACAATATGAGGCCTTCAATTGTTTGTTTGGATTCATGATTAATGTTTTTAAACTGCAAATTGCATCATAATTTTCTTGGAAAAGTTTGATTTCCTTTGCAGGATTGATGTTTCAATTTGCTGTGTTCATTTTTGCAGTATGCTCATCGCAGATGTGTACAGAGATGGTGTAATGAGAAGGGTGACACCACTTGTGAGATATGCCACCAGGTAGGACTTTTTAATGAGTTGATGTTCTTGAATTCCATCAATAAATTGGCGAGTTTGAACGAAATAGAGAGTAATACGGGAACAAAAATAAACAGTAAACAAACAAACATAAACAATAAAGAGAGAAAGTAATATGTGCGATTTGTCCTCGTTCACCTAATGTAGACTACGTTCAGTAGAGTCAATATTATTTCAATACTGTCTCACCTCTTTTGTTTTATAATGAAGTTTGTTATCACTCATTACAAGAGAAAAGTGTGTTTAAGTTTAAGAGATTAAACCTAATTTTACAAAGATTCCTATTCTTAAGCCCAAACCTAAATAAAGAATTAACAACTTAAAGAAATGTTTGTACATGGAAAAAACCCAAAACCGTCTACGGGCTCGAGGTCGCTGCCCCCGCAACCCCCGCCTCCCAATGCGTCTATGCAAACCATGAATGTTGAAATGGTTGACAACTCCAACAGAGTTATCATTTTTCTTTCGATTTGTAGTTCATTAGCTTCATGTTAACTTGAAAATTGAGCTGTTAATCAATGTTAAATTGTGTGAAAAATGCAGCAATTCAGGCCTGGTTACACAGCTCCACCTCCCCTTTTCCAGTTTGGACACATTCCATTGAGCTTCAGGTAGTTTTTATTTACCTCCACTTCTTTCTTTTCCTTAACAACTTCACCAATAATTTTCTCTGACAATATTTCAATTCAGGGGAAACTGGGAAATCTCCAGGAGGGAGTTGAATAATCCACGAATCATTGCGATGGTCTCAACTGACCGGAATTTCCTGCATTCACCTACCTATGATGACTATTCAGCTTCGACTACACGAAGCTTGATCTGCTGTCGTTCATTTGCTCTAATCGTAAGTCCCTCTCTCTCAGCTAACTTTCGGAAACTAGTTCAAGGAAGATTTCTTGAAATTTCTGATAAAAAAGATTGATTTGCTTCTCTTCTGCAGTTCATGATTCTTCTAATTTTAAGGCATACACTTCCCCTCATACTTAATGGATCCAATGAATTTACCTTCCAATTGTTCTTGGTAAGACTACATTTCATCACTCAGATAAACTTACAGAAACTCATACTTGCAGAAAATTCATTCTAAGTTTTCTCATTTCCTGCAGATTTTGTTTCTTCGAACCCTCGGCATTGTTCTTCCAATCTATGTCATGGTACGAGCAGTAACTGCTTTTCAGCGCCACCGCCATCAACCTGTAAGTTTATAACCAGTGACCTTCTGCATTTTCTCTGCAGTGTTCAATTAAACAATCATACACATACACAATACAAAACTCAAATGCTCATTTTAAGTTTCTTTGTTTGTTTGATCATCTGGGTAATCTTAGGAGCCCCCAAGTTCATCGTCGAACGAAGAAACTCAACATTCGACGACCCCTCAGCCGCATGCCCAGATCCTTCATGTCATCTAAGCAATGGTTGAATCATTATTGGCTTGTGATCAGCAGCATTTAAATGCATTATGACTCACTGCAGAGTTCTGGTGGGGATTTTAATTAGCTTTGCAAAGAAAAAGATTGTAGGGTCAGAAAAAAAAGTTATGCCATTGTACATAGAAACAATTATACTATGACTACCAAAGCAAGCAAAATCAAAAGATGAAGTGTAGATTTGTAAATGGGATAGTGTAATTGTTTGGCAACTGTGAAAAAGAAAAAGAAAAAGAGAATAAGTATATACAAATTAATGGAGAAAGCAAGCTGTTTTAGTTGCCTACACACTGTTTACTTTTCTCATTTGCTTTACCGGTGTATTATTTGGAATAAGATGACAACATCTTCTGTTCAGAAACAGGGTGAGACAATAAAGACTCTTGAATGTATTACTCAAAAGGTTTTGAGTTCGATTCCCGTTAATTGGTTAACTTCAAGACTTCGGGGGATTAGTCTTCCACTGGAGGGTTTATCCAGTCGTTATCATAGGGTCCCGGGGAATTAGTTTCCCACTGGACACTTTATCTAATCGTTAACTTCAAGGCTTCAGTAGAGGTGCATCTAAGCTGGCACATACACCCTTAATTACCCAAAAAAAAAAAAAAAAAAAAGGCCCTTCATTCATAAATATTTGCTAAAACTTATTTAAAAAAAAAAAAAATGTTTTATAAAATAACAATAGGAAAAAGTCCATTCTTCATTTTTTTTGTAATCTAACATAAAATTCAAAATTTTGAATTGTATTTTAGCAATTTAAAATTTTGAGCTGTGCTTTAGTATTTGAATGTTTGTTTGATATATTATTTAAAAACTGTTTTCAGATTAAAAGTTATAAAAATTGAGAAGATGACTTTTTTTTTTTTATTGTTTGATTTTACACTCATGTTAAAGATTGTATATGAAAATTATTTTCTAAAACATTTTAACTCGGTCGACTTAACCACGTTCATAAGATTTTTTTATATTCCTTATTTTTTATAAAATAAAAAGAACAGTATTTAAATGCTGTATTGAGCAAACCTCAATTTTGAATTTGAAGGTTTTAAAGTTAATGGATTGCTGCATTCAAGAATTAACTGTAACATTCTTCGAGAAACACATGTTGCATTAAGGAGTGTTTATTAAGCTTATAAATCAGAAAATCAAACTCATTTGTTTGTTTGTAACTTTTTAGGGCTTATAAGCCCAAAAAAATAAATAAATTGGGGAAGAACTACTTTTTTTTTTTTTTTTTTTCTTGTTATAAACACTGAGTATATTTCCACATTACTTCTATTTAATTTTAAAATTTCATCATATAAAATAATTTAGTGTATTTTTGGTCATTTTAATAATAAAATGTACTTATAAACACATTTTACCAAATACGTAAACTACTTATCAATCACTTATAAGAGTATCTCTAAAGGACTTTTTATATGACTCAAACTCTTTATTATAAAAAATCTATCCATAAAAATAAGAATCCAACAAACTCTTTATCTTTTAAATATAAATTAAAGAGTGAATTTGACTCTTCACATTTAGAGAGTCAAATTTCATTCTCTATCCTAATTGTAATTAATAAACTACAAGTTTTTATGTATTTTATTTATTAATTCTCTTTCAGTTAAGTCTCTTTCATAAAAATAAAAAACATTTTTATTAAATTTAAAGAATTCATTGAACTTGAATAAAAATCTTATTCTTTATATTTAAAAATTAGCAAAGATGTTCTTTATTTATATAAAAAATGCTCTTTAAAATAAAAAACATAATTGAAAATACTCTAAGTACTTTAACTAAACACGTAAGTACTTCAATTTCAAATGCTTATAAACTTAAATTATCTTATAAATACTACTACTTATAAACTAATTTTCATAAACTCGGTCAGACTCTCACTTATCCAGCAAGCTGACATGTAAAATTTACGGAGACAAACTCATAGAAATTCCCTGCTAATGAAAAGACGTTTTATGGTTTTCAATTCATCCAACTCCACCATACCAGATCTTACACATTTCTAACTCCAATCACAGCGCAATGGTAACTGTTAAGGTCCATATTCATGGGATAATATGCCCAAACAAGCACCTCAGGTTTAAGAATTTCCTTCTTCCTACTCATCGTGGTACTATACCATCAATACGTTCATCAAATACACTAACTTATGTAAATATACCTATGCAAAAAGTCTTTCTCCGCATTATCCAATCAATTAGCACAAACGGAGACAATTCTCAGCACTTCACTACATTTGGCAGAAACACGTTAGAAAGTAGCACACTGGTTGAAATAGAATCAAAGATGAAAGAGAAAATCAATAAGCATACTCAACTACAACTATTTCAGTATTTGTTCATCCAGTTTTTCCATTACAAACGGAAGTATTTTTGCATCAGACGTGTACTCACTCTTAATCAATAAGCTCTACTTCGATGAGCCATTGCAATTAACCATGCTCCACCGATTAACCAAATACAGTGTAAATTAAAATAAGTGAACTCTTATCCAAAATTAAGATTATGATATGAATCTGTACAGTCCGAAATTAAATATTTCAAAATCAAAAGCTTAATGAGCAAGGGGATACAGAAGAGGACCTCAAAACGGCCAGTTGGTACAAGGTTGTCATCTGGATTCCTATTTAGAGCCTGATTCATTCGGCTGGGCACCTTAAGGGCTGTGTATATGGTTTTGTCGTTTAAACAATCTTAGTTCCAACTTCTCCTGGGCCTGAAATTTTGCGGAATGAAAACACATGAGAACGTTTACCTCCTGACAACCAAAACCTCTCTAAATTTATCTATCAATCCCCTTTTTTAATTCTTATTTCTTTTTTCTTTCCATTTTCTTTTAATATTTTTAAAAGAGCTCATTACCCTCCTAATTATCATATGTTCTTTAAAGAGTGTAGTTGGTAGTAATACTTCCGATTCTTCTGCTGTGAACGCCAATAGCAAGCGAGTGCTCCAAATGCACAGCTAGCAAGAGCAATTGCCAGTGCAGCTCCCACAGGTACTACAACTGCATTTGTCGAGACCACCAAATCTTCTAGAACTCCATCGATACCCTCGTTCCTTAGAGCATCCTTGTCCTTATACAGAGATACAAGTGTTTTCCCATAATAACTAGACACGAACTTGAATACTTCATCCTGGTCCCAGTCAATCTGATTGTTTTTGGTATCTCCTTTGCTAAGAGAGCGATAACATGTAGAGCAAAGCTGCTTTGGAGGCCAAATAATCTTTGGGAACTTGGGATCAGCAGTCTTTAAAGATGCTTCTATCTTCATTAATCTCTCGTTGACTTTATTATGTGCACTCCACAACCAAAGGGAAAAATCACGGGTTTTATTGAAAGGAGTTGTAACACTGAAAATCAATAGTAATCAATATCAATGAATCAATGAAAGGAGCTTTGAGTGTCAGAAGAAAAAAAAAATTATTCCATTTGCTTTTACCTTGAACACATGTCATAAAAATGTTGACGACACTCCTCACAGAGAAAGAAACTGTGGATAAAATCACATATAGCTGTAAATGTAAACTGGCTCTCTCCGTCGTCAACTCTAACAGAGAGCGAATGCAGTAGAACCCATAAGCCACAGCTGCAAATAATATTAAGTAATAATTAATAACTTAATAAAACATTTCAACTAAAGGGAGCCCCTCAAATAATAGCCATGTTGTAAGCATAAACTTATGAATAGGTGATAACGCCCAAAATTAATAAATAAAAGAAAGAAAGAAAAAGAATGAAATTACATTACAAATACTGTAGGAGGCAGCATGACGATAAATGGAGTTAGCAAGCGTTTACTTTCTATTCTTTTTCATATATTCTAGGAAAATTTTAGCTAAATTATGGTTTGCCAAAGAAAGTGAAGCACCCACCAGAATTTAATTTAAGAATACTCTACTGGCTATCAGAATTCACACTTACATAAAAGTGCATATCTATGTGTGTCTCCAAGTCTGTATAAAGAAACATGAAGACCTCTGCTTTGTTACTCATCACCACCTTGAAATGTTCACACCAACAATATGCCAACACATGCTTATATATGTATCCTTTTTGTAACAATGGAAAACAGAAATTTGCCTTTCCCTTCTACTCCATTTCTCAAAAAACTTCAGAAATGAACCAGTTGGTGGCCCAGCCTTGTAGTTCCACAACAACTAGTCATAAACTTTCACCTTGTGTCAGCTCATTTCTCTTATCCAAACACCTAGACAAGTGTTCATCATGTCTATGCAGTAAATTGGGCTAACTCTCCATGTCTTCATCATGAATTCATGAGGGAACTATCACTACTTGATGTTTGCATCATATATCTTTTTTAGAATATGTTTTCATATGGCCCTATGAGCCAAAGCTCAGATGGAGTAATTATGGCCATCCTGCTTATATAAGACGCTTGATAAAATCATAACAGGTATATTCTAAGAGCGAACTCCATTAGGTAATGTCTCTGGTTCGCAAGTAAATGTAATAGGAAGATTCTGATATAAAAAGGCATGTTTTATTAGAATAAGATATCTTCAAAAAGAAATGTCAAAGTTATATTTGAAAGACAAAAATTCAAGCTCTTATTAAATACACCAGAGAAATGACTCAACTAGAGAAGACACAGAAATTTACATAAGATGGACATCACACCTATTCACTCTATGCATGTATATCCTTCTCTATATAAGCATATGACAGGGTTTATTCTAAAAGATTGATAACCTAAAATTATCTGAAAACTAAAAGGATAATTTAATATGGCTTGAAAAAGACAATCAATTACCTGAAACCCCTTGTTTCATTCTTGCTGCCACGGCAAAACATCTACAAAAGAATACCCAGAGCATGCCAAAAACAATAAATTATTTTTTTCTCACAAACTTATTCCACAAAATCATAAAACAAGAAAATAATCAAGAACTCTTGTTCTAACAATCCACAGTTAAAGACATCATACTTCTCAGTCACGTCATCAGTGGTATAATCACATCCATACATGTTGATGTTCATAAAATATGTCATTTCTAGTATCCTTTTTTATTTCCAGTAATAATGTGATCATATTGATTTAGTTCTAAAATAAAGTTAACAATTATAAATTCCCAAGCACATTTAAGTAAAACAAAATAGTATGAATTGAACTCTGCCAAAGCAGTAGACAATAAGAAAACTTCTCTTTTCTTTTTTCCCTACTTTTATCAGATTTGAAGAAAAATCCCTTGAAAATTTAAGTTAAACAAAATAGTATAAATTGAACTCTACCTAAGCAATAAACAACAAGAGTACTCTCTCTCTCTCTCTCTCTCTCTCCTTTTTTCTTTTCTTCCCTCTTTTCACAAAATTTTAATTAAAACCTAACCTAACCTGACCCCTCTCCACTCTTTAAACTGGAACTAAAGCCCAAAGACCAATGCTTCAAATATACGCAGAGCAACAAGGTGCCTTTGGGTACTTACCCAATATCCACGAGGAACTTCTTTTCCACAAATTTGGAAATTTCCCAGGGCACTCTTCCCATCACCAATGACAACTTCCTGTCTATCAGATTGCACATATAATGAGGACAAGTCATCAAAATTTACCAGTACTTCCGCACTTCCCTTACGACACCTGATCCAAAATATTCAAGAGTAAAACAATGAATGAGGCAGAACCAAAAAAAAAAAAAATAAACAACAAATGAAAGCAGCAAACAGCAAGAAGCACCGTAGTTTGCAAAAAAAAGGTGCACAATGAAAGGTGAGCTTTACCTCCTTGAAGGATGATGAGCCACTAAAATCTGAAGGAATCTTATTAATGCACCCCTAGTTTCAGATTTAATCATCTGCAACATGATATTCATTGAAATCATAATTGCTAATAAGCAAAACACAAACAAGTATAGAACCCAGAAGCAAATGTCTACCTTGTGTGCTAAAATGATGTCAAAGGCAGTGGCTGTTGCCTCCTCAATGTCATATACAGCTCGAGCAATCTTCAAAGCCATCAATGCAGTAGTTAGTAACTTGAACTAAAGGAGAAGATTTTGTTTTTAATATTTATGAAGCAAATTTGGGCTATGCTCTCAGAAAGACCTGTCCAGGGTCTGATATATTTGATGGAAGAGGCTCGTTTTCGTACTTCTCGTCATCCAAGGCGTATGAGCTGCATAGGAGCATACAAATATAAATGAGAGCAAGGTTTGAAGCTAATAATCACAGATTGCAAACTAGAAAATAGGATAAAAAATGTTAGTATAATTATATAATAAGCAATAGCCGTAGATACCCATACCTGCCTAATTGCTTATTGATCCAGTTAAGCAAGCGATCAGCTGTCCGTCCATCATCAATTTCACATATTTCACTTTTATCCTGTTTAGGTTCCCAACCACCAGATACAAATCTAGAAGGTGGGCCCCAGAAGAGCATAGGATAATGACTCACAGAAAACTTATCACAAAGTTTGGTATTTATCTGTGCTGCCGAAAACAGTAAAAAGTAAAAGGGAAAATCACTAAGCCATGTCTACAATATATCGAAGAAATGTCATACAAAGTAGGGCAATGAAAGAAAATAAACTTTAGAAAGAGTGTGGTAAGCAAATGTCATTTTACATATGCTGAAATCTTATCAAAGAGTTTGGCAGTCAATGATACAGGCCATGAAACATTTCTAGGAAAGAAACAATTCCAGGACTTCAACTTCAAGCACATCATACCCGAAGGGAAATAAATTAAGAAGACATAGCAGAAATACCTTCGATGCACAGTCTACCCTAGTCATTAATATGATACCAGGATGTACTGCATTAGGTCCAGTGAAAAGCCTTGCAACCTTCTCATAATGCGGCTGCATAATTGATACTCAAGTAATTAAATTGTACCCAATATAAATAAGATAATATCAAACAAAACAAACTAATATATTACCTTATAATTTCTGCAAGCAGGACACCTGAAAACCAGCATTGCACGAAAATTTACATCATATATCATAACATTGGCACAAGTAATATTGTAAATCAAACAGCAAATGTCATTTTTAATTATTTTCATTATCCTAAAATGATATTTGCAATTTGTGGAAACAAAGTGTACTGACTACAATAAAGACATAGGATACAAACATGCCAACTTCCTGAAATATAGATTCAAGGATATAGTTTGTATGCCTGTGCATGAATTTATCAAGGATAAATGTCTTACAATTTTTAATTGTTTGTAATAATAATCTCAACTATAGGGCATAAAACCATTAACAACAGTACAGAGGTATAGTTGCTTAACAAAATGGGATAATAATCTTGTTGTGCTGTCCATTTTTTAAGAAAATAAAACAGATGGATGTAGCATCCAAACAGGTGTTAAACATGGGTAGACACAGCAGTTGTGTCCAAAGAGTTGCATTCCACATCATGACAGTAAAGCAACCAACAAATTCTAGGCATCAACTGAGGAGCCACATAGGCTCAAGTGGACCTCTAAAGGGAGAACAGTTACTGCCATAAAAGAGCTCTTGATGTGTTAAAAATCTCAAGCCTGTGTAGGCGACAATGTGTTAAAAATAGGAAAAATCACTGGGAAAATATCCAAACTTTCAGGTACCATAAAATGGAAGAAACTGTTTGGATGCCTTCATTGATGCAAAAAATGGAATGACCCCAGCTATAGGAATTTTTTATTTATTATTGCAAAAAGGGTAATAAATATCAATCACTTGACTATTTTGGCTCCATTTCACATTAAAAGTATATTTCACTACTAGTTTGCGACAACAGGAGATTGATAATTATTCTGTTTCTACTTTCATATTTTGATTAAAAACAGAGAAGCTTGTCATTTGGTAAATAATTCCACAATTCATAGTTACTCATATGATGGAAGCTATTTCCCTCTTTTGTTCGGGACCGACTTCTTGGAAAACAAGCCAGCTGTCCACATATAATTTACTTCATATATGCAAGCAGTTCTTTAACATACATTAATGATGCCACGGCTTTTCACCGATGTATATATCAAATAACTAAATAACATCTATTTCTTAAAAACACTCTGAAGTGATATATTTCTCAAAATTAAAATATTGAAACACATTGATAGCATAAGATTCGCCATAATTAGCAACAATAATAAGAGGTTAAACAGCTCTATTGAATCTTAGCATATAATTATGTTTAGCAAGCAAATGTTTAGAAAGTATAATTCAACAGAATGTTATATCAAAATTTACATACAACTCAAAAACACTTAACAAACTGAATTTTGTATAACAAAATCTTCGGAAATGCCTCATAAGAGAATTTTCAAATAGTTTCCCAAGATAAAAATAATCAAAATACGTCATACTATAATTTTGGAAAGGAGAAGAATTTTTTTAGCTAAACACTACTTTCTACTGACTTTACAGCCTCATTTGTTACAATCCAACATAGATTTTACAAATATGACGTTTCATCGCATAAACGGGACACCACCGCATGCGCTTTTATTCAGTTTCGGATTCATAAAAACAAAAAAAAGGGTTTGAATGCAACTAAAAAATGCCCCCCAACAACCCAAAATCCACCACATGTCACATTCTTCATGTCACGTTCTTCCAATATCCGAATGTACTAACATCCCAAATGAACCACCAATTTAACCACTTAAGCTCTTACGAAAAGTCAACCCACTACTCACGAGCCAACATAGACCAACCAAATGCAGTCAATGCTAATCAATTAAGCACCTTCCTATTACTTTTTAGTTACCACAGTTTCACTCTTGTTCTCAACCAATTAAAGCCAAACACGGTATAACTAAAGTGATTAATTTCATCATAAATAGTTTACAGTGAATAATCCGATAAATAAACATAATAACAATATCATCATCAGATTAACTAATTAATTAATTAAATTATATTCAAACGTTACTAACCAATGAGCGAAGAACTCAACGACGGCATAAGTAGCCGGAGTATCTCTGAGGACGGCGTCGAAGTTCGTAACGTTCAAGTCGACGGCGTTATCGACCTCTCCGTTACTAATTGATCGGAGGATCGACCGCGATCCCGCCGAAAACGCCACCGCTTCGCAGACGAACAAAAGCAGCAGCAACAGAAGATTCAGAATCAGAATCAACAGCTTGTGAGACATGAAAAACTGAGAGAATTTTTCGTCGATTCGATTGGATCCGTTTCGCGAAACAGTGAAACAGTTTTTTGTGTTTTTAATTTCCTTTTTTTTTTTTTTTTATGTCTTGTTTTTTATTTGTTTCCGACTTTCCGTTATGTGGATCTGTTGGGTGTGTCGGGTTGGTGAGTTCGGGTAAAAAGTGGGTCCGAGTTCGGTGGATTAGGAAAAAATGCTTCTCTGTTGGCTTTTTAAATTAATTTTTGTTAGTGCCACGTGTATGCGTGTAATCCAATTCTAAGATTCTATTACCTTTTTATTGTTTTATTTAAAAAAAAATATTATCTAGTTGGTAAATTTCACTATCACCATTTACATGTTTTTCAAACGAACGATGGCATTAAAATTAATGTTTTTAAAACTATAGGGATCTTTGTGATAAAGTCTAAAGGTTAGGGACTCATTGAGTCACTAAAATTAAAAGTTCGTTTTCAGTTAATCCATTTACTTATCGTTGATGACAAATGGGCCGAAATGGGCCTGATCCAGCCCAAAACGCCCAATCTACCAAATTCAAAATTCTAAAGTCGCCTATAAAATCCAATAAAAATAAATCAATGTAATAATTAATCCCCGTTCAGACAGTACCAATTCGAATATTCGAATTTAGGGTTCCTCAGATTTCATTTTCAAATCAACGCTATAAATCGATTTAAAATCACCGAATCAACGCTATCGAACTCGAAACTCTTCAATTCCAATTCCTATTCAAGGTAATTGCACTGATCCCCGTGCTTTCGTTTTTGTTCTTTTTGTTTCTGTTTCGTCGTTTCCGTTTCTGAGACAATTTGACTTTGTTTACGTTTTTGTTCGATTTTGTTTCTTTAATGGTGAATTCTTCGTCTGAATTGGCTTTTAAGTTACGGTATACGTGTATATTAAGCAAATTTATGCATTTGAATAGTATTAGCCTTTAAATTTGATTGAAAATAAATAATTTGTCGTTGATTCTGTGTAATTTTTGTTTCGTTTTCACATTACAGCATATAGCGTGTGTTCGCAGCGCATTTTCTTTTGTTTTTATTGGAATTGCTGTATTTTTTTTAATAGGCGTATCATGAAGTTCTTAGAGTACACGCCTCTTGACCGGTAAACTTTTCAGCGTCTAAGATGTAATTTGCTCTGTTGAATTTGATTTTGAAATGAAGTTGTTCTGTAATCTTAATTTTTCCAGGATAAATGATTTCTTGAATCATTTGAATCTCGGAGAACGTACTATCAAAGGAAATCTTGAAGCATACTCTTGTAAGTATAAAATGAGGAGTTCTGGATCTGTTTTTTTTCTATTTATCAAAGGGAAACTTAGTTTATTGTCTCTTTTTAGGCAAGCATACGGGAACAGATAAGAGGCTATCTCTCAGCTTGGAGCACGAGGTAAATGAAGCATCATTTGACATTTTGCCCACGTGGTTTGCTATAAACTTTTGAGTCTGACTATGTATACATATTTAAATGTTAGTAACCTTTTCCTTTAATGTTGCTCCACTAATACTTTTTTCGTCATTCATATTTTTACTGTGTGCATTACATTCTTTTTATCTTATTCTTTCACATCTGATGTGTTACCCAAATCTAGAGTAGTGGAGTGTGAGAACAGGATAGTTACTCTTTGCACATCTCAATTTTAATTATGCATATGTTGCTATTTACTTAAATTAAAAAGCTCTGGACTGCATATTGAATAATTGTTATTCTTTGTGCTTAATAATCTTGATACCTTTTCCTGATTTGAATAATCGAGTTGTAATGCATGTGTCTCTTTTTTCTCTTCCTTTTTCTTTTTCTTTTTCTTTTTCTTCCCCTCCCTTGTTTGGCATACCCCTTTTTACTTCAGATCCTTGATTATCTTGGCAAATCATCAGACACTGACTCCTCTTCACCAGCAGAATACCTGTTGAGCAGATCCAGGTTGTGCATGCTGCCCAAATAGGTTTATAAAGTGTGGATTGTGTGTATGTCTATTTAACTGGTTTTTGTCTATTCTAATTCCAGCCGGAAGACATTGATCTACTTGGTTCTTACACTCAGTCACATGTATCCGGATTTCGACTTCAGGTATCCGTTTACAGAGAGCTTATAAAGGAGGATCATGGGTAATGTCACTGTCAGCTTATTGGGCGACATGGCAACCCACTATATGATCCTCTTTTAATTGCATTGGGAGTGTTGTCAAAAGGTGACAGACAGTTTATAAAACTGTTGCTCTAGGAGGAGCTGAGAGTTCAAGTCTCTCCATTTCCCAAGTCTAATCCTGGACATTCATTTTGTTGTTTCGTGTCTGATGCAACTCATATTGGCATTACAATTCATATTAGTACTATGAATTGCACTCCGATGATGCATCTATGTGTCTTTTATTGCTATTTCCTCATATTACGATATTGTTTTGGATTTTTTTGGGTTTTTAGTGCAGTGAAAGCTCACCAGTTCTTCACAGAGGAAAGCTGGGACATTTTTAAGCAGATTTTTGAGACTTACATGTTTGAAGCTTCAAAGGTATTAAATTATACTACTTTCCAGATATGGATAGTATAGATATCTCTCTTTAAGAGGCACATGCATGTGAGAAAGTAGAAAATTGCATTTTCTTTCATGACAGGAATCACATGGCCATAACTGTTCCTCTCTGTAGCATCTTCTTATCTGTAAATGTCTCTCCATCCAGTAATAGATCGCCAAACCAGCTTACTGGTAATTTTTCTGTATAGTGTTCTGTTCTGCGTTTGCTTGAATCTGGGAAATTTTGCACCTTAAAGCTCTTTTGTCTGGAATAATATTTGGTGCTATTTTATTGATTGCTGAACTAGTAGGAGTAAAGTGAAGGCACATTTAATGCTCGGCCTTCCTGTACAATTGTACTCTTGATGTGATTTAAGTAGTGCAGATAATGATGGACTGGCGCACTATCTGTAATTAATGACATAATAAATGGTTTCACTGTTCCAAATATCTGTTCCTACTATTTTCCTTTTATCAATATTCATGTTTCTTTTTCATACATATATATATATATATATATTTTTTTTTTTTTTAAAAAACGTTTTATGATTGTCAAATACCTCCTTGACCCTTGACTTTGGTTACTTGCTTAAAAAATTGAACAGGAATGGGCTGAGGCGGATAGTGGCTGTTCCCTGCTAGAAACATTATACAAGGCTCTGGATGAGGTGAACTTTACTTCAAAAACTGAATGCAAAATGTGCATAGACACTTTTTGACACCTAGTGATGCAGGTTGTAAGACTACCTGAGTGCGAAATTTACAGTTACAATCCAGATTCTGATGCAGACCCATTTCTTGAGAAAGGAGCGATGTAAGTACGAATATTATTATCATACATCACATAATTTGTGTTCTTGTCACGATATATATGGCTAATAATACCCTTCTGTTTTATTCAGATGGTCCTTCAGTTTCTTTTTCTACAATAGAAAACTAAAGCGAGTTGTGAGCTTCCGTTTTTCTTGCTTGAGGTGGGTAAAAATGTTTATTTACTTAAGCGTCTCCTGAACTGTAAAATGACTATTCATTGGTCTCACCACTGATTCTTCTTGCAGTAATTTAGTGTCGGATGGATTTGTTATGGATGAGTTCTGTCACGAGGAAGATGGAGAAATTTTTTATGACATGGACATCTGACCAGTGACTGACATTTGTTCTAGTATGATGTTTATATGTAAAGACCATTGACTTCCATGTAAGTTGCGTTAACTCGTAGTGCCATATTCTCGTTGGCGAGGGCGTAGGATTAGCTTCTCTGCTTTTTCTGTGCATATGCTCTCCTCCTAGTTAGGAATGCTGCTGTCAATAAAAATGTAGTAGTCATTTTGTGTATGTCTGTAACTTGCCTCAAGACAAAAATAAAAAAATCATGTATAATTTTGATGGAGACTTGGAAGTGGATAGGATTTTCCTAAGTACAAACTCTAAATCGAGGAGTAAGGACTGGTTTTGCTTGTTCACTTGAGCTTTAAAATTGACGATTAGTCGAAACTCTTTTAGGATATAAATGATATTCTATATCCCAAAAGTTGTATAAACTTAGTTTCTGCTAAGAATTTGTATATACAATTTTACTTCATTTATGTAGGAGCAAGATTACACATACCGATTTCGCTGACTAGCTCCCCATCCTGTCTGACATGATGTGGTCGGTATGGGGACTTCTCATGTTGTACTCGACGTCAGTTGGATGGGGGAGTCAGGTCTGCAAAATGGGTAAGTGTAGTATTTTCCTTTTTGTAGTTTTCAATCAGAAAATTAGAGTTAAATAGTGATAATTTAATGGCTATCAATGATCAAGTAGTGTTATTATTGGCCGATAACATAATAGTTTTATATGAGCAATGAGATAAGGTATCAGGCTACTAATACATGCACTCAACTACATGATTCACTGATGGAGTGACGAAGATATTTGATCAGTCTAATCTAATCCACTATTACCACAAACTTTATCTGCCTAACTACTAGACATTGTAGCAAAAAGTACCCATCTTTACACTTGGTATTTGGTAGTTTCCTCTTTTAAAAAGTGCACTTAGATGATTAATGTACATGCTTTTTCATCTCCTTTATGATAATTATATTATTAATTTACAGGTGTACTTCCATCTCTTTCCAAACTCCCTAAATTAATTGCCATACTTGATTACATGGATTAGGTCTCCCCATGCTCCCCATTATGCATTGATACATATCTTACTAGTGCTCTTTTCTTGCAAACATTTAGGAGGAAAAGAATCTCTAAACCAATTAAGTGATGGGTTTATGGGGTACTATCATATCATAGACGACTTTTTGATACTTTTTAACTTCATTCACACCCGATGTTTTCATATTGTATAACAAATCTCTTGAAATTATCATAATATTTTATGATAATCTTGAGTGCCTTCAAACATATTCAACCACACATAGAATATAGAATAGTGTAACCCCTTGAGTTGTTCGCTCTTACAAGGTCTGGAGTTCAGGGGTTTGATAGATACTCTATTTTTTTAACTCCGGTGATGTAGTATATATGCATTAATTTGTAATAATCGTGAGTGTGTTTAAAACTAATCGGTCATGCATGGAGTATATAATAACAATGTACTCGTAAATTGCTGAAGGGGTTAGCTAAATGGTCAACAGTGTGGTTTACACCCGAAGGTTTAGGGTTTAAAAAGGGTTTATTAGGAGCGGTTTAGGGTTCAAAAAGGGTTTATTAGGAGCTCTAGATATAATGTTGATGGATAAATCAAATATCTATACTGTATTATGCATGCATCAATTTGTGATATTATTGGTATATTATCTCATGGAACTATATAATGAGTCTGTTTATGATTATGGGTAGTGTCCAATGAAAGTAAAAATCTATTAAATTAATAAAATAAATTCCTAAAAGATCCTGAAGTATTTTAAAAGCTAATGTGGTTTCAGGTTTGCAATCTATAAAAAGGCAGTTCTGTTTTCACAAGATAGGGATTCTGGTCTATGTACACACACACACACACACACACACATAAATATACTCTTGTGGGTGTTTGCCACGTCTTGTAAACTTCTGTGGGTGTTTGCCAAGTGTCTAACTTCAACTGGCTATGTTCATGCCAACACTTGCCACTTCTTTTATAAAGAAGAAAAAAGAAAAAAAAAAACCATTAAATAAAACACTAAAGTATCTTTCTCACCTAACTACTCATTGATGATGCTTCCATATACTGAAAATCTAATATAGTAGTTTCTGAAAATATGAAAAATATAAAGTGTTTTTCAAAACAAAAATAATCCAAGAACTTTTATGAAAATGGGTTTGATTAAAATGAATTGAAATATTTTCGATTTTTTTTTTAAATATGTTTTATTATTGTTTTGTAATTTTTAATGTGATACCGAATACATTTTCATATATTAACAGTATTGAAATACAACTTGAAAATTTATATAATTTTTTAAATAAATATTTATATTTCTAATTTTTAGTTAATATTCTTCTTTTTGGAAATTCTTTAATTTTGTATGTTTTAATTAATTGGCCTACTACATTGCTTTAATCCTTTGCCTTAATTTGTTGGATTAAGAATTAATTATTCCATAATATAATATGTACTTATCAATAATATAGACAATTTAAATGATAAAAAAATAGGTTTACCTACCATTTATAAAAGCCATCACAACCTTTTGACAAATAATTTAAAGTAAGCAATCAATCAAGCATTTATTCGAATAATAATAATAATAATAATAATAGTAATTATTATTATTATTATTAACTTAATTAATTAATCAACTTTCTGGGCATCTTTCATTATTCTCAATTTAATTATGTAAATAATTAAAATAGATAATAAAAAACGTTTTTTTCTTTATCTTTTGAGTAGGTCATGTTTGTTTGATTCATGAACTAAACAAAAACATGTTTTAATTGGGATTAAAAATTTAAACACTTATATATACACTATTAAGTCTTGATATTTTTTGAAAAATATGTATTGTTTTTTACTAATATAGAACATATTTAAATATACGATCTTTAAGAATTCTTCACTGTGGACATTTAACCATTAACGTTAATAAATATTCTTTAAGAATTCTTTAATGTAGACGTTTAACCGTTAACGGTAATAAATATTAAAAGATAAATAGATTAAATTAAGGTATAATTTAATTATTATACATAATTTATTATTTAATTATAAGGTTTAAATTCAAAAAACTGTACTAATGGTCCCTATAGACAAGTGAGAAGATCGATGAGAAGGACACTTAAGGACTCAATTAGCTTACGCTAATTACGTAGCTAAACTCATGCATGCTTGGTTCATTCTCAATTCGACATTTGTCACTTAAAAAACTTAAAATATTATAATTATATTTATATTTATTTATATAAAATAGGTTAATTATAAGCTGAAAATCTCTCAAAACAATGTATCGGATTCTGCAAATTATTTAGGGTGAGTTAATTAATAAATTAAAATCCAAGTTTCTTGTCTCATGCATGCTTGGTTGAATGTAGATCCGACACCTGTACTTGAAAACCCTAAATAATTAATTTATGATCAGTAGTTAATCATTTTAAATTAATTGTACGACTTACTTCACCAATGAAAGTTTGGCCAAGTGGTGATTGCATGTGAAAAGCAGAAGTAAAGACAAAATCCCGTTTGATTAATTAATAATTAGCAAAATACCCGACTATTCACGGAACTTGAAAGTAGATGAACTGCTTTTAGAAAAAATCGAAAACTTTCTTGGGAATCCTGCAAGATCCTATGGTAGATGGTCCATCTTTTATCTAGACTCGAATTCTTATTAAGAGGTTCATTAGACATTTGAAATTCTTGAAATAAAAGATGTTTATTTTATCCTCTCTAGGTGATCGGCATATATATTTACAAATTTCTCATGATATTCATCCTACATTCAGTAATATAATATTTAAAATAAAAAAAACTGGTTCGATTAAGATTCTTAAATATATTATTTAAGAGATTTTGAATTTAAATTTCTCATCGGTTGTTATTTATTAATAATGATAGTAACTAAAACTCTTATCCGAATAGATTATATTTTAAATAAATACAGACATCTGCAATAGAGTCAAAGAACTAATATGTATAACCGGATTATAATTTAAATAAATACAGACATATGCAAGAAAGACGAAGAAAATGCAAAATGTACCAATGGAGGTTGCCGATAGGAAAGCTACCTAGATTCGCAATTGCAAAAGACTAGGGAACAACTGTCACTATATCATTGTTTACAACAATATAATTAATATTACATAATTAGGGTTGGTAATCTCTCATATATTCTGTCTATAAAAAAACCAAGAATTACAACCTAAATTTATCAGCTCTCTTCTTCCATATATGGCTTCCTCTCTTCCAACTACTTCTTGTAGTTTGAATATAACTACTTCTCCTCCTCCTTCTCCATCTCTCAATAAACACAAACCATCACTAAAACTCAAGCACCCCCAGGTGAGATCTCAAAACTTCAAAGACGAAGGTATAAATACAAAAATACATACACATATACATGTACATATATGTATATAATATTATTTCAGGTCTGCGGACATGGTGGATATGGTGACTGATTATTTTTTATTTGACAGGGAAGTCTGCGGATATGGTGGAGGCGAATTTGAGTGTGTTGAGAAGGAGAATAGATGAAGTGAAGAAGAAGGAGAGTTTGAGCTTGAACCAGCAGCACTACTGCGGTTGTAGACACCAAAATGGCTGGAATTATCAACGAGTTTATTATGATCATCATCTTAAACATAAAAAATTTATTGATCAAATGATTTCTGAATCGATCCAGATTCTGGGTTCCGCTATTGGTGCAGTTGGGTTTGTTTTTCTTACTGGTTCTTTTTTCATCTTCCTTGTCTCCTTCCTTGTTCATAATTTTTGAGTTCTATAAATTTTTTTGCAGAACCCTAGATTTTGTATTTATTAATATGTGATCTAACTTTAATAAATAATCCAGAAATTCTCCACGGACCACGACCACGTTTTACAAATTCAAGTTCAAAACCGTAACCTTCATCGAACCTTGTAATATTCTGAAAATGAAACGAATATCTAAAAATTTATAAAAACTTTATGATAATTGGAAAGCGAGATAATCTACGGACCTGACCGTTCAGATAAACCCTAACAGATCAGAATTACTTGTAGCAAGCAAATTAGTCGAAATATTTGAAAGTTATTTTCAATTCTTTGAAATTAGCTAGGGTTTTGAAAATCTAAGAAATTTTGGAGGGTGACAGGTGTCACAAGTTGAGTTATCCAGCGCGATGAGAGTTGATAAACTTAGAGGAAATGATGGGAAAATTTGGGAGGGGAAAGGGAGGGGATAAATGTTGAAGATCTTGTGAAGCCACTAACACAACATTTAAGATGATTATGTAAAATTAATTATTTTTTAATGCAATAATATATAATATAATAGAGAATAGGTGTTGAATTTCTAGTCTTGAGTTTCATAATTAATTTAATTTAACCTTCAATTCAATGGTAAGCAAGTGGCATCAATTACCTGGTTTTGGGGAGCATCAATTACTGTGCACCAGCTCCAACTTTGATGGGATGGGATATTATGAGTTAACACATTTGAAATGGTATCTCATTGGTTCTACGAGTATATCATTAGTTTCGAGATTTCAATTCAGCGATGATTAATATGTATTGTTTTAATTATGAAAAACATTTTGTACCAAGTATTATTATCTCTCTTGATATGGATCGATTAGAGAAGAAAAAACATTTAATTGATTAAAGGGTATTAAAAGAGTCATCAACAAAAATAATATGAGGTATAATATCTTAAAGTTACGTAGGGATGGACACGGGGTGGGTTGGGGCCGGGGACCCCATTCCTCGCCTCCGTTCCTGACCTCGTGATGGGGATGTCGGGGAATTAACATACAAGGTCTATTTTATAAACTTTAAGTGAGGTATCAAAGTGAGAAAGCGAAGACATAAAATCAAAAGTGTGAATGGATTGTTGTCGTTCAATTGATAAAAAAGTGACCGACAATCATTGCGGTTTTGGCAAGACAAATGAACCGGATCTCAAGGGCCTAAAATTAATGAACTGGAATATGTAGAGCCCATATGAATAAAGTGGGCCAATATTTCAGCCCAAATATGCACCATTCCACCAATCAGAGCATCATTGCTGTTTCTGCTTTTCCGATGACCAAGGTATCTGAACTAACTTCCACGTACCTCAATTAATCTCTGGGATCAGAAGTTAACAGTCAGGTAAACTTACAGTGATTACCTCTATTAGCAATTGAAGTGAATCGAACACAAAACCTCTTAAATAATACTCTTAGAATCTCTATTCAACCATTCGATCACCTAAGGGTGATTACACTAATCCAATTTTGATACGAAATAAAACCCATCCATATATATATATTTTGTTGGTTCATCAATTGTACATAATGGAGATCAAATATAGTCAGTAATCACAATTACATTGATTATCAAATAATACTCTAAACATGATTAATCATTTTTATAATCACAATTAATATTAATTAAAATAAAAAGAAAAAAAATTATAATAATTAAATTACTGATTAATCTCTTCATCTCTTACCTTGAATAAATCGGCTCTTCCTTTATCGTTTCCAACAGTGGCTTCCTCGACCTACACACAACTAATCTATACTTAAACTCCGAAAACTCTTCCTCAACGCCCTCCAAACTCAACCTCGGCGACGATGAACACGACATCTCAATTCCAGATTCCGGCGAAACTCTAATATTTCCGCCACCGGATATCCTCTTCGCGGCAGAGTTCGCCGCCATGAAGAAAGCCGCCATATCGGTGGCAGAAACCACAGAATTTACTCTCTTCATTGGAAACATAATGTAAACGTTTCCAAACTCGAGCTCTTCGTCGGCGCCGAGCGCAGAAAATCTTCTTCCAATGTGAAGAGACTTGGAATTTACAAGGAAAAAATTCGGACACTCCAGCATTAACTCTGCAGCTTTTATTATTTGCCGAAACTGCCTGACTTCTCCGCCGGGGAGCACCACTCTGGCCGCCTTGTTGCTCTTCATTAACGGGCTTGAACCTAACGTACAAGAAACGTAGTTACCCATGTCGAGAAAACGAGAGAAAATTAAGAGCTTTACTGGTGAAGAATTTCCTGGGTTTTTTTGTTAGTTTTATGAGAATGTGAAGACTTTGAATGTTTATAAATTATATATATAGATTGTGTGGAAAGAAGACGACTATTCATATGTGAAGACGCGTGAGGATTTTACAGAGAAAAGACTGGGCAGGTGAGATGTCATGAGGTTATGACAGTTTCGTCCTCAATGTTTGAAAAAAGTGACAAATGTACCCAACAAGTTGATTGTTTTATCACAGATAAAGACTATAATACCCTTTATTTTAATTATAAACATTAAAATCTAATTAAATTACACACTAAAAGAATGAAAAATAAAATAAAATAGAAAAGTGAAATATAATAAGACTGAGGATATTAAAGTCTTTTTGAACAAAGTTTCAGATTCTTTTCAATTTTTATATATTCAAAATAAAAATTGAAGAAATAAAAACCAAAAGAATATTAATTAGACAAAGGGTATTATGGTCTTTACACAGCAAAGTAATCATTTTTTAGATGCATTTGTTTCTTTCTGAAACTCTTGGGTGTATTCGTAATTTTCCTCAAACGTCGAGAAGGAAATTGTTAGGAACCCCTATTCTATGAGGACAAAGCTCGCTGTAAATGCGTGTGGGACCTGAGAAAGGGAGATTGAAGATGGCTAGCTGGTTTGAATTTTGATTAAATATTATCAGGTTTGGGATATCATGTGACATGGCTGGCTACATGGGATGATGTTTGTTTCTCTTTGAAGACTTCTTTTCTCAAAGAGATCGACGAGGAATATGAAGTCAAAGATGGTGGCCTTTCTCGGGCATCTTCAGATATACTAAATCAATAGATACTTTATATTATATATATATACACACGAAAATTCTTTGAATTAGGTTCGGCTTAATACTGTAAGACTATAGCAGGATCGTATTTGAATACTGTTAGATTCATTGATATTTTACAAATACGGATCCAACTATGATTAAATATGGTCTCGAGATAAAATATATTTCCTTTTTTTTTGTTTTTGAATATTTGTATTTGTTAAAAGGTTAATGCTACACATATAAAGTTAGCATCTTAATTTTGTATATCTCGAATTAATTGAGATGCTCCCAACTTTGTATGTTTAGGTTTTTAAAACATGAACATTGTTAGTTGTGAACGTCTATATTTTTTAAAATGTGAACCTCGTTGTTATTATTTAAACAGAAAATCAAGTATAATATTTTGTATTTAGAAAACAACAAAAATGTGTTTTTTTTTTTAAAATTAAATAATAGAATCTTTTGCTTTGTCTAGCATATTTAGATATACTAAATCAAATCTTCAAAGGATGGTTTAGAAGTTTTTTGATATAACATTAAGAAATGGAATTTAGTTATGGGTCCTAAATTAATTGATATGCCTTGCTTGTGAGTGGGTATTGAGATCATACACATCGGTGGATAACCTAGATGGTTAGGACGAGCTGTAGATAGTGTGGATAAATATATGGTCTCAAGTTTGATTCCCTATCTGAATATCTGCGATTTAAGTGGAGGTGGATTGCAAATTTACATTAATCTTGTTAAAAATGGGATTGGGAGATATTTCTTTATAAAAGAATTTGACAAAAACCTAAAAGTTCGTATGACTATATGTTAGGATTCTTTTAGAATTAGGATAGACATAGGATAATTAGGTTAATTCCTTCTATAATTATGCTATTATCTAATTAGAACAATTAGAATATATTTAGAATTAGGCAATTAGATTCGAATTAATTAGGCAATTAGAGTCCTTTTAGAATTAGAATAATGTGCAAGGTTATATAAAGTATAAAACAATTACGGTTTAGCAAACAATAATCAATAAAGTTCTCCCCCTTTAAACTCTGAATTATCATTCTTTTTAGAGGTTCTGTTTCCTCATATAAAACAGAATCACTATCCTATCAATTGGTGCTCTCTTTTCCTTTCCATGGTTGACCCTTCTCGGATAAAGGCTTTGGATGAACAAATATCTCAATAAGGGCCAAGTTGGATGCTCAAGAGGCCAACTTGACTCCCTAGATGGTCTTTTGAAGGCTATTACACTAAAATTGACTGCTATTAACGCCAAACTAGAGCAAGACCGATGACAGAAGATAGTTATGCTAGTGGTGATGGCACTCCTTCACTCGGCTCAAGTTCGCATTCTTCTAGATTTGCCCCACCTTTTAAGCTTTTCAGATTGGAGATGCCACGCTTTGATGGCATGGATCCGCATGGCTAGATATTTTAAGCTGAACAATTCTTTGATTACCATAATACCTTTACCGAGCAACGGTTGACAATCTCTTCCTTCCACATGGATGGGCTAGCTCTCTCATGGTATCGTTGGATCCATTCAAATGGGTAGATTCGTTCTTGGTGTTCTTTCTTGCAGGGTTTAAATATTCGTTTTGGGCTTTCGGAATTTGTGGATTACCAGGGGCAATTGGCCAAACTTACTCAAGCAGTATATATCGTTGCTTATAAGACAAAATTTGAGGTCTCTAATCAAGTTTCTAGCCTTTAAGGTGTGTTCCTTCTGAGTTGCTTCATATCAAGGCTAAAACTAGATCTTCACCTATACTTATGATCTATCGACCCCATATCTTGGGACTCTAATAAATCAGCTTCTAATATATCTTCAGAGCAGTAGGGCCTCTTGCCAACTCCAAACCAATCAGATTCCTTGCTTCCTAAGAGATTCACGACGACATAGATGCAAGAATGGCATGCCAAAGGGTTGTGCTATAACTGTGATGAGCGCTTTCGCTCTGGGCATCAATATAGGGTTAAGTTCTTTCTCTTGCTGATGGAGGAGGATGACGATGAGGTTCCCCTACTGGCAATGGCGACAATGAAATGCGAGGACAAACCGAGATAACTGTTGTTGATTGTGCAGTACCTTACAAGCTTGAGGACAAGGTTGAACCGAAGGGGAAGAAAATGTTTAGATTCTTTTAGAATTAGCATAGAATTAAGATAATTAGGTAAAGTCCTTTTATAATTATGTTATTATTTAATTAGAATAATTAGAATATCCTTAGAATTAGAATAATTAAAATAATGTGCAAGACTATATAAAGCCTAAAACAATTAGGGTTTGACAAGCAATAATCAATAAAGTTCTCTTCTCTTAAACACTGAATTATCATTTTTCTTGAAGGTTCTGTTTCCTCGTATAAAACATTACAGTATCCTATCAGTACTATATACTTTAATTAAAGTAGATGTCATATGTTTATATAAATATATAAATCCCATGTGTCTTTCTTCATAATAATTTAATATATATTAAATTAATAAAAATATTGTCTGATGAATCGATAACAAGGTCGTAACAAAAGGGCCCTATTAGCAAGATTCACTAATTTTGGTGGCTATAAGGAGCGCTAAAAATTTTGATGTGCATATAAAAATCAAAGGACATTACAAACAGGCCCACCCTCACCAAAATTAAAGCCGTAAACATAGGGGGGAGGGGTTGGCTGAATAGATAACATGTCATTTGTCAAAAGTAATGAAAAGTATAACCCACCAATTAATTCCATAATAATCTTAATGAAGTGAATTAAGAAAAGTTATTAATTGAGGAGTCTTCTCAATACCAGATTGATTAATTAATTAATTAATCACTACCTGAATTTGCTTAATTTGTGAAGCAACCAGAAGGCACCAAAAGGTGAGCTATTGTTATAATGTTGTGTTTTATTTGATATAAAGTGTGGCCATCCCTTTGGCGGGGCTGTGGCCAATGGGCATGGGATGGGATGGGATGGGATTGGATATAACTTCTAGCTGATAATGGTTTTGTGCTTTTGAGTTGGATCTAAGTTGTAAGGTTCATCCGGATTTGGACCAACAAAATGACAATCCTCCTCTCGAAGGCTTCTTCTGGTTTACTTCACCGACGTGATAACGTTATCAAATTGATATTATAAGATAAATATAGGTTTTCCCTTATGAATGTTTGTTTTTTCAAGAAAGAAAGAAAAAAGATTGGTTTCATTAATTTGCTATGGTAAACGGTTTGTTATTGCATTTTTCTTTTTTAATAACTAGGGTGTTTGGGTCAGCTTGAACGCATATCAACTAATCTCTAAGATTCATTAAATATTCTATCAACCTAATGGATAAGATAAATCACAAATGTGATAGATGACCACTTTGTGGAACTTGAACACAAGATCCTAGAAGGCTAAAGTCTTACTATCCAAACCACATTATTAGTGGTTATAATTAAATTGAACTTGTTATTGCATTTTAATTAATGTCATGGACAAATCAAGATTTTTGAGGACTATATATGTATAGGTATCAAACTTAGATTTATACAATGGATAATTGCCTAATTGGGGTCGTTGAAGTACCTTTTTGTTAGGCGAAAATTGAGCAGCCAATTAATCAGTGGAAACTAATCTAACAATATTCAAAATTAGGAGTATAACTATGAATATAATTATTTAAAATTGAATTTGAGTTGAAAAACAACAGAGTATTCATAATTAATAACTCCCTTAATTAAAGTCCAACCATATCCCTAACTCCATTGACAAATTAACAGCAATATAAACTGACACGTGCTAAAATAAGTAGTGCATTAATCTATCTTCTGATGAACATTAAATTCTTCAAGATAATGTTCTCAAACTTGACTAAAGGTAATGTTGACTAGAGTCTTCAAGTTCACTGGCCTGATGCTTGAACTCTTTCCTGCCCACAAGGCCTTGGAAATGATCTTGTAAGCGTGTTCTGTTGGGTGGAAATAATCCCAGAACAGGAATGCTTTAGGATTGTTACAGATTTTGTAGCCTTTTTCCCCACATTGCAGCAATCCTCCAAGAGTCCCATTTCCACAACATGCAGTTGAAACATCAGAAAAACCTGTGCCATTACGGGGTTATCAGTCGAGGAAAAACAAAATAAATCTATAGCGATGTTATCCTGACGCGACTATGCGGCATCATGCATGGCATGTTAGTGTATTGCGACGCAATGGGAGTCGCAATGCTACACTAACTCCAGAAAGTTCTGGGAGGCCCTTGGTGGATGCAACACATATTACATAATTGATTGATCACAGAAGACATTCTTCATATCACTGTCTTGAAATCATGAAGTCTAAATGAAGCTAAAATTTGAAGTTTTCAAATTGAAGAAGATGCATAAAAAGATTACCATAGCGTGAAGGAATGGCTCTAAATCGCTGAACAAGGTCATAAACATCTCCATAAACAGCAACTCCACCTGGGTATTTTCTGGCGACATCATTCACTAGACTCTCCAATCCCTTATTGTAACTCTCAGCCATCACATTCATCTCCCCGTAGCAACTTTCAACTGGCGCGTCAGGCAAGAGTGCCCTGGCAGGGACACAGCCAACGGGTCCGAGCGAAAACAGCGCAATGCGGCGAGCACCAAGGCTGTAAATCTCCTCGATCAGCTTGGAAACTTCTGTTAACATGGCTTGAACATATGCATCTGGGCTCAGTGTTGGGGGACCAAAAGATGCAAAGTAGCTGAAGATGTCATTGGAGCCTGACTCGAATAGAAAAAGAGAGGTTTCTACAAGGGTTTTGTCGATCTTGTTTTGCTTCACCAGTGCCTTGAATTGCTTTAACTGGTCTTGGATAGATGTGACTCCCTGTGATGACATCAAAATGGAAGCAAAAATAAGGAACTTCCGTATTCAAATATGTAACTCATGATATACTGCGGTTACGATTTTGTTTTTGCTTTTACCAATCTGTTTTGCCTTAGCTTTTGATTCATGGGGATGTGGTGGCCTTCAGCCTTGTGTCATACATGATCTTCTACTGTCATTTTCTTGCAGAAAAGTAATGCACTTTATTGTTGTTACATAATCAAAATTATGTCCTTTCCTGATGTAAATATTACGTTGCTACATTGTTAACTTGTGTCACTGTATTCTGATTAAAGATATTAAATTATTGATTCTGGAATTACGAAAGACAGATTGAGCAGATTTATCCAATATTATATAGAGTAACCAACTATGATAGTAGGCTTAGATGTTCAAAATCTTTGTTTTATCAAGCTCGGAATCACTCCTATGGCAAATTTTCTTACCCAGTCCTTATTTGTTTCCTGCAGAACACCACTGCCAGCACTGGCAAAGTTGAGGCCATTTTTTGGGTAATCTTTTCTACTTCCATTTGTGACTGCAATATGCACTTCCAGATATGGCTTTTGTAACTCAATCCCAATGAATTGTGCTGCCAATATTTGAGAAAACACTCAAAACAAAATCCATTGAAAAAAAAACTAATCAGACAAATTACATAACTGTTAATTAGTAGTACTAACAAATGAAGTCTGCAACCGTTCTGCCATTAGTGAACCTCCCGGTGGGATGATGAAAAAAACTTGAACCATAAGGAGGGAAATCAGCCTGTGCAGTGCAGTTCTTGTTGAAGTGATTGTTTCCGGCATCGAAAATGGAGTCCCCAAATGTAAAGATTGCTGGTACATTATTCACTGAAGAGATTAAAGAGCACAAAGAACTGAAAATAATGAGTGTTAGAAGGGCAAGTTTCTCCATGGATGAGTTGCAATGAAGTTGAAGTTTTGTGCTGCAAAATATATATAAATTTTAAGATTGGTGATGAGAGCCATGACAGAATATTGTAACAGACTTCACGAGCTTGGTGATTTAAACAGTTCTCATAAAGTTCTTTATGTGCCGAGATATGGTGTGTCATTTGGCACCATTTGTAACCTTTAAAGACGAGAAAGAAGGAGATGATCATGAAATTGTGCTCACTTTATTTTATAAGGAAATAATTATCTTAAATATATTAATTATTTCTTTATTTTTTAAAATAAATAATTAATTTCTCAACCAAAATAAAGTTCTAAAGAAATTCCTCGATTTTCTTTTGGAAAATATGTTTATTTATATACTCTAGCTTATTAAGTTTGTAGGGTGTTCAATAGACCTCGAAGATTAAGTAAGATGTGCGTAAACTAACATCGGACATCCTGATGATCAAAATTAAAAAATTTAGTTTATCTTTGTATTCGAGTCCCATCAAGTGATCACCTACCATATTTGTAACTTATCTGACTTATTTAGCTGGTCCAAACACCCCAACCACCTAAAGAAAAAAAAAGAAAGTTTAGAATAATAATTGAGAAAAACGTTTCAAAATTTACCTTCCATTGAAAAAATCATTTATCATTTACTACTTTAACTCATTATATGTATATTCGGGATTAAAATTTCGAATAATATTTGAAATATATAAAATTATTATTATTATTGTTATAACTTTGATAAAAAAATTAAAATATTGCAATAAAATAATTCAAAAATAGCTTATTAAAAACAAACATAAATGATACAACAAATTTGAGTTTGGCTTCCATACGACACCGTTTCGCTCAACTTAAGCAAATATTTTATGGTTCTCTGAAGTCTTAAAGCACACCCAGAATTCACCAAGTAATCACTCTTTAAAACCCTTCTCTTGCCATTTTCTTTACACAGTCACTAAAATGAGTGATGTATCAGCAGAAAAACCAGAAGAAGATTTGTGGGAAAGAGCCAGAAAAGCTGCAGACAATCTGTACGAAATCAAAGAAACATTTTTTCCTCAAAACCCAGATGACAAAGTCACCAGATTGCAAAACGAATCTGATCTGGCTCTTAAACTCCTCGATTCCATCCCTCCTGGTACCCTATTCGCCTTTTCTTCTTCTTACCCATTTGGTTTTTCATCGCCTTTTGTTTTTTTGGCGCTTGTTCTGTGTTCATTCTTCATTTTTTTAATGATTTAGGAGCTGAAATGGAACCGAGTTGGGTCAGTTTATGGGAAATTAATTTATGTAATTTGTTTATTAGAACATGGGCTGTTGTTGGTTTTTTTTTTTATTTGTAATATTTAAGTAATGGAATATGAATTGTGCTGAACATCATTTTGATAACATATTTCATAAATATGATTGTTTTATATTACTATTTTGATATTTTAATTGGCCTGATAACAATGTTGGACTAGAAGCATAGTGTTCCACATAGAGTAAATAAAGAAAACTGAACAGGACTCTGTTATTCTAAAATGGGGTTATAGTACAGTAACGTTACCGGAATGTTTCGTGGTAATGGGTAATGCCACTCTTGTGATATGAGATATACTGGATCAATAACATGTTGTATATTATTGAAATGACGTCAGTTTGGTCTCATAATTGGGATTTTGCTCCTTGTAAGATAGAATACCCTAAGCGTAGGTATTGTACTTGGGGAAAATTGCTAGTTGCAGCTTTCTGTTCTAGTGCTATATTGAGTGCTGAAGCTAAATGTTTAGGGATTAATGTTGGTGCCTCTCTTGAATTAATTTTTTTTTAGTTGAGTGATATAATGTTTCTTGTGGTTTAAATTATATATTACATTTAGTAACATATATCTCTTTTGATGAATCTCTTTCGGATGTTTATGTAATGGGTCTTGCACTACACATTTTTGATTGTATGTTACATTTAGCATTAGAAGTGAAATATATCATCTTCTTTCGCAGAACAAAGGAAGTCACCTCTACAGCGTGCAACGTATGAATATCTGCGAGGAAAGATATTGGATGTTGTACCTGATTACAGGAAAGAGGCAGAGGATCATCTCTCAAAAGCTGTAAGCAAGAGTAGACTGTTCGGTGCTTTATTAGTTTGGTTTGCTGTAATGCTCGGGTTCATATTCATATTTTGAAGTTTTGATGCCCCAGGTGAAGTTGAATCCCTCTCTTACAGACGCTTGGCTATGTTTGGGCGTCAGCATTTGGAAAAAGGGAGATTTACCTGCTGCTAAGAACTGCTTCAATCTTGCATTAAGCAAGGTTATGTTTGACAGTTGATTGCCATTTTGCTTTTAAAGAATTTATGCCTCTAAGTGTCATTTTACTAACCTTTTATCTATTTTACATTTTTGTCTCATGCAGGGTCCAAATAAGAAAATACTTTGTCAGTTATCTATGCTCGAAAGAAGCATGGCTCAAGGCAAGAAAATTTTCCTTCCCCTGTATTAAGATTTACACTTAATTCTTGGCTGCCTAGGGGTATTATATTGAGAGCCACAATTTCAAATGGTATTTTCTTGCCTGTTGGCACATTCTATTATCTCTATCTACGGGCTTGCTAGGAAGTCTTAGTCCATTTGTGCTTAAAATTGTTCTGGAATGATTCTTTCTGGCTTTAGAGAAAAAAAGGTAGTCGCTGGCTAGGAAAGATGATTACAGAAACATCTACATTCCTGTCTATTAAATTAAAACTTTTACTAGTTATTACAATGCTGCAATTTAAGGTGAGGCTAGTGCAGACAGGGTTGCAAATTGACACTTTCAAATTAATAACGCTGTGGCCATTGATAGTCTTTGTGTTCTTATCTCACTCTCTTTATTTTTCTGAAGATGTTCTGATCTTAGTCTTATCCGTTGTGAAGTCGAGATTCAAACTTTTGGTACGATTTCTTTTGAGAATGTAAAGCAAAGTAATAGCATTTATTCCTCCTCTGGTGCCTTTACCCCTCCAAAAATATAACTGAAGTAGTGGAAAAACAGAAGTTGTAGTTTCTACTTCAATATGGATTTATCATCGTTTTACTAAAATTTCTTTTGTGTTTTTTAGGTTCTGAGAATCAGATAGAAATTGTTGAAGAAAGCATTCAACATGCCAAAGAAGCTATCACATTGGATGTCAAGGATGGAAATTCTTGGTGTAAGATTCAATTTGAATCCTAGGAAAAAGGAACTTATGTTCCAATCTTTTGATCTTTTAATAATTTCCACATGTAAATGCATGCTTTACTTTGTATTAGTTTAAGCCCTTGTTTGGCATGCCATAGAGGATTGGACACTTGGAATATACTAGGATTGGATGGCATAGGATTGAATTGTGTAGTATTGTCTTCTGTTCGGTACAGTACCAAATTATATATGCTAAAATTCAACTATAAAAAATTAGCTTATGATCCGCTTTTATGATCTTTTGAATATGTTTTCATGTAAACACATGCTGTACTTTGTCTTGACTTGATAACTTAATTTGCGTACGCTATGTTTATTGGTTTTCTTGTGGTTTGCTACATATGTGAATACTATTTGATGATTCGACCATTTCTCTTATTGCTGCACATGGAGAGAAGGGTGTACACTTTATTTTTTACATATGTGATCTTTTTATTTTTCTTATGTGTTTGGGTTTCTAACCCACCCTTGCACATTATGCCTTTTTCCTTTTTCCCTTTGTAAGAAGCTCTGCTTTGAGATTTTATATCATTTCTTATTTCTTTCACCTATATTATTATAATCATCTTTCTCATATGTTATAACATATCATCCTAATGACAGACAACCTTGGAAATGCATGCCTCACAAGTTTCTTTGTGACTGGATCTTGGGATCACCAGAAACTTTTGCAATCTTTAAAAGCCTACCAAAATGCTGTAAGTTTGCAAAGCAGAACTTTCCCTTGGAATGCATTTTCCTGCTCCCAGTTGATTTCTTCAAATTATAGTTTTGTTATTGATCATTTTTTTTTTTAATTTGGGAAGAATCTGTTGATTAAGGGCTGCTAAGGAGCATTTTGAAGTTTTCTTCTTCATTTTTCCTAATGATTTTGGTTATCTTCTCATTTTGATTAATTTGTATTAGGAGAAAGACGAAAAAATGAAGTCCAATCCTGACTTGTATTTTAACTGTGCCACTGTAAGTTGAATTTTTCTCCTCATCTTTCTCTATGAAAATTTATTAAATAACTAAAGATCGAAAAGTCTCTAGATCTTGTTTATGTTGCTATCAGGTGTACTTGCGTTAGTATCATATTTGTCTTATCATCAGGTTGCTTTCTATTGTTTAATACTTTAATTCATTGGTGGATTTCAATTCCACCTGTCACAAGCAAGTTACTGTTTTTTAATTCGTTGGTGGTTTATAAGTTCCTGATGCAGTTCCTGTTTACAGGTAGACACATATTTAGAGAATTATGAGAGGGCTCTTAGGGGGTTTGAAGCTGCTGCCTTAAAGGATCCTAGTCTTAGTGCTGCTGAGGAGGTCCAAAAGATGGTTAATCTTCTCGATAAGATAGAGAATTTATTGAAGGTAATGATTTTATAAACCATTTTATGGTGCTAAATTTTGTTCAACATTATACTTTCTAAGGAAGGTCAATGAGAAGTTAAAGACCACTTTGAAGGTACCAATGCAAATAGTTTTATTTCTTCAAGAGGTGCATCTGTTATTGATCAGATGTGGTTTTATAGGTACATGCTAGAGGCAAACGACTTGCATCTTTGGCATCATCTCTTACTGCTGCTAAGTGTAAGCTACATGGCTCTTCTGTTTTAGTTAGTAGCGCATAGTCATTAATCTGGTAATTTACTACTTCTACTTATGAGTTTGCTAACTTAACATGTTCATATTTATTTTTTCCGTGCCTCTTGTTTGGTTAGTGAATTCTTCTCATAAAATAGTCGCTGTGGATATGCTTTCGGAGGGTCTGAACAGAGTTGCAGTAGTTGGAAAAGTGCTATTCTTCGTGAATTATGAGAATGTCACTCCCCTGTGAGTAATCTGCTTGACTACTGTATTTATTGCACATCAAAATATATTAATCATGAACTTATGCTGCACAGGCATATAGCTTATACTCCTTAAAACTATGTTACCTGATATGCCGAGGGGTCTATAGACTATAATTATTTTTATGGGATGGCTATAGGAAGTATCATGCATTCAGATTCATCTTGCTTGGAACTTTATCACGAATTATGCACTTTTATATTGTATTAAGCTAATAGTATTTTGAGATAACAATCAAAGTCCTTTTCTATTTTTTTCATATTGCAGATACTATTTGGTTTGTGATTCAAATCAGACATGCTTTGTTCTATCTGTGTACAGTGTGCGTGATAATGTGGTAAGAGTTAGCTGCTTGACTTTTACATTTTTCAGTCCATTAAATGTCTGTAAAGCCCCTATGTCAAATTAGATAATTTTTATAGACCCCACAAATGAATCGAGAAGTACCTTGCATATATTGAGAAAACCACAAAGCATGCTGTTGCTTGTTGATTTATACACACAGTAGATTAGAATTAATTGAACCCTCTGATTGCAGATTAAAGAAGGAGATCAGGTAACACTATTGCAACCTTATTACCGTCATCATGTTTTTTCTTGGAAAGGAAAGGTATGTTCTCATAGATTGTGGAATTTCATTATTGTTTTTGTTCATGGAGGGACGAAATTTTATTTGGGTACATGGTTGTCCGAAAAATCTTAGATTGCTCTTTATTCTATAGATCTACCATAAGGATGATGAAGAACATATACCTGATTTTTAGATTTTGTTTCATGGAAATTGAACCAGAGTTACAATTTCAAGTCAATTCGTGTGGATTTTGTGGGGCAAATGCTTCTGAACGGCAAAACCCTCTCACCTCAACAAGAACTTCGTTCATCGGTCTTTGCACAACTCAAACCATGAAAAGTAGTTTCAAGTAGAATATCTGTGAGCCATGTATTTGTAATCGGTTTTTTTGTTGATCTTCTCATTTACTTAATATTGTTGTAACGTGTGTAAATAGATTATAGGATTGAGAGGAAAGAAAAAAAAATACACAAGAGTGTGAATTCCTGTTCAAGTCAAAACACCATCTGTCAAAGAAATAAATTGTAGATTTTTATGAAGACTACTTTTCAAAATTCTTCTGAGTTTTTACCTTGTGCAGTCCTTTTTATTATGCTGCTGATTGGCATCATGATTGATATAAGGGCCAAAACTCCAGAAAACTTGCAATGACAATATTTCATTTGTCTTTATAATCTAGAAATCCTCTGAACTTGTTTTACGAACCTGAATATGAAATTGCAGTCTCTGTTAATTCGTATTTCGGCTCTCAGCATATTGTTATTACATTTTGGTAAATATTATAAAATGAACTTTCTTATTTCCATATTTATTTGTTCAACGAGCATATACTTGTATTGACTATTGACATAACAAATGTGGGAAATGTGCCACCGACCTTCTTATCACCTCAGTTGACTCTTGCAGCCGTTCCAGGTTCTTTTCATTCAACAAAAGTGACTAATTCATAACCCAAATAAATTTATTAATATTCTTCATTCGTTTCATTTTACACATGAGATGCCTGAAATAGAAAGAGGAATCTGATACTATATTATACGTGTCATGTGTGGACAGGAAGTTGATACATTACTGAGATAACGTTACCCTCAATACTATATTGGTTTTGGTATAATATTTGGAAAACGTAACATTCAACGCTAAGTGTTTGATGTTTACAACGATAAAAAAAACATTGGATTTTATTGAAAAGATCCAATGGTTGGCATGCGAAATTATATCATGATCCTATATATATATATATATGTAGCACATAAACACAAATTCGGAGGAGGAACTAGAGATGGAGATTGAAGGGAAAAGTGAATATCCCAACTCATATTCTATGTATGAAGGAGTTGGACCATGGAGCTATGCTGAAAACGCCTACTATCAGGTAGTATTTTCTGTTTATATTTGCTGTTATTGACTAGAATTTTGAGTAAGATTTCTTGAAACTGCTTCATGTTTTGCAGAGAAAAGCTTCAGAGATAGCTCAACAAATCATCTGCCAGGAGATCATCAACAAGCTTGACATCAAACAAGTTTTTCATTCAGGTTTATTTCATTCATTTTGCTTTGCAGATTTTGGCTGCTCTACTGGGCCAAATGCGTTTTTGTTTTATATGTTTTAACGCTGTTGGAGATTCTCCACATCTATAACGTTAGATTCTCCAGTTTTTCCATTACTCTTGCCATTGTCATGGTCTTGCTTGGCCGACGAAGAAGAGAGATCCACATATTTCTCATCATCTAATACGACGTCATTGTCGTCGTCAGCATCATTCTGAACTAACTTGGCCGCACGCATCAATAGATGTTTCTCCACAATCTTAAGGCTGTGGTCCTTGTTCGCCTCTTCATCATCCTTGCTCACCGCCACGACTTCCTTTGACTTTTTTTCCTCTTTATCAGGATCCAATTTCTGTTTTTGTTTTAGTCCCTGCGACATGTTCTCGGACTCAAAATTGTGAAAGAACTATAATTTGAAGGAGAAAGTGAGGAAGAATCGGTTTGTACTTAAGTCCGTAACTCACGTGCATAAACCATGATATTTTTTTAAAACCATTAATAATATACGGGAGTACATTAACATATAAACTAAAATATTTGTAAATGTAAAACGTGGTTAGTGTGAGTCGTGAAACACGTAATTTAACGTAGAGTCTCAATGTCCGTAACATTATTGGTAGAGTCAAATAAAAACTGTAGCAAATATGCCACCTACTCAGTTTGCTTTGTCTCTTGTGGGTTTAGTTTAATGAAACTTATGGAGATCCCAAAAGTCAATTCAAGTCAAATAGAAACTGTACTAAATATTGCTCTTGCACGTGATTTTGTAGCTGTTTCAGTCTGTGCCACCCACCCTACGTTGAATATTAAATATTGGCATGGGATATCATATCATGATTCATGATCTTCTATAAATATATATGGCGCACACACAAATTCGGAAGAGGAATTAGAGATGGAGATTGAAGGGAAAAGTGAATGAGTAATGCTACACAGTCGCCGATGGTAGTACATCGAATTTATGTATCGAATGACGTGACAAAATCTTGACCGTTGATTAATATTAAGTTAAAATTAATCAATGGTCAGGATTTTACCACATTATTCGGTGCATTACCGTTGATGGCTGTATTATTTTCCAAAATGAATATCCTAACTCATATTCTATGTATGAAGGAAATGGACCATACAGCTGTGCTGAAAACTCCTACTATCAGGTTCTATTTTCTGTTTATATTTGCTGTTATTGACTAGAATTTTGAGTAAGGTTTCTTAGAACTGCTTTATTTTTTGCAGCGAAAAATAAAGAGATAGCTCAAGAAATCATCTGCCAGGAGATCATCAACAAGCTTGACATCAAACAAGTTTTTCATTCAGGTTTGTTTCATTCATTTTGCATTGCAGATTTTGGGTGCGCTACTGGGCCAAATGCATTTCTAGTAGTTCAGGCGATAATCGAAGCTGTAGAGCTTAAACTTAAATCAGGAGAAGAAGGGACAAAATGCAGCTGAATTTCAAGTGTTCTTCAACGATCATGTCAGCAATGACTTCAACACTCTCTTTAAATTACTCCCACCTGGAAGGAGATATTGTGCAGCCGGAGTTCCAAGATCTGTCCATGATCGTTTGTTTCCGAAGGCCTCCCTTCACATTGCGTACTCATCTTTTGCACTCCACTGGTGCTCTCCAATGTGCCGAAAGAAGTCAAAGGCAAAACCTCCAAGGCCTGGAATGGTGGGAGGATTCACTACACCAGTGAAAGGAGCGAAGTTTTACAGGCTTATTTGGATCAGTTTGCGGAAGACTTGGCGCGGTTTCTGGTTGCGAGAGCGCAAGAACTTGTGGGTGGAGGGCTGATGGCTCTTATATTTCCTGGTTTAGTGATAATATCTGTATATTTCTGCTCGATTTTGACACCAACGACTCGCATGTGAGAAATGCTGAGCTGACTCAGGAGACACACGCAGGGGCGAACCCAGGCCCTTTGAGGGTAGGCCCGGGCCTGCCCTCAACTTTTAAAAAAATTTTGAGAAGTTTTTTTAAAAGGTAAAAAAAAAGAAAAAAAAGTTAGGTTTTGCCTTTTTTATATTTAAGTTTTTCTTTCCCAATTCCCAATTTCCCTTCCCTTTTACATGCGTATCTGGATTTGGAGTGATTGTAATCCATATTTTTATAAACCTTTGTGTATTTTACTTTTATTAGAGTTGTGATTGAATTCTAAATTTATGTAGAATATTTTTGGTGAATTTGTGGTTATTGTAAATGATAATCCTATTTTTCCCTATGATTTTGTATTAAATTTCGATAGGATTTAGGATACTTCTCATACAAATTGGGCCATAATTGCTACCTAATTCTATTAATTTGTCTTTGTAGGCCTAAATGATGATTTTGAGTATAGATGACAGTTTTGAGCGTAAATTACATAACTTGAGCTTGGAAACTCAGAATGACCTGATTTTAGAAGCTTTGAAAGCTAAGAAGCAGAGCTACAACTTTCATGTTTTGGGTTTTTCCTAATTCTGACTGGACAAGGGTGAAAACTTGGCTTGAAGTCGTGAACAGTATATTAGAAACTGAAGGAAAACGTCTTTGGATGTGCTTCAGTATTTCTTCTATAACTTGAGCTGTAGACCTCGTATTGTTATGATTCTTGAACGAGTAGAAACATAATTTAAAGGGCTACAATTCATATGTTTAACACTTTTCCATATTAAGACTCTTTCATGCTCAAATTTGGCTCCGCGGCAAGGAAAAAACTTCGTTGCGGCGAAACTGCGTCAGATGTGAAAAATAAAACGACGCTTTTTGGCTTGCTAGGGCTTGGTCCTTAAGTGAAAGTGGTATAAATTAGCACGAAAACGAAAGAAAAAGGGCCTTGGTTCGTCATTTGAAAGGCAGCTTTTGGAAGGAGAAGATTATTGAAGATTTGGGCTTCAAATTAGAGAATATTTCTCCATCTTTTGCTTGTTTTTCAATGATGAATCTTGATTCAGTTTGTTTTTATTATTTTATTTTGTTTTTGAGTATGAACTGAGTTGTTTAGCTGAGGTTTGATGTAACCTTGATACAATGATTCAAATTTATATGAATTGATTTACTTTGAGTTTTAATTTCATGATTGAGTGTTTATCTCTTTGCTTAATAACTTTTTGATGCTTGATCACCATTCAAATGTGTGTTATTCATAATAAGATTGAGAAATGATTTGTGATTATGCCTCTTGGGATAAATACGGTAGATTAAGCAAACACTAGAGATAGGTTTAGCGATTTATGAGAGATAGGTTTAGCGATTTATGAAATCTAGATAGAATTCCATAAAGCTTAAAAGACTTTGAGCTATTAATCTTTATTAAGCTTAAAAGACTTTAAACTATTAATCTTTATTTTGTTAGGTGCGGAAGCTTAATAGGGATAAGTAGGAAAATATAGCCTGAGAATGTATGTTTTACAACTTAGGGAATTCGATTTTCAATCAAGGAATTAGAACTTGGATAATAGATTCTATGATTTGGGTTAGCATATCTACGTGAAATCAACACCTTAGCATTTTTTTTAGCATTTTGTTTAATTAGTTAAGTTGTTGGGTTTCGCTTTAATTTCATTATCATTCATTTATATTTTCTTAAATTGTATTTAGTTAGTTAATTTTCTATCAATCCAATTTATTGTTGCTTCAATTAGGACTTAAACTAGAGAAATCGGTACTTAGTAACACTATCCTCGTGGGAACGATACTCTACTTATCACTTTATTACTTTTTGTGACTAGTGCACTTGCTATATTTGCATGTTTGTCAAAAATATGCATCAGTAAACTCTTTTGATTATATTGGATTTAAGTGGATTGTTAGATTATATTCCCGTGGTTTTTTTTATCTCTACACATTGAAGAGGTTTTTCCACGTAAAAATTTTCTTGTGTTTCCTTGTGAATTGAATGTTATTTTCTTATATTTTCACTAGTTGATTGGCAAACAGTGGCGGAGCGAGGGCCCCCCCTGGGCAAAAATCCTGGGTCCGCCACTAGACACACGTGAATGAGGGATTGAGAGTATATAAGTGGGGAAACAATGTTTAAAGTGGTTCGGATGCTTAAACAAGCGAATCCTACGTCCACTGATATTGTATTTATATTTGAAGGATCAGGTCACGGTTAGCAAGCTGACTTTAGAGTATTGAGAATACAAATGGGATAGAGAGAGAATAAGCTATTGCAGAGTAAAAATGAGCCAATCCCACAAACGGGAGAGGAGCTCTCTATTTATAGTGGGATGTATTGAGGTAATGATTTCTGAATCTGGGAGTGGGTCAGGTTGCCGTGCAGATCCTTCCTTGTGTCCCGTCGTTTACCTACTTCGAGGGATTTGCGCGACGTGTGCAGGGATTAGACACGTGGAGCGCCTTCAGCCTCTTGCCATTCTGGCGCGCACCCATTGCATTGGTAGGAGTGCGTTGCTCACGTCACCACGCGTTGTGGCTGCGTCTGGATGACTGCAGGACTTACCTAAGGTCTGACTACTTACGCTGACAGGGCACTGCATCAGCCCTACTTTTTCAGGCATAACAGAAGTCCCTTAGTTTTTAAGGTTTGAGAATCGAACCTTGGAAACTATACAATTATGCCTTGATCTGATGTGTTTGAAGAGATGCTGGTCGACCTGACCTAATTGCAAGGGAGGTCGAGAGGGCATCTCCTCGCAAGCGACCTGGGACGATCTTTGCCCTTAGGGTTAATGACCCGGCTTTAGGTACCTAGTGCTATAATGCTGATTTTGACCTGGATGGAATTCCGCGGCCTGATTACACTTAAGAAACTTTTGCTAAGGGGAAGAGTCACATCGCCTTACGATTGTCGTGAGGTGAACTCGAACGATCACGTTGTTTCGCGACTGATGGGGTGAGCTCGAATGGTCAAATCGCTTAGCGACTGAAGGCGAAGAGTGTTTTATGTAACGACTTCTTCAGATGTTATCTGTTGCACTTTTTCGGCTGACACATTGATGGAACATTTTTTGTTCTGACAGACGTGTCTTTTGCGTAATAAATGCTAACCATGCGCATTAAATGCGAGCCATGTTGAAACGACATTCCTTATTATAGCATTAAATGCTAGCCATGTTGAAACAACATTCCCTATCAGAGCATTAAATGCGGACGTGGGCGCATTAAATATGGTGGAGGGAAACGAGCCGTCGCTTGAGTGTTTCAACGAAAGGGGATGACGATCTGGTTTCTCGAGGCATGACGGTCACTCTTCCTCGCTGATTCGTGACACATGGTCACGATCAGTCAAATGTGTTTTTTGCCCAAACGTCGTTTGACTTCGGGAAACCAAAGTGCCACTTCCTTCACTATAAAACCCCAAGCTCTTCTCAGGCAAAGGCACAACACTTTTAGTCTCACAGAGAGCGAGAAACTTTCGTGAGCCTTGGTTATTTGCTTTCTAGTCCGGTGTTCGCTTGATATTCGGAGCAGAAGGGTCAGTTTTTCTCATTTCAAAAGGTAAAGATGATTCCCTTCTCCTATTTTTGATGTTTTTGCTTTCAACAGTCGCCATGCAATGACTGTCCATCGGTAGCTCGTTGGAGATGAAATACTCTCCATTGGGATAGAGCCGCTGGTGGTGGCTCTTAAATATCCTGTTAGGGTTTTTCTAGGTTTTAGGGAGGAAATATTTACTTTCTCCCCCACGTTATCGTACGAAACAGTGTACGAGGACTGAATGGTTCCCTACTTCTCGCTTCGCAGACCGTAGGAGAATGGACCTCCCAACGACCAGAGCCGAGGAAGGGACCAGTTTGCTCGGGCAGGATGCTCCTGCGGGTCCCCCTCGAGAGATCTTCTCGATACTTATTGATGAAGAGCTTCAAAGGGTGGTAGACCAATACACTATCAACGTGGAGGTTTTCCGAGATAGGACACACACAGCTTGGAATCCGCCACGAGGGCTGGCTGCGATCTTTGAGGAGATTTTCAAGGTTGGGGGGTTGATCCTTTTCCACCCCTTCATCAGGTCAGTCCTCGATCATTTCGAGATCGCACCAATATAGCTTACACCGAACGCGTACATGATAGCCGTGGCCATGTACATCATGTGCCGCTAACCGCGGTAGAGCTCGGTTGCTCGTACATTCTAAAAAAGAGTAAGGACAAGGATTCCTACTACTTGTCCACTCCTTGTCCAAGCGAACCACCATTGAAGCGGGAATACACAGTTACCCGAGCAATGTGTGGCGTACGAGACGAAATTCTTTTTCTTTTGTCATGACGACATTTGCCGTTTTCAGGAGTCAAGTAGGTTTTCCTTTACTTTGAGTTTACGAGCTTTTTTTTTTTCTTCGCTAATGAACTGTTTATTTTCTTTGCTAGTTAACAAAACGACCAGTTTAGAGCTGCTTGTGGATCTGGATAGGATCACAACCTTCGGTTTTCTATCCCGAAGAAAGTCACGATGTGAGGCTGCTCGTGACAACCACAAATTTGAGGAAGTACGGCTTCTTCAACTCAGAAGCGGCCTTAGAGACCACACCGAGTAAGCTTCTTAACCTGTCTTTTTTTTTTTTTTTTTGATGCTGCGTGTAGCGAACTGTTTTACTAACGAGGTTCGCATGCAGCGACCATGCCTCCAAAGGTACCCAGATTGTCACGATCGAGGCAGTTCACTTTTCCCAAAGTAGGTGCCATCGGATCGATTGAAGCTACTTCCAACGGTCCCCCCGTAGGGGGGACTCTGGCGGGTGCCCCGGTACGACTTGCTGGGGTTCCTCAGCCTTTGGCCGTTCGCCCAAAGCAAAATACTGTGACCTAAAAGTCCAAGAAGCAGAAGCAACTTTGGACTGAAGAGTCAGAGTCTGAATCGGAGGGCCTAGGCGTTCAGCTCGAGAGGCCGTAGCCTTACCAGGCGTTCCACTCGGGAGGGCCACCTAGGGGTGCAGCTAGCATTTCCATCTCCCCTGGGGGGCCACATACAAGACAACAGGTGACCACAGTCCTCGGGAGGAGGTCGGGCAAAGCGCCCATAGGGGAGACTTTACCTGCCGAGGGTACTAGCACACCTATGCTGGACTCGATAGGCCAACTCCCAGACCATCTGCAGTCGGTAGTCCTAACCCTGCTGCAATGCGAGCTTGCGAAAGCATTCGAAGAGTTAGTGGCTTCCAGTTCTATAGACCTGATGTCCACATCCATTCAGCACTTGAGCAAGGTAGAACGAACTGTTCTCGGCGAAGACTTTGCTTATTTGCGGTAGCAGTTACTTTTTTTGTTCACAGGCCCTGTTTTCCATGCAATTGTCCCTACAAAATGTTCAGCTGGGAGCTGCCGAGGAGGTGGTCGCACTAAGAGAAGAAAACACGCAGCTCAAACAGGACTTGGAAGCTGCTAAAGCAGAGAAAGACTTATCCACCGCCAGTACCTGAATGAGAGGAATGCTGCTCTTCGCACGGTGGACTTTCAGAAGGCTGAGCTGGATAGGCGCAGCGAAGAGGTAAAAGAGCTCCAGAGGACCATGGCTCGACTCTCCAAGGAGGTTGACGAGAAAGACCAGGTGTTGCAAACGACCTCCCAGTGGGCCTTACGAGTAGAGCGAGAAAGAAGCGAGCTGTGGGAGGCTTTCGAGAAGCAAAGGCAGGCGCTTAAGTCCAAACTTCACACTAGTCAGGGAAGAGTCACTTCTCTGACCAAAGAGATGTAGCGGCAAGAATCGGAGATCGAGAGCAAGGCTATTGAATGGGCAATCCAATCTATCTATGCCCTTAGGCCGAAGAATCTTGAAATGGATATATCCGATCTCCCGGAGGAATACTAGGAGATCCTCAAAAGAATGGCGTGGCTTGACGATGAGGATGCAGTGGAGGCTGCCTGAGGACCTGACTTGGGGGAGCATTCGGAGTATGTCCCAGAGGAGGCCGTGGCCGGCCAGGTGATAGGCGATCAGCCTGGGGGTGATGAGGTCGTGCCTCCAGGAGTTGGGGATGAAGGCCAGTGAATGCTCTCTTGGAGCCTTTTCCTGCTCGCTTATGTACTTTCCCTTTCATTAATGAATAAAGACATCGCTTTCTTAATCTTTTGAGTACTTACAATTTTCGTACCATATTTACATACGAGTTCGCATTCTAACTGTTTATAATTACATTGGAACAAGTCTATGCGAACAGAATTATATATGTAAAAAGCAATTACAAAAGAACAGAATTATACACTTGTTTACAAAGATTACGAAAAATAAAATCTTTACAAGGATAAATTGAGTCCGGAATTACTGATAATATGGTCGGAGATGTTCAACATTCCAAGCTCGCGGTACTTCAGAACTATTCAGCCTTTTGAGATGGTAAGTCCCCGATCTTATCACTTTGGCGATGCGGTTTGGGCCCTCCCATTTCGGTCCCAAAACTCCCGCACTTGGTTCTCTAGTACCGAGAAGAACTTCCTTCAAAACAAGGTCGTTGACCTGGAAGTCTCTTTTTCTGACCTTAGAGTTGAAGAACCTTTTCGTGCGTTGCTGATAGGCTTCTATTCTTAGTTGAGCCTTGCTGTGATGTTCTTCAACTAGATCCAGACTTGCACGCATAACCCTTCATTGTCGGCTTCGTTGAACAGGTCCCTCCGAAGTAAACCGGTCCCTACCTCCACAAGGATCATTGCTTCGTAGCCATATGCTAGCGAAAAAAGGGTTTCTAAGGTAAAAGCTCTTGGAGTTGTCCTGTATGCCGATAGGACTTTGGGAAGGTCGTCGGCCCAATTCCCTTTGGCTGCGCCAAGTTTGGCTTCGCCAAGTTTGGCTTTCAAAGTGTGCTTGATGGCTAGCGATTGATGCAAATTTTTTATGGAACCCAGCTCGTCGCAAAACTGCTTGAATTCTTCGTTGTCGAACTATTTACCATTATTTGAGATGAGGATATGAGGAGTCCCATAGCGGCACACAATGTTCTTGAAGACGAAGTCCTTGAGCTTTTTGATCGTGATCGTGGCTAATAGCTCTGCTTCGACCCATTTGATGAAGTAATCTACCTCGACCACGACATACTTGACTCCCCCTTTACCAACTGGCATGGGACCAACGAGATCGATTCCTCACATGGAGAATGGCTAAGGGCTGGTCATGGTTATCAGCTGGTAGGAAGGAGCTCGCGGTATGCTCGCGAACCTCTGGCACTTGTCACACTTTTTGACAAAGTTGTAGATGTCTTCTTGGATCAGAGGCCAATAATACGCTTGACGAATAACTTTGTTTGTGAGAGATCATGCGGCGGTGTGATTACCACAGATCCCTTCATGTATCTCTCTCATGATATAGTCTGCTTCTTCATCTGTTACACATCGGAGGAGAGGGGCACTGAACCCTCGCTTATACAGTTGGTCTCCAATGAGTGTGTAATGAGCAGCTCTTGTTCATAGGGTCCTCGCTTCGACAAGGTCCCGTCTTAGAGATACTGGATGATGGGGGTCATCCAAGAAACTGATTCCACAGTATTCACGACCTGTTTGGTCAAGCTTACACTGGGGGTCTCTATGAACCGAATGGGAATACTTTTTGGTGCGTCTGAGTCCAACGACGAGGCTATCCTTTCCAAGGCATCTGCCACAGAATTGCTATCTCTAGGAATTTGTGTGATCGTGAAGTACTTGAACGGGTCGAGTGTGGCCTTAGCTTTCTTCAGTTAGTTGATCATGTTTTCTTTCTTGGCTCCTCCAAAATCTGGTTGACAACCAGCATGGAGTCGTTGTGGATGCTGATCGCGGTTGAGCCCATTTCTCTGGCCAACCGCAATCCAACGAGTAGAGCTTTATACTCAGCCTCATTATTGGTCGCTTTAAACCCAAACCGGAGGATGCCATGAATATAAGCCCCTTCGGGACTTAAGAGGAGAAGACCTGCCCCAAACCTCTTCCTTTTTGACTATCCGTCGACATATAGGCTCTAGGTCGACAGATTCTGAATAGTTTCCTAGTTGATTTCGCTGACTTGTTGATCGGATGATATGAGAATTCTGAAATGAAATCAGCAATAACCTGCCCTTTGATGGTTGTCTTCGGTCTATATTACAGATCGAACTGACTTAATTCCATGGCCCATTTGAGTAGTTTACCCGATGCCTCTAGCTTCTAGAGAACCTGTCTGAGAAGGTAACTGGTCATTACATGAATTGTATGGGCGTGGAAATAAGGTTGCAGCTTTCTGGAAGCGATCAGCAGGGCATAAGCTAATTGTTCCATTTCCGAATACTACATCTTGGCATCCAACAGACACTTGGTCGCGTAATATACTGGCCATTGGACCTTGTTCTCTTCCCGAACTAATGCTGCATTGACCGCGCATTGTGAGACAAATAGATACAGGAGGAGAATTTCTTGCGGGAGAGGCTTGGACAGAAGAGGTGGCTTCCCGAGGTGTTCTTTGATGCTCTGGAACGCCTGTTCACATTCGGGAGTCCACTCAAACTTCTTTTTAGCCCTGAATACATTGAAGAACGGCAAGCAGTGGTCTGTTGCTCTCGATATGAAGCGACTCAATGCCGCAATTTGCCCATTGAGGCTCTGAACCTGCTTCTTGGTGGTCAGACTTTTCATATCAAGGAGAGCTTGGATTTTCTTGGGGTTGATCTTTATACCCCTTTGGTTAACCATGTATCCCAGGAATTTTCCCGAGGACACTCCGAACGAGCACTTGACTTTCGAAGGATGTTGAACATCTCGACGAGATGCCTTATGTGATCTGAAGTGACATGCAACTTGACTAGCATGTCATCGACATAGACTTCCATCGACTTCCCTATCTGCTCGAAGAACATTCGGTTAACCAGCCGTTGATAAGTTGCACCAACGTTCTTTAGGCCGAAGGGCATAACTCTTTAGCAATATAGCCCCCGATCCATGATAAAAGAGGTATACTCTTCATTCGACGTGTATATCAGAATTTGGTTGTACCCCGAGTATGCGTCCATAAAACTTAGCAGCTCGTGCCTGGAGATGGCATCCATGAGGTTGTCGATCCTTGGTAGGGGAAAATGTCTTTTGGGCATGCTTTGTTAAGGTCGGTGAAGTCAACATAGGTCTGCCACTTGCCGTTGGGCTTTTTTACAAGAACCGGGTTAGCAACCCAGCTCGGATAGAGCGCTTCTCGGATGGATCCATTGCGAAGGAGATTATCTACCTCAAGTTTTAAGGTAGCATATCGCTCAGGATCTATCGCTCTTCTCTTTTAGTGAATCGATCTGGGTTCACTGTCGATGTTCAGGGCATGGCAGATCACGTCTGGGCTGATCCCGATCATGTCACCATGAGTCCATGCGAACACATCTATGTTTTCTCTGAGGAAGTTGGTCAGGTCGCTGGCGAGCTGGGGGTTGAGATTGCTTCCAATCCTCAACATTCTGCTCGGTTCGTTCTGATCGACCGACACTTCTGATAAATCCTCAACTGGCCCACTAGAAGGGCATTCCTGGATATGAGGATCCATATTATCCTCGACTAGGCCAGGCTGTGGTTCGATCTGGTTGATCGCCATTGCCTGTCATGGAATGCCGCGTGAGATGCCTTTCCCTTTGTATGCCATCTGCACTGCCCTTACATGGCATTCGCGAGATGCGTGCTGAGATCCGGTTACTTCCCCTATCCCTGTTGGGGTGGGGAACTTCATCTTGAGATGGTATATCGAAGTGACTGTCTTGAAGTTTCTTAGTAGGGGTCCTCCTAGGATGCCATTGAAAGTGGATGGGCAATCCACTACTAAGAATTCAGTTATCTTGGTCACCTCATCAAAGTCGCCCAGCGTGACTGGAAGTTAGATCGTTCCTTTGGGGATCAGGTGATCCCTTGTAAAACCATATAGAGGGATTGAGGCGGGCTTCAGGTTGGCCTCATCCAATTTCATTCTCTCGAAAGCTGGTTGGAACAGAATGTTCACATCACTTCCATTGTCCACCAATATTCTGTGGACGTCAAAGCGCCCTATCTGGGGCGTCATGACGAGAGCATCATCATGGGGATGGTGCAATCGGACTGCGTCTTTTTCGGAGAAGGTGATTTCCTCATCCCTGTGAACCTTTGGTGGTCGCTGCGTCGTGTTCATCACACTGATGGGGTCGTGGTGGGCTGCGCGAGCATATCTCTCCTAGGCACCTCGCGAATTTCCTGCGAGGTGCGGTCCTCCAAAAATTACTCCTACGCTGCAGATGCTTTTCCGATGACTACGGTTTTTTCCAGGTTCCTCTTGATTTTTCTCCCTCACGGGAGTAGAGTCATCAACGTATTCTTTGAAGTGCCCCTGCTTGATAAGGTTTTCGATTGCCTGCTTGAGAGCTCAACACTCATTGGTGTGATGCCCATTGTCCCGATGATAACGTCAGTATTTCTTATTATTTCTGGATGAAGAGGGACCTTTCATGGGCTCGGGCTCTCCGAGCAGACTAGCCTCTTCTGATTTGTCAAGAATGGCTAAGACAGATGTATTCAAATGGGTGTATTGACTCCTATCGCGATCGCAACGAGGAATTGGAGCATAAGACTTCTTGGGCTCAAATCGAGGTTTCTTTCCTTTTTGTTGATCGTCATTAGCCATCTGCGATCAATTCTTCTACTTTCCCCCTAACTAGGTGCACCACCTGAAGTGTCGGGTTCGTGGTGGTGGAGCGTCACCACGGAGCTCTCAATACGGAGGTATTTCTCCGCAAGGCTGTAGAAGCTGGTGAGGGAAATGTCATCCTCTGATTGCAGCTCTTTCCACAGATCTGTATGTGGATAAACTCCCACGATGATGAGAGTCCAAATAGACTATTCAAGAGTGTGAGCTACTTTATGGAGCTCCTTGTGGAATCTGTCGATGTAAGATTTGAGGGATTCGTCCCTTTCTTGCCTTATGTAGGCATTGGGAACTTCCTGTTCGCCTGGAAGTGTCTCAGGAATTTTGAGCTCATTTGATTCCACGGGCTAATGGATCCCGCAGGGAGCGACCTGAACCACCGCTTAGCATGCGAAGTAAGAGTTATTGCCAAGTAACAACCTTTTGCCAAGTCAGAAACTTGGTGAAGTTCCATTAGGTCGTTGAATTCGTATAGATGATCTTGCGGATCATAGTTCCTATCGGACGCCCGCATGTTGGCCATTCTGAATCTCGATGGGAGAGGGGCGACCAATATCGCCAGAGAAAAAGGAGACGCCTTTGTGACCTGCCCTTGCTCATTTTGCTGAGCCTTTAACTGATCCAAAGCTTGCTGTAGCTCCTCAATCTAAGGTAGCCGAGCTACTTGTAGATTACTTTTCGCGATGTGGGTTCAACCCTCACGATTGCGATCGAGGAATGACCGTAGGTCGGATTCCTCCTCGCCTCTGCTGGCAGTTCCGAGCTGGCTAGAGTCGTTGATGGCGTTGCATTATTCGGGGAACTTTCATGACCCCCGCGGTGGTACGGACCGACCTGCAGAGTGTGGTAACTTCTCGCATGATGATCAGAGTCGTCATTTCGGCGGTGATGAGAATCACCTCGCCTTGCACTTTTGTGGGAATGCTCGCGTGATGTGGCACGGGACAGCTCAGGTCTCGACATGTCACCGAGCCTTAAAGCCACGAGTATTATACCCGGGCGCGGTCGATGTTCGCTGGACCCTTGAAGCCCTAGGCCCACTGTTTTCCATTTGTTTTCCCTTCTTTCGACATGCTAGAGTACGCGCGACATGGGCTAGTGCCCTTTCCACGCTTTTATGTGACCTACATGCATCTTTGGTGGTTGCACTGCCTCATTTGATTCGGGTGGTATGCCCCGATCCAACCGGTCTAGCCTTTGGTTGACCGATTGGAGAGTATTGTTGAACCTCTTCAGATAGCTCATGACAGCTGGGTCAAGCCGTGAGCTCAAAGGGACATCCCCCACGATATTTTGTGGAACTAAGGGCACCTCGGGAGAAGTGTCTTGTACTTGGGGAATCTCCTCATCACCTCGATTGGTTCGCTCAGACTCGAATCGGCGAGCCATTTGCTATTGTAGGATCAATTAGTCAGAGATTCTCCCGATAAAGGACGAATACTAAATCAGACTCTTCTTCTAGTGCCAAACTGTTGATGCTCGATTTTGACACCAACGACTCGTACATGGGAAACGCTGAGCTGACTTAGTAGACACACGTGAATGAGGGATTGAAAGTGTAAAAGTTGGGAAACAATGTTTAAAGTGGTTCACATGCTTAAACAAGTGAATCCTACGTCTACTGATATTGTATTTATATTTGAAGGATCAGGTCGCGGTTAGCGAGCTCACTTTAGAGTACTGAGAATACAAATAGGAGAGAGAGAGAAAGAGAATAAGCTATTACAGAGTAAAAATAAGCCAATCCCACAAACGGGAGAGGAGCTCTCTATTTATAGTGGGATGTATTGAGGTAATGATTGCTGAATTTGGGAGTGGGTTAGGTTACCATGCAAATCCTTCCTTGTGTCCCATCGTTTACCTACTTCGAGGGATTTGTGCGACGTGTGCAGGGATTAGACACGTGGAGCGCCTTTAGCGTCTTGCCATTCTGGCGCACACTTACTGCGCTGCTCACGTCACCACGCGACGTGGCTACGTCTGGATGACTGCAGGACCTACCTAAGGTTTGACTACTTACGGTGATAGGGTGCTGCGTCAGCCTTACTTTTCTAGGCATAACAATCTCTAACCACTGCTGGACTGGTTTTCCAACTTCTCGGATCTTGTCTAATGGAGATGGTGCAAAAGGTTAGAAAATTTTAGTAGCTTTAAAGTTAGAAATTGCTTAATAAAATCATATAAAAGATTTATTTATATATATTATCTTGTGGGAACATTAACATATTTTAAAAAGTGAAATATAGTAACATTTTATAAGTGTTATCATAAACTACTGGGAAATAAAATATTATTCCTGTGAAATGAGATTGATTTTGTCTTATTTTTATTGTTTATGGGTCAAATATATTATTTGGGGTTTACTTTGTCACTTTTCATTCATAGAGGGCCCAAATGTACGGAAAACCGGGTCAAAAATGTTGGAAAGGTAAAAACCTAAAACTTATTCGCTAACTCATCTCATTCTCTTCTTTGTTCGTTCTCTTCTCACTGACGGCGCAAACTTCTTCATTCTTGAACTTGAATCTTCGTTCTTCGATCTCTTTAGTCTTTTCTTCGATCTGTTTTCATCTTTGACCGATTGATCATCGTGGACCTTCGCTGTTTGATTTTGATCTTCTTTGAATCTTTCATCTTCCACATTCGTTCATCTTACAATCGTTCATCATATTTGATTTCAGAGACTGTAACAGGTAAATTTTTGTAGAGTACATAATTTCCGATTCACGTTTTCATTATTTTTCAAAATAACCTGAATACTTTGTCTTTGTGGGTGATTTTAAGAATTAAAATTCAGTTTGCTGCTTGGTTGGAACTTGAAATTGATAAAGCCAACGACTTCCTGCAGAACATTTTCATTTTAATAACGAGTGCAAGAAGAATGCTGTTGTTGGAATGAACCCTATTTTACTTGTGGTTGTATCTGTGGTTGGATTTTAACGTTTTTAGCATTAAAAGAAGATTGCATGTTTCTTGGATTCTTCTGGTGATGGAATTGTGTTCGCATTTGCTTTTTTTGTTGATTTCCTTCCACTCTTTGAATTTCTTTGGTAGGATAATCATTCAGTTCAACTTTATTCATTCTGCCACATGATAGAGTGTGACATACCTGAGTTTCACTGTTTCTAATGACTTATCTTTTGTGATTTTTTATGTCAAATTTGCCAAAGAAACAAAATGAGGAAATAGAAAAAAAAATTTGAAAAACTCAAACTCTCTTCTTCTTGGTGCTTTCAATTAATGTTCGAAGACAGAATTTCATGTATCCTTCATCTTTATATCAATTTAATGGAGTACTTCACTACTTCTTCAGAAAAGGGATTGACTACCTTGTTTTTCCAGGCAGACAGTGTATGTTATCAAGGCTTAGGTTCTAAAAGTTTAGGCTCTCGTTAGATTATATCTAGATTAGTTGTTTATTTATGCGATCTGGGATTTCTTCAACTTGATGATGGGCTGTTGAATATTAATGTCCTGTCTGTGTCGTTGAAGTTAGATCATCTTACAAAAGATGTGGATTTGATCTTGATCTGATCATCCTCATCTCTTTTTCAAGTGTACAAAACATTTTCTTAATCTTATCAAACCAAAAATAATAGTTTTAGTCTACACAAAATTTTATTTTCTTTTGCCTTTTGATTCATTTGCAGTAAAGCTAATTATTCCAATGATGTTTGAAGATTTTGAGGTGAGGATGGTAATGGAGGAAGATTAGAAAAACAATGCAAGGGGCTGTATTGGTATTTTGGTTTGGTGAGAAAGCTTACATGTTGATAGGGTTTTTGATAAGAACCATTTATTGCACGTGATGTAGATTCTTGTACACACTATCTTCACTTCCAGGCCTTGGTGCATGTACTGTATCTGTATTTCATCAATACACCCTCTTAGGTTATTGGAGGGTTTGGCAATGTTATCGGACAGGTAATTTTGAAATACCCATTAGGGGAAATGTGATGTTGTATTTGCATCAAAAATTCAGTTAAGGAAATATGATCCTTTACCAAAATCTGATTCATGTAATTGGATTCTGCTTTTAGGTTGGGGTGTTATTTTGAGTGAAGTAAAAGAAGAATGCTGTTGTTGAAATGAACCCTACTTTACTTGTGGTGGTATCTTTGGTTGGATTTTGAAGTTTTTAGCATTAAAAGAAGATTGCATGTTTCTTGGATTCTCCTGGTGGTGGAATTGTGTTTGCATTTGCTTTTTCTGTTGGTTTCTTTCCACTCTTTGAATTTCTTTGGTAGGATAATCATTCGGTTCAACTTTATTCATTCTGCCACATGATGGAGTGTGACATGGCTGAGTTTCACTGTTTCTAATGACTTATCTTTTGTGATTTTTTATGTCAATTTTGCCAAAGAAGCAAAATGAGGAAATAGAAAAAAAAAAAAAAAAAATGAAAAACGCAAACTCTCTTCTTCCGGGTGCTTTCAATTAATGTTCAAAGACAGAATTTCATGTATCCTTCATCTTTATATCAATTTAATGGAGTACTTCACTACTTCTTCAGAAAAGGGATTGACTACCTTGTTTTTCAAGGCAGACAGTGCATGTTATTACTCTTTTTCACTGTTATCTTTCCTCATATCACAGTCAATGCTTGTTTTCTTTAATCCAATCAAGTTCGGGATCACATTCACATTTGGGAATTTACTTTCACTTGGGAGGTTTTATTTTATTTTATTTTATTTTTTTATGTGTTGGGGTGTGGTAATTTATTCAATATTTAGAAATATAGTTTAGTACTGTTGTTTTTTGGATGAGGATGAGCCTGTTTGTCCTACGTGTAGTCTCACAATTTTGTACTAACCAGTGGGCATTGATCCCTTAAACGGTTGTTTATGTTTTGCAGCATCTTCATATAGTTTCGATGTAATTATATTTTCTATTGTATGTACTTATACAATATGCTACTGTTTTAATGTGAGAGCATGTTTCATATAAGTTCGAGATTAGAAGTACAGTTAAATATTGAATGTTATATTTTCCTAAGTACCACAAGAATATGAAGTGATGATTAATGTTTTACAAATGTATAGGTTTAGATGGCGTCGTCTAGGCGTAGAGCTCGTAACCAAAATGATGCTGATGAAGAAACAAAAATTCTGGTAGATGTTGCGGCTGCATTGTGTGCATTTGCCGCGTTGGAAATAGAATTTGGAACACATGGACGACCCAAGAAGAGGAGGAAGAAATTCGACCAAAGACAAGAACTTGTGGATGTGATTGGCAGACTGGTAGACATACTTGTCGATAGGAGTAGGGGATCCAGGGCTGCAAATCGTAGTGAAGATGAGGGGGTCAGAGAGAACTCCAGTGCTCTATCTAATCCATTTTCCATGTCCAACTGTATGGACATTTTAACGTCTATGCAAGTTCATACAAATATATATAACAAAGTTGTCAAATACTTGTATGAAAATCCAAGGTTTAGGGAGGTATTCGTACAATTGCCACCTGAGCATAGGTTAAATTGGGTTTATACTAGGTTTTCAAATTGATTAGGATGAGCTTGTTTGTCCTACGTGTAGTCTCACAATTTTGTACTAACCAGTGGGCACTAATCCTTTATACGGTTGTTTATTTTTTGTAGCATCTTGATTTAGTTTCGACGTAATTATGTTTGCTATTGTATGTACTTATACAATGTGCTACTGTTTTAATGTGAGAGTAGGTTTCATATAAGTTTGAGATTGGAAGTACAAATAAATATTGAATGTTATATTTTTCTAAGTACCACAACAATATGAATTGATGATCCATGTTTTACAAATGTATAGGTTTAGATGGCGTCGTCTAGGCATAGAGCTCGTAACCGAATTGATGCTAATGAAAAAGGGAAATTTTGGTAGATGTTGTGATTGCATTGTGCACAGTTACTGCGTTGCACTGTTTTAAAAACTGACCCGTTGAGAAATCCGGTATGTTGCCTGGGTCTTGGGTCGACTGGTCCAACCGGTTGGACTATCGGTTGGGCCTGTCAACATTTAACCCTAAGCTTCTAGATGTTGATGTTACAAAGACAAAAGAGATCAATCTTATTAAAATACGGAACTGCTGCCCTTTCATTCGCCTGAGCAAGGTAATGGCTACCACCTGTTCTGGACGTCGCAACCATCACCCTCCGATGTGCTTCTTTGACTTTTTCTTTTTTTCGGTAACTAGTAATCATATAAAAAAAAAAAAAAATACACAAAAAAACAGCCTACTCCTTCACAAAACAAACTAGAGAGACAAAACAAGCCCTTATCAAAGCCAGAGCTCAAAAATCTGCCTAAAGTCCTAAGGGCACCCACTCAAACAAGAGAAACAACCTCCCAAATCTGCTAAAAAGCAAAAACAGCAGGCAAAACCAACCCAACACCAAAGCACCAGCACTAGCGCACCAGCAAAAAGAGACCACCCAGTAAATGGTTGAAGCCTAGCACCAAAAGGGAAAAAAAATAACTTCGCAGAGACGCACCCAACAAGAGGACAAAAACAGCCACTAGAACCCAGAAACACTAGCTTTACAGCAAAATCAATAAAGAAGATGAAGAGAATCTCCCGAGTTTCACTCACCGTTGTTGAAGTTGAAGTTAAAGAAGATGAAGAAGATTCGACGATTGGAGATGTAATTGGAAGTTAAAAGAAGATGAAGAAGAAAAAGATGAAGAGAATCTCCCACGTTTTGCTGTTGCAGCTAGCTCGACTGAAACTTAGAAAAGAAATGGAGAATGAAAGGGATGACGATTAGGTTTTCTTTAAGGGCTCAAATAGTGAAACAGATTAAACTTTGGGCTGGTTGGACCGGTCGGTTTGTACTATTTAACAGGTCCATTAACGGTCAGAAGCGATTTTTTGATTATTACCTGTTTTAATATTAACCCGGACAGAAGTTGAACCCAAGTCTCGGTCGAACCGGCCTGTCTAGTCCAGGTTTTAAAAAAGTGCCGCGTTGGAAACAGACTTTGAAACACATGGACGACAATTATAACATACATCCGCATTAACTGGTCACAATAACCATGGTTATTAGTATCCTACGATACGCGATATGTATCTTACGATATGATTCGATATGGGTCACCAACGATATGTATCAGAGTGTATCTTAAATATTTCGATATGTTGATATGTATCCTACGATACAATACGTATCCATTCGTATCCTTAAAAATATCGCTACGACTTTATTAATTTGGGCTAAAGGCCGAAAAAATTTCGGATCAGATCTGGGTCACCTAACCCAATTCACTAAAACCTGCCTAAATTTACCATTTTTTCATGGAGAAAGTGAAGAGGAACATGTGTTGCCCCATTTTGCATGATAATAATAATAATACAAGTGGAGATATAGATATTGACATTGATCTTAGAAATGATATGAATGAATAAGAGGAAATGATATAAGTTCTTAATTTTGTAATTAATTTTGATTACGTAATACTATAATTTAAAGCCTATAATACCACAAAATTCTTTAATTAATCTTTGGAATGATATTAATTTTTAGAAATTTTTTATTATTTTATTAATTTTTTTTGGAAAAGGCGTCCTATGATACGATACACGATAAACGATTCGAAAAATTAGGTTTTCGATACACGATACGATACCCGATTTGACAACCATGATCATGGTTATTAGTATCCTACGATACGAGATATGTATCTTACGATACGATTTAATACGGGTCACCAACGATACGTATCAGAGAGTGTATCTTCAACATTTTTATACATTGATATGTATCATACGATATGATACGTATCCTTAAAAATATCGATACAAATTGATACGATTTTATTAATTTAGGCCAAAGGCCCAAAAAAAATTTCGGGTTGGATCCAGGTCACCCAACCTGGTTCACTAAAACCTGCCAAATTTACCTATTTTTCATGAAGAAAGTGAAGAGGAACATGTGTTGCCTATTTTGCATGATAATTATAATACAAGTGGAGATATAAATATTGACATTGATCTTGGAAATAATATTAATGGTTGAGAGAAAATGATATAGATTCTTAATTTTGATTATGTAATACCATAATTTAAAGCCAATAATACCACAAAATTCTTTAATTAATCTTTGGAATGATATTAATTTTTAGAAAAATTTTATTATTTTATTAATATTTTTGAAAAAGATGTATCCTACGATATAATACGCGATTCGGAAAATTAGGTTTTCAATACACGATACGATACACGTTTTGACAACCATGACCATGACAATAACATGTTGGAAGTACTTAATGGCCATTTTGATAGAATATTTGCAAAGTGTCGCATGGATAAACAATGCTTTAGATACTTATGTTACATTTTGGCGCAGCAAGGGAATTTGCGAGACTCTAAGACAATGACTATTGAAGAACATGTAATGATATTTTTTACAACCGTTGGAAAAAACGGGACATACAATACTATTATGAAGGATTTTCAACATTCGAGTGAGACAATCTCTAGATATGTGGGTAAAGTTTGCAACGTGATATGTGGGTTGCAGACAAAGTTTATCAAGGCACCGTACTTCATTGAAGTTCCAGAGGAAATATCAACCAACCAAAAATATTATTGTATTACAGTAAAACCTCTCTATAATCATAATGGTGGGAATAACTAATTTTATTACTATAAGGAGGTTATAACTTAATAGAGGTGTTGTTACAAAAATTTCTTATTTCATAATTCATGTTTTGGTAGTACAATATTAGGATTTCAATTCATGTTTTAATAGTACTCAGGTTTCAATTTAGCGCTTCAATTGCCTATTTTTGAAACGGATAGAAGATCATGTCTTAGAACCAACAAAGATAAGTGTCCTTGATAGAATTGTAAATGCAGTTATTGCATGGTCAATTGATGTAAAGCCACAAACAATTGCCAATTATTTTAAGCATTGCAAAATTAGGACTCCCGGTGTCGATGAATTGCAAGTTACAAATGAAGTGGATAAGGAGAATAAAAGAGTTATTGTATAATTGAGTGACCAGATTCCACAACGTCACTACACTAATCGAATGGATATTAATGTCTTTCTCAATCATCCAAATGAGCAACAAGTTATGTATGCTTTAATTGAAGAAGAAATTATTGCTATAATTTGACAATAAGAGAAATGAAATAATCATGAGGATGATAGTACGGAAATACAAAATTTTTTGTGTCAAGACGCTCTAAGTATGCTTGAGAAGCTAGAAATATTTTGGAGTAATGTACCCGCAAGTTAAAAGATGTGGTAACAACTCTAAAACATAAATCATTGTCCCAAACAATTTTAAATAAATATTTTATTTCATCTTAAACCCTTAATGTAACATAACATATTTTTTTTTGCAATATATAGATAATTATTACTATGTGGAGACAATTTTCCTTAGGACGGGAATTATAATAATTATAACTTATTACAATGTGGAGTTTATTCTTATTTATAACTATTCCGAATTGGGAATAAATTTTTTTATGATTATGTAGAGTTTATTTCTATATAGAGTATCATTATAAAGAGGTTTTACTATATTATTATTATTATTATTATTATTATTATTATTATTATTATTTGTAGATACTTCAGTTCGTTGTGTTATTTATGTTGACAATCGGTTGATATTATTGAATGTTATCTTTTGTTCACAGGACATAGAGGTGATTGATGGCACACATGTCGATGCTGGGGTTCTAACTGAGTTGGCCGGTGTATTCCAGAATTGTAAAGGAATGTTGTTGCAGAATGTCATGATTGTATGTGACTTCAGGATGATGTTTACTTATGTCGTCACTGGCTGGGAAGAATCCGCCCACGACTTAAAGGTTTTAAATTTGGTTCTTGATGATCCTAATTCTGGATTAATCCCACAGCCTCCACTAGGTACAACTAGCTTCTTTACGTATTATAGTGTATTTGCTCCCGTTTTTTTGGATTGACATATCAAATAACATGTGTGGTTCGATTACAGGTAAATACTATTTGGTTGATGCGGGTTATGCAAATAGAGGGGGGTTCCTTGCCCCTCATAGACGAGATCCTTACCATCTACATGATCGCCATCATAATCGAAATGATCCAGAGGGGTTGTTATGTACTTCATAATTTTATTAGAAGGTACAATATGCAGGATGAAATCTCGAACAGTCTACTGAGGAAGTATATTTGCACGACCAAAATGAGGCAGCAAATGAAGGAAATGGGGAGAGATCGAGTCAACCGCAGCAACGTATTATTGACGACATGGCGCATGTGCGGGATAACATAACGGCTGAAATGTGGGAAGAACATATGACCGATGTCATAGTTATTAATGAAGTATAGCTGTATAAATGATTCTAAGGGTTGACAATCAGCAGCTTCATCAGAGATGTATTAATGTGGTGTTTTTAAATGATGTATTAGTACTTGAAACTAATAGTTCTAAAGTTGTCTTTAAGTTAGTGATTACAAAATTAACAATTAAATATTTAATAATATTAAAACGTTAATTGATAAGTTTTTAGGCTATAGTAATAAATTAATATTAACAAAAAGCAATAAAGAGTTCTATCAATAAATCCTTTATAAAAAAAATATACCAAATAATTTTTTTACAATTTATTTAACTCTAATATACTATCCTGAATATTTTAGCAAACACCAAATCATATTTTCGTAATAATAACCCAACTAAATATTCTATCAAACACATTTTTTTTTTTTTAAATCCTATTCTCGAAATAATAACCCAATTCAACTTTACAATAATATTTCAAAAATAATACTCAAAATAACTAAACAAACGTACCCTTCGAAGATGTTTTTTTTTATTAATGGTTTTGTAGGTTGTGAAAATGCAAGAGTACTTTTTTGGTAAAACACAATTGGGAATGGAAGATGGTATGCATGATGGTTTTTGTTGTTAGATTTTTTTGAATGATTGAAAAGTATTAACTATTATTCATAGTTAATTTTCCAATCATCTAGGTATTAGATTTTATGGATGTTGGGTGCCTATTTATTAGGCATATATGCAAACTTTTTGTATATGAAGGTTCATCATCAATGAAATGTTCTGTGAAAAATTAGTGTATCATTGTTTATAATTTATATTATTAAAATAACAACTCTCACAGTTTTTATATATGCTATAACATTGATAGCATTTTCAAAATGTTATGGAAAATAATTTTGTAACATTTACAAAATGCAATGAATATCTATTTATTACACTTTTTAAAACTTTGGTAGCACTTTTTACATGTTATTTAGAATTCTTCCATAGCATTTCAACAATGTTAAGAAAAACCAATTTGTAACAATCTTAAAATGTTATAAATTTGTTATCTATAACATTTTGAGAGTGTTACAAAAAAACTAAACTATAATAGATTAAGAATGTTACAGAAAACTTATTTATAGCATTTATGTAGTATTACTTAAAACCATTCGTAACTACGAATAAATGTTACAATATATTTAACAACAATATTTTATTGCAGTTACTAAAATGAATAGTAAAATACAGAAAGTATTACTAATGTTTACTTTTTAGTAACATGAGCTGTCATAGCATCCTTATACATGTTACTATTTACTTATGGTAATATTTTTTGCATGTTACTGTAGTCCATTTTCCTTGTAGTGCATACTAGATTGTGTTTCCGACTACTTTTGTCCTTGTAATTTTTTATTAAAAGCAATTAGGTTAACTCACATTATTTTATGACTACTTTTGTCTTTTAAACAAAACCTTGACATTTTTTGACTTTAAATTAGTGAAGATGGCTATATAGAGGAATTTCTCAAAAAATAATTACTTAAGTTTTAAAAGATTTTAATTTATATTTTAATTAACTCATGTAAAGTCAAGATTTGTTCAATCGTTATATTCTAGTTCCCCTAGCTTTCAAGTCATGTGATAATTTACTTAGTATAAGAGCCATGAATAAAAATAAAATCTAAATTTTATGTGAAGGGACTATTTGACTTAAATATTATTTCTATCTACATGTAGTTCTTTAATATTTGGCTATCTATAGCACATATAGTTATTTATTTATTTATTTTTGGTAATCGGGGTATTCAGACCAGTTTGCATGCATCTCAACAAATCCCTAAAATCTATTGAACACCCTACAAGCCCAAAGGATCAAGTAAGCCACAATATTATTGTGGTAAGTAACCCTAAGGTTTGAACTCAGAAACTCAAGGAAATGAACAAACCTCATTAACTGCCGCCCCTTGGGGTTATAAGCACATGTAGTTCTTTACTACATTTTGGAAAGCTCGTAATAAATTGAAATTTGAGAGCGTGGCTGTCTCAATCTCATCCGTAAACCATCACATGTTGCAATGCNTCCCTAAGCTTGATTACAGAGATTTGTTTACATAAATGCCAACATGAGAAGGCTGCCATCACTTATATTCTTTTGGTTTTGCAAGTTTTCGGATTGATGGTTGCCTTGGTTTGGCCTCTGCTGTTAGAAACTACTAAGATGGCAAGCAACTGATCAAAGAAGAATCTCGATGGATCAATGGCGTTGCCATCTTTGAAATGTACATTGTGCTCATAACTCGAGTGTTATTTTTCATGTCATTTATTAATGTTCTTGGCAAATAGCTGTCTGTAGAAATTCTGCATCATTTGTGCTACTAGAGATTGTTCATCAATTTGTAAATACTGTCAAATTTGACGCTTGTTATCTAGGCGTGACTTATGAGAACATGCGGATTATATTGGGGTCCGGCCCAGTTCACAGGGTTCAAAGGCTTTTCTCTAGGTTCATATTCAAGAGCTGTTGCAGAAAGAAAAAAAAAATTGCGCGCAGTGAGGGTTCCAGATTTAGAACTCTTTTAAATCAGTTTGAACATTAGGACTCGAAATAAAACTGATCGAAAGGTTAATTTTTTCTTAATAAATTATCTAATGTAAGTTTTAATAATTAGATTCAAGCACTCTCAAATCTCAATAATTAGAAATTAGAATTATATGCGTATCTAAAAATTAATGAAGAAATTTGATGTAAGTTGTTCAAATCTATTAATTTAATAGTTGCGATTGATCAATGAATCTGCATCACTATGTAAAGTAATGAAAGCGATTGTATAACAATTTAATTTTATACCATATTAAAAAACAAATATGTTATTCCATTTTTGGACCTTCAAAAAACACGGAGATGATGAATGTTGCTTTTGTGTAGGTCCAGGGTAGTACAAAATTTGATAGATCAATTGAACGAACAGCACTGCAGAGCATTTGAACCCTAATATTTCTTTTAAAGCTCAGAACCTTGAGTCATGGCAGTAATTAAGAGGTCATAATTTAGAAATTCATGCAAAATTGCAAATGCCGAACCCGCCAGTACTAATTTACAGGAACAAACACTTGCTCAAAAATCCAATGGATATGACCCCACCATAAGAAATGTGATGAGTCGCTCCTGAGTCCCTTGTCAAGGAGCGCATCTCAGCCAATACAAAGGCAGCCTCTGTTTCTAAGCATTAAACTCAACATTGAAGACCAAGTAGCACCAATCACAATACCTAAAAGCCATCTCATAAACGAACATATCAACTTCCTGGATGTCTATTAACTGCTAAATGTGGAAACATCAGAGGCAGCCCTTCTTTGAAAACGCTAGTTTAGCTCCACCACTGTACTTCAACATTGAGGTAATATGTTGTCAACTGATGACAATTAAAACAATTGTTCTGCACAGATTTTCTAAATCACTTTTAATCTTTTTTTTCATAAATAATAGAATCATACAATGAATTTACAGACGGCCAATCCGAATTAGCATGGGGAAAACAAACCTGCAGGAACACGAAAGAAATGATTCAGATTTACAGGTGCATACTTCTGTCTAAAAGTGTGTCAGGGCATCAAATAGTTAACTTATTAAGCATTAACGTTGGACATATAACCAAATCTCAGAAGTTGAATTCAACCACCACAACTAAAACTGTATTCAATGACCACATTTTCCATACAAGAAATTACAAGACAATAATGGCACACCAGTTTCTCTTTGAGTAAGAAGGGGAGACACAACCACTGCCTGTTTTAGCTGTGCACTCATGAGAAAATGCCAATAGAAACTAAGAAACTCTCAACTGAGACTAGATAACATTTGGGAGCGAGGCCAAGAAATTATCAATCGTCTTTCTGATGCAAAACACTAGGCAGGCTATTATTACCATTGAGAGCAGCATGATATATTCGCTTTTCAGCAAGCCCAATATCTGACATTATCAAATTACCCTGCAAGAAAAGCAGAAACAGAAACAAATTCATGTCGATACAAATGCCAATTCAAGCTGTGGTGGTGCTAATAACAATAAAGACCACCGTTTCAAAAAAAAAGTCAACACCACAGTACAGACCACATCACCACAATACAAGCAACTCTAGAGGAGTTCCAGCGCTTCAGAATACAAAACCCAATGGCAAGCAAAACTTAAGAAAGATATACTCTGACATCTCTTTAGTTATAATCTTTCTATCACAGTTGTTATGGCTTTACCTTCTATAATTGTCCTGTCAAGCTCAAATCCAGTTCCTCTTTCTAATACATTGCGGATTTTTACAAAAATGTTAATGATCTGCTTGTGCATTTTACAAGAATATTAATGATCTTCTCTTATTTAAGTAAATTTTATCCAATGGATACTAATTCCCTATACCATATCTGAGGTCCTAACTCCCAACAATAATGTTATAGCATCAAGGTTAAGTTTTACAAAGCATCAAGGTTATTAGCATTGATACATTAGCCTTCCAAGAGTAGTCATGGTGAAGCCCTCTAAGTTTCATGAGTCTTCTAAGATAAGTTTCTAGTTGAAAGTCAGCTTTTATGCAGGCTGTGAAGAAAAAATGGTTGAAATCATGGTACCTCAATTTTTCAAACTTCTAATGGTTAAAATTGAAGGAAACGCATACCTCGCCAGCCATCAACCTTCGAACATTTTCAGCATAGAGTTTTGGATCATCCTTCTCTTGCTGTGACGGGTAGTAGACAGGTAACCTGGTCACCTCTATATGATTTACAAATTGGCAGAGAAGAAAAAGGACATGGCGTGCCTACAAATAGAAATACATATTTGCATTAACAAAAACAAATTTTAAATATGATGAAAAAGTATATCACCACCTGATATTTATTAATACACAGGATATAGTACAAGGAGATTATGATTATCATAGACAAGGATTATAAGCAATTAGACAAATATACGCTCTAGAGGGAATTTTTTACTCAATGCCTTTGTCAACAAGGAGAAGAAGAGTTAGTTAAGCAACCCAAAGTAGACCTACTTTTTTTTACATCTTGTAATGATCAGATCCAACAAGTTGCCTTTTTTAACTGAACATCTCAATGCAAGACAAACCATAAGACCTTTTTCTGTATGCACCCTGGTATTTAAAGGTACGTACCAAACTCTAAACTGCAAGCATTGGGTCTCCCTTGGCTGTAATAAACTTATGAAACTCAAGAGAAATTCACAATCATTTTTTAAACTAAGAATTCCACTGTCAGCATCCAAACAACTAGAAATATAAGATTCATCCAATGCCAAGCCACCATTTAATGACCAAAACCGGAGAATCTGTAGACTATGGTTTAGTAGAGAGTTACAGAAAACATATGGCACTATATATTGTATCCACTATTAGGAAATCAGGGAACAAATCAGCTTTCATTATATGAGATTGTGGTAACCCATAAATGTACAAGTTGCACGAAAAAAACATACCCCAGATATTGAATCCCAGGCAAGACTGAATCTCTGGTAAGGATACCTGAGAATCACAGGAAGCACAGGAACTCTTGCTAAAAATGCACCAGTCTTGAATGGAAGTAGAAAGTCACCATTTGTAGTTGTACCTTCTGCAATGAAATTGATGATAAAATCAATAACTGATAGGAAACTAGGCAAATACATGTAAGTCAAGTGCAAATGCTCTTAAATTTTATCAATTTGGTCATGGGTACAAAAACAGTAGATTTAAGTTGAGCTATACCATCAGTGTTACGATGACTAGTGTCATGGTTGAATGTTTAGATATAGGAAACATACTCAGTTCCACAGAAAAAATCCTTACGCTTATTCATTTATTTATCATTTGGATTTTCTCCGAGATTTCAACAGAGTGCTATGGCAAATAGGAAAGCAGAGAATATCAAATAATACCAAAGCAATTTATGTAATATGCAGCATAAACTTAAGAGAAATAACAGAGAAAAACGTATGAACAAGATCCTATAACCCTGACCCGGAAATAGCATCATCATTGGAGCAGACTTATCCCGATGAGCTTCTTGAACTCTTTCAGTCACAACACCTGCCAGCAAAAGAGAGCGATTCAGCAATTGGACTTCAAATGCAAGTAGAACTTAAGTCATATGATGACTTTGTTTCTTCCCTACAGCTGGGGAGCCAATCACCTTCTTAATAGCCTAGGCAACAAGATCCTAGCCTGATGAGTCAAATAACACAGACATACTGGCAGAAGCGCCATATGTTATACAGATGAATTGGGCACCCTTAACTTGTGGTTATATTGCAAGGGTGCTGCATATATAACATGACAAACATCTAACTTTTGTACTGTTTTTAATTTATTTCTATTCAGGATGTATCATAAAACTCAAGGAGCTTCTTGCTACAGTACGGTACTATTTAAAAGTGCTGACATGGCATCATAGTATGATATGAGCTACTTATGCTTCCAAAACCTTCCCAACACAAAATTGGTTAAAACACAAAAATACATGCATTTTGATAATAAAAAAATTCAAAATAAATTGCAAAAAACACATAAACGTCAATGATTTATATCTACCTGAAACACCCTTGAAATCAGATGATTTAGACTCCCGCTGAACATAGACACAACCGAGGCACTTGCTGTCAATAAGAAGTCATAAGAATTGAAACTCTTACCCAATGCACACTATTCCTTAAACAAAAAAACACAACATAAAAGTGCAACAAGCCATGAAGGTAAAGCAGCACAATGCAAGAAAACTACCAACAGATGATTTTTTCTTAAATTGAAAATTTTTAAGAAAAGATGGGTAGTCCTTAAGAACACCCCATCTCACTTCCCAAAAAAATACAAAAATATGCATTTCCAATCAATTGGAATAAGCAAAAAAATAAGATACTTTCTGTAACAAATAGATTTGATGTGAAAAAATCTGAGGAGAAACAAGAGCTAAACTTTATTAAATATTTTGTTGTATTGACAAACCAGAGCTAAATTTGAAGGATGTAGTATGAAGTGAACTAACCTGATGAGACCAACTAGAGGAAGTTTTGCGACTGATCTCTTCATCAACAAAATCCAGAATCAAATTTGACAAAATAAAAAGAGAAACAAGTCAGTAACAACACCAAAAGGTGACCTAAAGCTAATAAAAGCCAGCATAAGTAATTAACAAACCTTGGCAACAAAACTCGGAAAAGAAGAAGACATGTGATACAAAATATCCAAATATGATACATGATTAGATATAATAGCACCAGGTCTTTCAGGTTCTTCAACTTGATTATTGACCTCACTCTGTCAAAAATTAATGAAACAGAGAGAAGAAAAATTAAATGCCACTACACTCTCTAACTAGCTAATGTAAAGTGAAGTAATAAATTATTTGCATTAGCATAAGCATAAGCATAAATACATATGGATAGTACCTGAGTAGATGATGACTTATCTTGAGCATCAGCAATCTTATAAGTCTCTTTAATCCAACAAAACCCAAGCACAAAAAGCATTACTCTAGACAAGAATCTACCACTCCACACAATAACGCTCCTTCTCCACCCGCCCAAGTGAGCGTAATCCTCTTGCTCCTCGTCCCGATTTGGTACCGAGAAAAGCGTACAAATCCGACAAATTAAATAATACAATACCAATACGCTCATCGCCAATATCACTCGTATTGGAACTAGCGTGACCAGAGCGATACCAAGTAGAACCTTCTCCGACAATGGGAGTTCGCCACGTCCCATGGTGCCGAACACGTCGCTGCGCACAAAAGCTGCGAATTTCTTCTCCAATTCTTCGAGGCTCTCAGTGGACTCGGGCTTAAGAAGAGGCCTGTCGTCTTTGGTTGGGCCATCAGCGGGGGCTGTCGAGTTAGCTGGCTTCGAATTCAGGTCTTTCATCTCAGACTCCATTATTTAGGATTTATTTAAAATAATTGGGAAATTATTAGGTCTAGAGTTTTATTGTTGGATAGACATTACTGTTATTTCCAAGTTTGAGCAAGGAATAAGAAAGCTTGTATTGTAGATCCAAGAAAAGGATCATCATCTCTTTCTGTCCACCTCTCCTGAAGGTTGCGGGTAAGTGTGTGTGTGAAAAACCCCATAAAATACGCCACTTGGTGAGCTCAGATTTCAACTTGGTGCGTTCATCATCAGATATTACTGAGATTACAAAACAGCCGTTGGATGGAACATCCCACGATTGTGGGACCAACTAAATTATTTAGTCTTTTATCTTTTTCTCCAAGCTACCCCAATCCTAATCCAAATCCAAATCCAAATCCGATCCCTTCTTTTCATTGGACTCGTTGGGCTTGGACCGCTTTGTCAAACCGAAATACCCATATTACAACTGCCTCGCTAATTTTTACCATTTAATCAGTTAAATTTTATCCCTCTTTGAACGGTCATCACAATCCCATTTTTTGTCAATCTTAAAATTAAGAATTGCGGCTAATTTAGTTCTTCCCTTAAATTGATGAGAGGACCATGCCTGCCCCCTTTTTTTTTTTTTTTTTGGTTTCAATTCAAAGAATTTCTTTGGTTTAAGAAAGTAGTCTACAACAGATTTTCGGGCCCAATTAAACCCCACCTCGCTATCTTATTTCCTAAACTTTTTGTTTCGTTTCATGGACATATAACCAACTTATATAGTTGATTACGATCAAGACACCTAAATAACATCAACATTGTCACTGTCTGGTTAGAGGCATTTACTCCAAACCCATGCATGCATGACAAAACTGAAAGTTACAACTTACAACCGCCAGTACTTTTATCATTAAATGGCCTAAGTGATACTGGATGAGAGAAGACCAAATCAAGTCAGCAGTCATCGGACCAGAAAGAAGTAAATCAACTTCGAGAGAGATAGAAAAGAAGAGAATACCATCTATATATTTCTGTCCATTACATTAGTGAAGGAAATTACCAAATAGAAAGCAATTCAAATAAAACATTCATTGAAGACAAAGCGTATTTGCCTTAGAGAAGGGGACAAAACACATTCCCAAATCCACCCACGTTCACAGGAGCTCTGTATTGCACAGGATCAGGAGAACAATAATCGCATTAGTTAATGCAAGAAGAAGTTAATTTCTTATTTTAGTCAAAGCAGGCTGATTCTCACAGAAAAATCTGAAGAACCCAAATGTGTAGGAAAATACAAATTTAGACACACCAATATCCAAGACTAATGAAGAAAAAAATGAACATGGTAGCTATAATTTAATTTCGACCTAACCAGCAGAAGAGAGGAAAGAGTTTTCCGTCTGGACTAATATGGTAAAAACGTCAAGACACAGATTCTATAAATTCTTCATTATTTTATTAATCTTGTTTTTCCGATTTCTGTTGAATAAAAGTCAGGAATTTATATTCCCAAAGATGCATCTTAAATTGTAACTTGTACCATTATCAGCCAATTGTAATAAAAAATCAGTGTGATGCATTGGAGCCCAGAAGAAGAAAAAACATAAATTGGCAGACAGCCAGATAGCACTTGCAGCAAGTGGAGAGAATCAAACACAATATTATATGCAGCAATAGTACTCGAGCCCACATTAAAGTATCTTGGTGTAATAGCACAACACTCTCCAAGGAGGAGCCAACTGCCTCTAGCTTAATAAGCCTTAACATCAACTGTTGTGAGTTTGAGTGGTAACGAAGATTACTAGGATACCGACATGACATTGCATCAAAATGAATAAAAAATCTGAGAGAGGTGTGCTAACGCAAGCATTTATATCTCTAAGAATATTTGACTCCAACAATTGCTCTGCAACTAAATCTTTGATATTACAAACCCACAATTGTTTAAAACTTGTAATGTGAAAATAAAGCCAGTATGAAGAACCAAAAACAAGCAGCAGAGAAAACTCTGGCATATTGTCTTTTTGTTTTAGTGTAGGACCTCTCAAATTGCTTGCAGTCATATCTTTTCTGTCATCAATAGGTTATGAATTTAACTAATCATCAGCAGAATGAGCACAAACCTAAAGGAAGGATCTGGGAAAAAGGTGAACCCAAAAAACTTCAATGAATTCACTTTGTGTATCCCACAGTGATGGTTAAAAAGTTTTCTCGCTATACCAATTCAGCTAACCATCATCACTGCATCATTAAATTTTGTTTCACCATCATAAAACCTAAACTAAAGCCAAACCACCAATGATAAGAACACACAAAAATCATGCTTTAATGGCCACCAAAATCGGCAAGAAATCCAAGTCTTTCGAGAACTAATAACTGCAAATAAAATTCCTGCACAACCACTAATAGTGGCTACAATAACCTTCCTTTCACAATTCCATTAATCCCTCAACCAAATCTTGAATAATAGGGCAGTGTGTTAATCAACTTCTCCTCTCTTAACTTCCCCATTCACTCCTCTTCTTCTTTGTACCATTTCCACTTGAGATTGCCACTTTTATACTTGATTTCACATGTGCCTATCTTCCTCTGTCCTCTTCAAATCCCTATTTGTAAGGCTAATACTACCAAAGCACCCAATAAACTTGGCCCAAGCATTAACTTTTCCAAAGTTTTGCAAGTGCTTGGGATTGACCAAACCCGAATAAGCCAACCAAATAAACTGTTCAACAAAATAATACAAACCCTAACCAACACATGCGATAATAGAGAGGAAAAGTACTTGTTTTGAATCAAAATAAGTTACTCAACAGGAAAGATTTTGTTAAATGCAAATGCAAAATGTTACCAAGCTCCATCAGTTTTCCTTTAAATATAATTTGAAACAAAAGGTTATTGAACTGTTCTTGTGAAGTATATTGAACAAAGTTAAAGATGGATCCCATCCCACCGCAACTATAGTTTTATTCCTGAGAAATGAAGTGGTATAAAGAACCCAAAAAATTTCACGGGTTCACATCAACATTTCATGATTCTAGTACAAGAATACTTTTCACGCTTGGTCACTGTCACAAAGGCAGCTATAAGCACATAACTGCATTATGAAATCATCTTTTATAAAATTCATAATTCAGTAAACGAAACAAATTCCCAAATTTTGAAACAACCGTACCTTGTGAAACTCAGCAAGATACCCAATTCTTATGAGAACTAATAATCGCCGATAAAAGACCGGCAGAGGCCACAAAAAGCGGAGCCGAAAGTGTTCCCTTGCCATCACGAAGATCAGCTAAAGCCATCAACCCATCAGCCAAATCTTGAACAACTGAAAGTTTCTTCATCAACTTCTTCTCTCTCAATTTCTTCATCCTCTGCTCTTCTTCTCTAAATCGATTTCCTCTCGCAATCGCAATCTCAATAGTCGATGCCAAACACCCTTCGTCTTCCATAATCTTCTTCAAATCCTTAAATTTTATGCTAATACTACCTATATAACCAATAAATTCCGCCCAAGCGCTGATCTTTTGTAAATTACGCGAGTGTTTAGCATCGATCAATCCCGATTTAGCTAACCAAACAAACTGTTCAACAAAATAATACAAACCTTCGCCTCCATACGCAATAATAGAGAGAACAAGATCTTCTCTGGAATCTATGCCAGAATTTCGCAAAGCGTTTACATCTTGAATGAATTTACCGAGTCGAAAGGCTTTACGACTCAGTCCCACGCTGGACTCGAAGCTCTTGAGTCGTCCTGTTACAGTAAGAGTTTCAGGCAGCACTGAAGAGGCTAAAATGATCTTGGTTGCATATCTGGAGATTTTGAGAAGCTTGTCCACACCATCGCGTTTTGCCAGGTACGCTTCTAGATGGTTCAAGAAGTCTCTGTTATTAGATATCGGTTGAATTGGGTTTTGGGAGGTTTGTGAGGGCGCCGGAGCTGTTAAATCTTTGGATTCCATGGAATTGCAGAGCGAAAGAATGTGATATTCGTGGGAGAAGATGGTCAAGGTCAGTATAAACTTCAATTATTATAAATGAAACGAAGCGTTTTGTAATAGGAGTTTGAGTTTTTAACAGTTCCGTCACGACAGCTCTAAATTTGGATAGAAACGTGGTGACATTTTTTGCCTTTAGAGATAATCTCTGATGGTCATTGTTATGCGTGCCACTTTCAATCGTGACGTGCTGCGAGACTAAGATTGGAGAACGGTGAGGATAGATCTGTGGACGAATTGTTCTTTTTTTTAATAAATCATCACTACTTAGATCAATTTGTGTATAGAAGGGAATTTTTTTTAACGTTCTGGAAAAAGGATTAAACCTTTGTCTCTCCTGCTCTGCAGACGGCTAGCTTTTGTAGAGAAACCTCTTTACACAGAAAATAACTTAGGGTGTATTTGGTTCAGTATTTTGGATAGGATTTTAAGGATAGGATTGGATAGTTAGATAGGGTTATGATTACGAGAATAAAATTTACAAAATATGTGTTTGGTTGTGTATTTTGATTGAATATTTGATTAATATATTTTTTTATAAATGATTTATTAATATAATATTTTATTGAATTTTATTAAAATAATGTATTATTATATATATAACTTATCAAGTTACATTTTAATAATACTAAATATTTTATTGGTAATTTTGTCACCCGTAGATATTAAGAAACAAAAACTCATATTAATTTCAAGTACTAATCTAACTGTGTAAAAACATCATATTAATACATATATAACAAAAGTACTAATTATCAACCATTACAATCATTCTTACATGTATACTACATTATCAACTACGACATGGTCTACTATACTATCTACAGTGCATTCGTTATGTTATCTCATACAGTCATCATATTGTCTATAATACCTTGTTACGGTAGACTCAGTCCTTCTCCATTTCGCTCATATTCTATCCCGTTTTGACGATCAAAATATACTTGTTCATTACCCATACTATTATTCGTTTGTTCGAAAATACGGTCATTCATATTGTACATTCTAATAAAATTATGAAGTACACAATATACCATAATAACCTTCTCTTGTTCGTCTAAAAAAAACAGGTAAAGCAGCATGAAAGAAGAAAAACAGAACGCGTGAAAAAGGAAGGCCGCAAAAAAACAATCAAATGTGTCATAAGCTGTCAAAAGAGAACGCGTGAAAAAGGGGAAGGTTGCAAAAAAAAAAAAAAAAAAATTCAAACGGTCAAGCTGTCAGAAAAGTGTTGGAATAAATTTTTGAAGATCCTATTGTCTAAATATTGAACCAAACACTATTCTCAAAATCTGTCTCAAAATATGGATGAAAATATTCATCCAAACGCAGCCTTAAACATTATGTATATGTATATATATAGAGAGATCATATTTGTTGTTTGTGCTGCATATTGCTCTAAGCTGACAATTAGTTGGAGTGGAGTTATATGTTATGCCTCAAAAGTCACGTCTATGTCAACTCATTTAATATTTTATTGTACCAGCTGCCAAGCCCATATCTCCAAAGATATTCACACCAACTCTATCTCATTTCAAGAAATGAATGGACGAGAGCCTTCCATATGTCAAGACAACTTGTAAAACACTCATTACATTAAGTGCAAAAGTGTATAAATGGGCACTCCTCTTCCCGAAGAAGGAGGCTGTGCTAGATTTGAGCTTCATTCCATTCTCTCTCTGTAAACACTGTATTTATTCATCTTTGTATGCCTTACGAGCAAAATCATAGAAATAGTCAGAGATCAATAAAATAACAGTAGATGTAAGAGTCGCTTGTTGAGCATCCGAACCACTATAAAAACCCCCTCTTGCCAATCTTTTATTTATATTTTTTGCAAAATAAATAATCTCAGCTCCATATTCAAATCTCATGGATCCATCACGTGTGATTCCTGAGTCAGCTCAGCATTTCCCAGTGCGAGTCGTTGGCGTCCAAAATCAAGCGTCAACAGTTTGGTGGCCCAGGCAGGTTCGATTCTCAAACCTGCATCCAAGTTCCTTGATGGCGTGCTCAGATCTCAAACCTGCGTCAGAATTCTCCAACCGCGTGGCCAGATCGTAGATCGCACCGATCAGAGTCCTCCGATCGCGTGGCCAGATCGCAGATCGCACGCCCATGCCATCTTGATCCTCGGCTTCAGATCGCTGATCTTTAACTTCAAATCGCGTGTTCAGATCGCTAATCTCTTGTGTTCTTAGGTAGAGCTCATTATGATCTCTCAGGTAGAGCTCGTTATGTGCTCAGGTCAAGCCCAAGTCGTACTCGTTCAGGTCGAGCCCAGGTCGTGCTCGTTATGTGCTCAGGTCATGCTCGTTATGCGTTTAGATCGAGCTCATGTCGTGCTCGTTATGCGTTCAGGTCGAGCACAGGTCGTGCTCGTTATGCGTTTAGGTAGAGCCCAGGTCGTGCTCGTTCAGGTCGAGCACAGGTCATGCTTGTTATGCGTTTAGGTCGAGCTCAAGTAGTGCTGGTTCAAGTCGAGCACAGGTTGTGCTCGTTATGTGCTTAGATCGAGTCCAGGTCGTACTTGTTCAAGTCGAGCATAGATCGTGCTCGTTATGTGCTCAAGTCGAGCCAAGGTTGTGCTCGTTATGTGCTCAAGTCGAGCCAAGGTTGTGCTCGTTATGTGCTCAGGTCGTACTCGTTCAAGTCAAGCTCCTAACAGATTTCAGGTCATTTTCTTAACAAATTTCAGGTCGTTTTCCTAACAGATCGCGATCAGCTCCTAGCTCTCAACACTCGATCGCGCTAGGAATAGTTCGAGCTCTTCAGTTCGAGATTGTAGCCAGTCAGATCAAAGACTTTAGTTTCTGAAGTGCGATTACGCACTTCAAAAACTAGGGGGCTTCTGTTATGCCTCAAAAGTCACGCCTATGTCAGATCATTTAATGTTTTCTTGTGCTAGCTGCCAAGCCCATATCTCCAAAGATATTCACACCAACTCTATCTCATTTCAAGAAATGAATGGACGAGAGCCTTCCATGTGTCAAGGCAACTTGCAAAACACTCATTACATTGAGTGCAAAGGTGTATAAATGGGCACTCCTCTTCCCGAAGAAGAAGGCTAGGCTGAGATTTGAGCTTCATTTCATTCTCTCTCTGTAAACACTGTATTTCTTCATCTTTGTATGCCTTACGGACAAAATCATAGAAATAGTCAGAGATCAATAAAATAACAGTGGATGTAGGAGTCGCTTGTTGAGCATCCGAACCACTATAAAAACCCCCTCTTGCCAATCTTTTATTTATATTTTCTGCACAATATATAATCTTAGCTCCATATTCAAATCTCATGGATCCATCACATGTGATTCCTGAGTCAGCTCAGCGTTTCCCACGTGCGAGTCGTTGGCGTCCAAAATCAAGCGTCAACACAATGTATTTTGGGGAAGAAGTAAGTTCTATACAAATTATTGACTTATTGTAGAACTTTGTGGTTAACTTTGAGATGCTGCAGCTCATGATCTCAAGACGGTAAGAGAGGAAAAGTGTGAAATGGCAAGCACGAGAGGAGAAAAAGTAATGATTTTGAACTGTGTTATTCATTTAATGATCATAATAATATATAGGCAGATTTAGAGATGGGGCGTTTGCCCCGGCCTCGCGGGGATCCGTCCCGACCAGGCCCAAATGGGCCGAGGAATCCCCAAAAAAAACGGGGATAGGGCCGGGGATGGTCCTTAGTTATGTCCCTGCATCCGAGGATGGGCCGGGAGAGGGGATAGTGCAATCCCCGGCCCGCCCCGCCCCGAACCGCCCCATCCCCATGGAGCCCCGGCTGCCTCGCTTTTTTGAGAATTTTTTTTTTTTTTTTTGTTTCCTTTACAAAATTGTATATAAAGTTAAAGTTTAAATCATAATTTGAAGTAATGTATCTACATTTATGATATATACTTTTATAATATTTTCTAATGTTTGTATTAACTGTAATCTCTGATGGTCATTGTTATGCGTGCCACTTTCAATCGTGACGTGCTGCGAGACTAAGATTGGAGAACGGTGAGGATAGAAATGTGGACGAATTGTTCTTTTTTTTAATAAATCATCACTACTTAGATCAATTTGTGTATAGAAGGGAATTTTTTTTAACGTTCTGGAAAAAGGATTAAACCTTTGTCTCTCCTGCTCTGCAGACGGCTAGCTTTTGTAGAGAAACCTCTTTACACAGAAAATAACTTAGGGTGTATTTGGTTCAGTATTTTGGATAGGATTTTAAGGATAGGATTGGATAGTTAGATAGGGTTATGATTACGAGAATAAAATTTACAAAATATGTGTTTGGTTGTGTATTTTGATTGAATATTTGATTAATATATTTTTTTATAAATGATTTATTAATATAATATTTTATTGAATTTTATTAAAATAATGTATTATTATATATATAACTTATCAAGTTACATTTTAATAATACTAAATATTTTATTGGTAATTTTGTCACCCGTAGATATTAAGAAACAAAAACTCATATTAATTTCAAGTACTAATCTAACTGTGTAAAAACATCATATTAATACATATATAACAAAAGTACTAATTATCAACCATTACAATCATTCTTACATGTATACTACATTATCAATTACGACATGGTCTACTGTACTATCTACAGTGCATTCGTTATGTTATCTCATACAGTCATCATATTGTCTATAATACCTTGTTACGGTAGACTCAGTCCTTCTCCATTTCGCTCATATTCTATCCCGTTTTGACGATCAAAATATACTTGTTCATTACCCATACTATTATTCGTTTGTTCGAAAATACGGTCATTCATATTGTACATTCTAATAAAATTATGAAGTACACAATATACCATAATAACCTTCTCTTGTTCGTCTAAAAAAAACAGGTAAAGCAGCATGAAAGAAGAAAAACAGAACGCGTGAAAAAGGAAGGCCGCAAAAAAACAATCAAATGTGTCATAAGCTGTCAAAAGAGAACGCGTGAAAAAGGGGAAGGTTGCAAAAAAAAAAAAAAAAAAATTCAAACGGTCAAGCTGTCAGAAAAGTGTTGGAATAAATTTTTGAAGATCCTATTGTCTAAATATTGAACCAAACACTATTCTCAAAATCTGTCTCAAAATATGGATGAAAATATTCATCCAAACGCAGCCTTAAACATTATGTATATGTATATATATAGAGAGATCATATTTGTTGTTTGTGCTGCATATTGCTCTAAGCTGACAATTAGTTGGAGTGGAGTTATATGTTATGCCTCAAAAGTCACGTCTATGTCAACTCATTTAATATTTTATTGTACCAGCTGCCAAGCCCATATCTCCAAAGATATTCACACCAACTCTATCTCATTTCAAGAAATGAATGGACGAGAGCCTTCCATATGTCAAGACAACTTGTAAAACACTCATTACATTAAGTGCAAAAGTGTATAAATGGGCACTCCTCTTCCCGAAGAAGGAGGCTGTGCTAGATTTGAGCTTCATTCCATTCTCTCTCTGTAAACACTGTATTTATTCATCTTTGTATGCCTTACGAGCAAAATCATAGAAATAGTCAGAGATCAATAAAATAACAGTAGATGTAAGAGTCGCTTGTTGAGCATCCGAACCACTATAAAAACCCCCTCTTGCCAATCTTTTATTTATATTTTTTGCAAAATAAATAATCTCAGCTCCATATTCAAATCTCATGGATCCATCACGTGTGATTCCTGAGTCAGCTCAGCATTTCCCAGTGCGAGTCGTTGGCGTCCAAAATCAAGCGTCAACAGTTTGGTGGCCCAGGCAGGTTCGATTCTCAAACCTGCATCCAAGTTCCTTGATGGCGTGCTCAGATCTCAAACCTGCGTCAGAATTCTCCAACCGCGTGGCCAGATCGTAGATCGCACCGATCAGAGTCCTCCGATCGCGTGGCCAGATCGCAGATCGCACGCCCATGCCATCTTGATCCTCGGCTTCAGATCGCTGATCTTTAACTTCAAATCGCGTGTTCAGATCGCTAATCTCTTGTGTTCTTAGGTAGAGCTCATTATGATCTCTCAGGTAGAGCTCGTTATGTGCTCAGGTCAAGCCCAAGTCGTACTCGTTCAGGTCGAGCCCAGGTCGTGCTCGTTATGTGCTCAGGTCATGCTCGTTATGCGTTTAGATCGAGCTCATGTCGTGCTCGTTATGCGTTCAGGTCGAGCACAGGTCGTGCTCGTTATGCGTTTAGGTAGAGCCCAGGTCGTGCTCGTTCAGGTCGAGCACAGGTCATGCTTGTTATGCGTTTAGGTCGAGCTCAAGTAGTGCTGGTTCAAGTCGAGCACAGGTTGTGCTCGTTATGTGCTTAGATCGAGTCCAGGTCGTACTTGTTCAAGTCGAGCATAGATCGTGCTCGTTATGTGCTCAAGTCGAGCCAAGGTTGTGCTCGTTATGTGCTCAAGTCGAGCCAAGGTTGTGCTCGTTATGTGCTCAGGTCGTACTCGTTCAAGTCAAGCTCCTAACAGATTTCAGGTCATTTTCTTAACAAATTTCAGGTCGTTTTCCTAACAGATCGCGATCAGCTCCTAGCTCTCAACACTCGATCGCGCTAGGAATAGTTCGAGCTCTTCAGTTCGAGATTGTAGCCAGTCAGATCAAAGACTTTAGTTTCTGAAGTGCGATTACGCACTTCAAAAACTAGGGGGCTTCTGTTATGCCTCAAAAGTCACGCCTATGTCAGATCATTTAATGTTTTCTTGTGCTAGCTGCCAAGCCCATATCTCCAAAGATATTCACACCAACTCTATCTCATTTCAAGAAATGAATGGACGAGAGCCTTCCATGTGTCAAGGCAACTTGCAAAACACTCATTACATTGAGTGCAAAGGTGTATAAATGGGCACTCCTCTTCCCGAAGAAGAAGGCTAGGCTGAGATTTGAGCTTCATTTCATTCTCTCTCTGTAAACACTGTATTTCTTCATCTTTGTATGCCTTACGGACAAAATCATAGAAATAGTCAGAGATCAATAAAATAACAGTGGATGTAGGAGTCGCTTGTTGAGCATCCGAACCACTATAAAAACCCCCTCTTGCCAATCTTTTATTTATATTTTCTGCACAATATATAATCTTAGCTCCATATTCAAATCTCATGGATCCATCACATGTGATTCCTGAGTCAGCTCAGCGTTTCCCACGTGCGAGTCGTTGGCGTCCAAAATCAAGCGTCAACACAATGTATTTTGGGGAAGAAGTAAGTTCTATACAAATTATTGACTTATTGTAGAACTTTGTGGTTAACTTTGAGATGCTGCAGCTCATGATCTCAAGACGGTAAGAGAGGAAAAGTGTGAAATGGCAAGCACGAGAGGAGAAAAAGTAATGATTTTGAACTGTGTTATTCATTTAATGATCATAATAATATATAGGCAGATTTAGAGATGGGGCGTTTGCCCCGGCCTCGCGGGGATCCGTCCCGACCAGGCCCAAATGGGCCGAGGAATCCCCAAAAAAAACGGGGATAGGGCCGGGGATGGTCCTTAGTTATGTCCCTGCATCCGAGGATGGGCCGGGAGAGGGGATAGTGCAATCCCCGGCCCGCCCCGCCCCGAACCGCCCCATCCCCATGGAGCCCCGGCTGCCTCGCTTTTTTGAGAATTTTTTTTTTTTTTTTTGTTTCCTTTACAAAATTGTATATAAAGTTAAAGTTTAAATCATAATTTGAAGTAATGTATCTACATTTATGATATATACTTTTATAATATTTTCTAATGTTTGTATTAAATTTATAGAAAAATAATTTAAACGAGAGAGTTTAATAATTAAATATATGTATTATTACTTTGTGAATTTCAAAAAATAACAATACATGAGACATGACCCAAAAATAAATTTAATTAGATTATTACAATTTATAAACCAATATAAGAATATATACAATTGCTTAATGACTTACAAATTACACAAATTCAATTATCCTTGTAATTAATTAATTTATCAATTAAATATGATGTTAAACTTAATCAAATAATGGGATTTGTCCCTTTCACAAATTGACTAATTTTATTAGTTGTAGTGGAGATAGTGTTTTATGAATTAATTCACCAATTTACCTAGTAAATTATGTTAAGATTGAATTTAGTTATGTTAATTTCATGAAAAATTAATTAATTAACATGGCTAACTAAACCTAAGCCTCCATACAATTGAATAACTAAGCAATTTACCTAATAAATTATGTTAAGTTGAATATAATTATTGTATTAATTCTTGATTTCTTGTTGGAGTTGTCTGAGTACTCTAGCGGCAGCAATCCAATATTTTAACTTTCCACAAATGGGCCCTGGCTTTTCCCAATCGTTCAGGTGGCCCTCCCTGCAGTTCTTTTGAATTTCAAATAGTATTTAAGATCCAAGTTTTCGATTATCTAATAATCACTTAATGAAAGTAGATTATCGTTCCAACTATTCAGAAATTAGATGACATTTAACTTAACAAGTTGTTAAGAAATTGGAAATATATGGTTTACAAACTTTTTGAACTATGAATGGCATAGACGCATAGTTGTAGCAATGTAGCCTGAATGATGATTATATTTGTTGCTTTGAAATCCATGAGTATGTTCCAATTTTTCCAAGAAATTGTTATTCACCATATTCAATTATTCATATCAATTTGCTTTTAATCTTAATTTAATGTTACAAGAAATTGTTAGACTTTATATTTTCTTACCTTAAATTTTGCATTTTTAATGAATTAAGTTAATTAACTATTCAAATTAAACAGTCAAATTGTTAAATATAATACTTATCAACGTACTAGTTTTTCACAATTAAAATAATTAATTTTACGGAAAGTTTTGATTTACATGGGGCGAAAACCCGGGAAGCCCCGGTTATCGGGGCCGGCCGGCCGGACGAGGATGGTCATGATTTGTCCCCAGCAGGCCAAGATGCATGAGAAAAATCCCCGCTTGCGGGGATGGGCTGGGGATGGTCCTCGGAGAGGGTAACGGGGATGCCTGGGGCATGGGGTCCCCGGTCCGCGCCCATCTCTAGCAATTACAAGGAAGATTTAAATTTAAAATTACAGAAAAGTAGGAAACTAATTAACAAACACAGTGAACGGAACTAAAAATTGTTAAAACTAAAAAGCCTAAAAAGTAGGAGTTGACTTGGTCTTGATTCTTGAGTGCGTCCAACACCCCCTTCAAGTTGGAGTTGGGATTGAAATGTCAAGACACCCAACTTGCGAGTAGTGCGAGAAGCATCACCTCCAATGGGTTGGTAAAAATGTCCGCCAATTGGTCGTTAGAACAGTAGTAGGAAGGAGCAATGAGACCTCCTTGAATTTTTTCTCGAACAAAATGACAATCAATCTCAATATGTGGTGCGTTCGTGAAAAACAGGATTTTCGACGATGTGAATAGCAGCTTTGCTATCAATAACTACAATTGGTTGTGAATGGTTGAAACCAATCGAAAAGAAGTATTTTAACCATTGCAACTCAAAGTAAGTGCAGTGAGAGAACATTTCTCTTCTACGAAAACGAAATAGTTGTTGTTTCTTGGTTTTCCAAGAAATAGGACTAGAACCTAACATGGTAAAATAACCAGTGGTGGATCACGTGTAATAGGCAACCGGCCCAGTCAGAGTCGGCATATCCAACAAAGTAAGAGAGCTAGATGCAGAAAGGAATAATCCTTTACCAACATACCTTTAAGATAAGAAGAACCCGGTTGGCAGCATCAAGATGAGTCGAATGGGAAAATTGCATGAATTGACTAAGTGTTTTACAGCTATTGTATATCTGGTCGTGTGACCGTAATATAAAAGACGTCCCACCAGTCGGATAGATTGTGGATCAGGGAGAGGAGTACCATCCTCTGGTCGTAAACAGATGTTGTTCCATAGGAAATTCAATGGTCGAGAACCAGCATACCAAATCAGATAAGATGTCAAGGGTTATTTTCTTTCATTGAAAAATTCCTTGTTTAGATCGAGACACTTCAATACCTAAAAAATATCGAGAGATTGCCAAATCTTTTAGGAAAAAGATTGCGAGAAATTGTTTGATTTCAGTGATGGCATCATCATTATTGCCATGATAATAATATCATCGACATAGCGGAACAAAAATAGAAGTCTGATCATGATATAGTAAAAAGATATAGTCTGCAACGGATGTTGAAAACCTATAAATAAGAGTGGTTGAGAATTTAGAAAACCATTGACGAGAAGCTTGTTTGAGACCATAGATTGATTTATTTAATTTGCATACACAGTCTCCCTTTACGAGAGAAACGGAGGAAGTTTCATATAAACTTCTTCATGGAGATCTCCTTGGAGAAATGCATTGTTGACACGGAGTTGATGTAGAGACCAATTTTTAATGGCAGCAATGGAGAAGGAGACGAACAGTAACTAGTTTGGCCACAGTGCGAAGGTATCATGATAGTCATTCCTCAACTTGAGTATAACCTTTGGCAAATAAAAACACTTTATATCTCTCAATTGAACCATCGGATCGATATTTAATTTTGTAGACCCATTTACAACCAATGGGTGATTTTCCCTTGGGAAGTGAGCATAAAGACCAAGTATTATTTGATTCAAGGGCCTGAATTTCTTTGGCCATGGCATTGCGCCATTCACCAAATTTTATGGCTTGAGAATAAGAGTGTGGTTCTTGATGTTCAATAATATTTGTTAGAAAAGCACGATGAGAATTGCTTAGATGGGACAAAGAAAAATAATTGGCTAGTGGAAAATCAGTTGAAAGTGAAATATGGTTACAAATATAATCTTTGAGATGACCTAGTGGACGACGAATTCGTTGAGAATGATTATTTATTATAGAACCAGGTGCTATTGGGGGAGAAGTATTAGAATGAGTGTCCTCGGAAATAGGTGGAGAGTTGGGTGAATTATCAAGATGAGGACTAGGTGCCATTGAAATGGGTGTGTCATTAAGTGGAGAATCATTGGAATAATCAACTAGATTATGAGGGATAGAATCACTAGAAGAAATATTAGTGGGAACAATCGGTGGTGTGGTGTAGTCAAAAGTTCCATCATCATTAATTGGAGTGATAGTAATTGAATTTTTTAATTATGGAGATGGAAGATCGCGATATGGAAAAATTGACTCATGAAATATAACGTCACGAGAAACATAGATTTGATGAGTTTTGCAATCATATATGCGATATCCTTTTTGACCGTATGGCTAACCAACAAAAATACCAGGTTTGGCTCGCTCATCAAACTTATGTTGAATATTCATATTTTTAGCAAAACATAAACATCGGAAAACTCGAAGAGACGAGTATGAAGGAACAGTGCCAAGTAAAACTTGATGAGGTGATTTATAGTTGAGGATCAGAGTTGGAAGTTTGTTAATAAGAAATGCGACAGGAAGAATACATTCACCCCAAAAAGAAAGAGGCAAGTTTGCTTGGAATCGTAGAGATCTAGCAACATCAAGGAGATGTCGATGCTTACGTTCGACAATGCCATTTTGTTGGGGGGTCGCAATGCAACTACATTGGTGAATAATACCATGTTCATGAAACCATGTTTGAATTTGTTTAGAAAGAAATTCAGTACCATTATCTGAACGAATGGTTTGAAGTTGAGGAAGAAAAATTTGCCCATTACCAGAGTTGATACGAGAAATTTTCGTGTTGAATTGACGATTGATTTGATTAAAAAAATGAATTAACATGTTGAAAGTTTCAGATTTATTTTTCATTAAATAAATCCAAGTACACCTTGAATAATCATCAACAATAGTTAAAAAGAAACGTGATCCATTTTTGGATGGGATAGAAAAAGGACCCCAAATGTCAACATGAATTAATTCAAAACAATGAGACGAACAAGATGATCTTTGAGTAAAAGAAAGGCGCGGCTGTTTAGCACGCGGACATACATCACAAACAAAATCTTTATTCGCAATAATAATGGGAAAATTCTTAACAATGAAATCAAAATGAGACCTAGATGGATGACCAAGGTGAGAATGTCATAGGTCAAATTTATTACAATGCTTGAATGGAAAAGCAGAATTAAAAACTAAATCTGCATCTAGGTAAAAAAGACCATTTCGAGCACCACCTCGACCAATCTTCTTCTTCGTTGCTCGGTCTTGAAATATAAATTCAGAAGATGAAAAGAATACATCACAATTTGTTGAACTAGTTAATTGTGAAATAGATAACAAATTGAATTTGAAAGATGGAATGTGAAAAACATTAGTGAGAATAAGTGATGGTGAACAATGAACTGTGCCTATGTGTGTCACAGGCGCATGAGAACCATCAGGCAATTGAACTGTCATGCTTTTATGAACAGTAGAATATGAAGAAAAAAATGAAAGAGATGTACATATATGATTAGAAGCACCTGAATCAATAATCCAACAAGAGGACAAATAAGTGAGAATTGTACCTGCCAAATGGACTGATGATCCCTAGATTCCTCTTTGGATAAAAGTGCAAGAAGCTTGTTGTATTGTTCAGGTGTTAATTGATTAGTAGCGGAAGTGGATGGAGGTGGCCCTGAATTCTTCACCTACGTATTTGGAAAGCCATGAATCTGGTAGCATGTGGCAAGAGTATGACCATGCTTGTTACAATGTTCACAAAAAGGACGTTGACGCTTTCCCAATGGCTGAGAAGGCGGTTTAAATGCCTGAAACGCTGCCGAATCAATGGTAGGAATTGTTCCAATATTAATCTCTTGTTGTTTTTCTTCTTGACGAACCAAATTATGGATACGCTGAATTGAAGGGAACGGCTCCATCAAGAGAATTTGACTGCGAATTGCTGAAAAATGATCATGGAGTCCTTGAAGAAACTCCATGGCACAATCTTGATTTTGCTGATCAATACTGCTTTTAGCATTACCACAGATACATGGAGTGATGCAGACATTGGAACTGAGTTCGTCCTATAAGGATTTGAGTTGTGTGAAATATAATGAAATGGAAATACCTTCTTGCTTGAGGGAAGAGATTGATTGTTTCAATTGATAGATCTTAGGAGCATTTGATTGAGAAAAACGATCCTTAAGATCTGTCCAAATTTGTGCTGCAGTTTCAGCATACAAGATGCTTGGACGGATCTCAGGTGAGACTGAATTAATAATCCAACTTCCAACCAAATCATTACATCGTTCCCAGTTGGAAATAGCATCTTTCTCCTGTGGAATGGGAAGTGACCCATCAACAAAACCCAGCTTACTTTTGGCACGAAGTGCCATTGTCACTGCACGACTCCATGGCCCATAATTGTCTCCTGTCAATAGAGGTGTAACAAGAACAGTAGAAGGGCTATCTGAGTGATGAATAACATAAGGATCTGTTTTGATATGTAGTGATGACTGTGGAGATGATGATGGTGATGTGATGTTGGTGGTAGGATTTGCATTAGACATGGTGAAGAAATACTGAGAGAAAAAAAAAATTATTGCTCTGATACCATGTGAAAATGACAAGCACAATAGGAGAAAAGTAATGATTTTGAATTGTGTTTTCATTCAATGATCGTAATAATATATATACAGATTACAAGGAAGATTTAAATTTAAAATATACAGAAAAGTAGGAAACTAATTAACAAACACAGTGAACGGAAACTAAAAATTGTTACAAAACTAAAAAGCCTAAAAAGTAGGAGTTGACTTGGTTTTGATTCTTGAGTGCGTCCAACAAAAAATTTTAAGAGCGAATAACATGAGAAAGAGAAAGACAGAGTAAAGAATTTGGGAATAAAATCATAAAAAACAGGTAAAGTTGTGTAGAAAAACACTAGAGAGAGTTTTAAACTTTTAATATAATGTGGGTTTGAAATATATATATATATAACAAGTTTTTTTGTAGACCTAGATATACAGTATGTATAATAGTTCTTATTTTTTTAAAATCTGAACGTGGGTATAAGTATATATATGTTAATTAATATTTTTTTATGTCTGTATATTAATAATTTTTTTTTTCAAATCTGAGGGTAGGCCTGGGGGCTGAATCCGCCCCTGCTCTCTGGTTTCACATTTTGTAGAACGCTGTAGGAATTATAAACCATCACATCATCAAACAATTATTCAAGATCATGTACCGGAATTATTTATTTATTTTAAGAAATAGATTATTTCTTGTTGGATCAGGAAACTTGATGAAGAAATCACAATATTAAAGCAGCAGCACGATAACGTATATTATACCAATATTATATGTCCTCCTTGCTTAGATCTCTTATTTACTTTAGGGTCCCCCTTTTTTTTTTTTTTTTTTTTTTTGTGGTCGATCGGAGGTGTTCAGACCAGCTTACACACACTTTAACTAATCTTTCGGGACTTTGAAGTTTAGGACCGCGTAAATCCCCTCAATAGCAACCCCTATTAGGGCATATGGGGACTCGAACTCAGGAACTCATATTAGATCCTTTTACTCTTTTACTATCAGACCAACCAATAGTGGTTGATTAGGGTCCTTTCACCTTTGTTAATTAAGTTGGTTTTATATATTTTGTTAAAATATTAATTCTACTCTTTATTCAATATTAATGAGTTATTCTCAGTACTTCAATATTAGGTAAATTCCTCTTATGTGAGGATTTTGATACCAACTCAAATTCTTGTTAATACATAGTATAGGGAAACATATCCTTGCTACGATTTCTTCTTGTTTAAACATATCCGATTAGGAGTCCATATTATATATACACTATGCAAAATTCCATAAATCTTCACATATCCTCACTGCAAACTTTCTCTTTTACACACCAACACCATGTCTAATTGGTATGAGCTTCCTGAAGATCTAGTACTCATCCTTCTCAAAAAACTAGACAAGGTATGTGATTATATTCGTTTTTGTGGAGTTTGTTTGTCATGGAGATCGATTGGCAAAAGTGATAGTCACCGCATCCGCCATCGACTTCCTTGTCTACTATTCTTCAATGGTAAATTTTTGCCTTTCACTAACCTTCACCTCGATGCTCCTCCAAAATTGCCAACGCTATCAATGCCACGAAGTTTATGTCGATGCTCATATTCATGGTGAACCAGGATTATACCATGCACTTGCAAAACCCTATCTCCGGTCAACAAATTCCGCTGCCTTCCGCCGGGAGATATCTAGATGAATATCATCCATGCCAGATAATTCAAATTGGTTGCGATGAGTGCTATAGGTGTTATATTGAAAAGGGTATTTTATCTTCACAACCTGATTCTTCAAGCGGCTGTTTTGTTTTCGTTATTTGTTGCCACAATAACTTGTTCTATTGCAAACTGGGAGATACAATCTGGACTTGAATTCGTAAAGAGGGAGAAGGTGATCCCCCGTCTTAGATTAGAAACAATTCATTCTCGGATGCCATGTATCACATGGGACAACTTATTGCTTTAGAATCTAGAGGAAAAATCTTTACTTGTGATCTGAATTCCTCTAGTCCAAGATTGACCAAATTAGTTAGGGTTGGACATTATATCAATTATTCTTACCTGCTTCCTTGTGGAGATGAACTGATAGTAGTTGGTCGCTCAGGTCATTACATGGGTTATAAAATTACCGACTTTCAAGTTTACAAACAAGATTATATAACAAAACAGTGGAGGNACGTGTAGTTCTTTACTACATTTTGGAAAGCTCGTAATAAATTGAAATTTGAGAGTGTGGCTGTCTCAATCTCATCCGTAAACCATCACATGTTGCAATGCTCAAGTTTTTCTCTATGCAAGCTTTGTCGTAGTTACTTTTTTCCAAACTCTGATTTTTTGGTACTAGGCCTTCCCTTATGAAAGCTCCGAGGATTATCTCGGTTTCTTAGCTATGTATATACTAGGGTAACATTATTATCAATATTAAAGAATCTTTAAAATAATATATATATATATAGGAAGTCTTACAGAACTAGGGAAATGTTATGAATAGATAGAAAGTTAATACTCTATTAATTTCAAAGTATATATTATATATAGATAGAAGCTCATATGAAGCTGATATGGTACTAGGGAAATGTTATCCTTGATATTAAAGAATCTTTAAAATGTTTATGTATAGATAGGTAGATATACTCTATTTTAATTTGATATGCATAGATAGGAAGTTGATACAGTACTAGGGTAAGGTTACTCTCAAAAATAATGAAAAAGTAATTTGTAATCATAAGCCAACAAGAATTAGATTTAGGTTAGGATTAAAGAAGTACAATTAGTTCTAGTAAATTCTTAAGAGTGTTGTAAAATCCAACAGAGCAACAAAATTAAGAGAAGCAAAGTTGAACCAAGCTCATCGGGTTCCTTCATCTATACTAAAATCAATATGTAGTACATATTTAAAATATTTCACTAGCTGAATACTTCCCACGGTAACTTCTGTTTTGTGATCCTATATAAAGGAGTACTTAGCAAGAGATTAAGAATAAGAATATATTGAGGAAGAGAAATATGGAAGGTTATAAGGAGATCAACACCAATTCACCTTCACTTAAATCTTATCCCATGAACGGTGGAGAAAGCCCTTACAGCTATGCCAATAACTCGAGCTTTTATCAGGTATTGATCGATCTCTATGTTTATAAGTTATTTTTACTTAAACACGTTTTGGATGAATAATACTATGTTAATCTTAAAGGAGGCACATAGACTTCATGTTAACTCAAATAATGAAAACTCCATGTGAGTCTGTGACAACAACCCACATGTTACAAATTAAACCTTTTGATGCTTCAAGTGAAATTAATCAAATATTGTGCATTAGATAAATTAGCATGCATTTTGGTAAATGGTTAAAACGTTGGCGAAAGCGAAACCTCAAAAGGCGAAGTTAAAATTATTGCAACAAGTCAAAGAAGAAGCAATTGTTCAAAAGAGAAGCATGGAGTTCAAGGAGTTTAATGCCATCGAAATATCTAGACTTTACGAGCAATTGAGTAACTCTAAAGAGTTGTTGAAATAAAAAAGAAAATTAAAAAGGGAATGGATATTTATAAGGAATAAAAAGGGAGTGAGGGGTTGATGTGACATTTCATGATCCTCTAAACATGAATAAAGCCAAAATGAATTAACCAACTGATTGTATCATGATCCGCTAAACATGTATAATAAATCCATTCATTAAAAACAAATAAAAACTGCCTAATTTAGAGTTACGAGTGAGAAGGGAGCATCTTTGAACTAAAGGCATGTTTAAGTCTTATCTATATCTTCATTCAAATCATAACATTTTTATCTATCTTCATTCAAATCTCAGTAACTACTTATCTATATCTTTTTTGGGATTTTTATCTTGTTATTATCTTATACAACTGTTATTTATTTTCTCATATAAATTCTTTATATATGTTGATATTGTAATTCAAGCTAGACATAAGAAATACAAAATATTTTTCTAGCCTATTCTTTTTTTTTTACATGTTATCAGAGTTGTGAATATTGCATCTCAAGATCCTTCAAACTCTCAAATAACTATGGTCAATCCCATTGCTTCTTCTCCAAATGCCCATCACACCTTATCTGTTAAGCTTAATACAAAGAATTTTCTAGCTTGGAAAACTCAATTTATTCCTCTCCTTGATTATCAAAATCTCAACAGTTTTATTGATGGCTCCTCACACGCCCCACCAAAAACAATTCTTTCTACCACCACAATAAATTCCTAATCTTGCATATCAAACATGATTCCAAAAGGACCAAATGCTTCTCTCTTGGTTACTGTCTTCTTTAACAGAAGAAGTGTTCCCTTATGTCATCAATCTCTCTACCTCTTTCTAAGTCTGGAAAGCCCTCTCCACTGCCTTTGGTTCTATTTCTCAAAACCGCCAATTGCAATTAAATATAGAACTTCAAGAATTGAAAAAGAATGACTTATCTGTCAACGCATACCTTTAGTGCACCAAATCAGCCATATGCTAAGTGGCGTGAAGCTATGCAAGCAGAAATCAATGCTTTCCTTGCCAACAAAACATGGGATTTAGTACCCAGACCCCTCAACAAAAATATCATAGACAGTAAATGGGTGTTTCAGATTAAAAGAAAGTCGGATAGTACAATTGATCGTTATAAGACACGCTTGGTTTCCAAATGATTTAAATAGCAGAGTGGGCTCGACTACATTGAAACTTTTAGTCCGGTGGTAAAAACAACCACAATCCGCACAGTCTTGGCCTTATCTACTTCTCTTGGTTGGCAAATACGACAATTGGACATATCAAATGCTTTTCTTCATGGTTTTTTGGCTGAAGAAATATTCATGGAACAACCAAATAGATTTGTTGATCATGACCAATCAGATCTTGTGTGCTGGTTGAATAAATTGGGGCCTTGCTGAATTCCTACTACAAATTTGTTTTGTGGCTTCACGTGCAGATGTTTGATTATTTATTTTGAATACTAACAAATCAAAATTATTTGTTTTGGTCTATGTCGATGATATTCTTGTAATAGGTTCCAATTTACAATAAATTTCTTGGTTTGTTAAGAAACCTCAAGTAGTCTTTCCCGGCCACGATTTGGGAACTCTTCATTATTTTTTAGGAATAGAAGTACACTATTTGCAAAAAGGTATACGATTGTCCCAACAAAAGTATGTACTCGATCTTTTGAACTAGATAGGGATGTCTACCAGTAAACCTTGTGCCACTCTTATGGCCAACAGTCCTCCGCTCAGTCAATATTCTGCTTGTTCAATCTCGGCTGTAGAGCCCTACCGTAAAGTTATCGGAGCTCTTCAGTATATTACATTGACACGACCGGACATATATAACATTTTTTTGTTAACAAGTTATGTTAGTTTATGCGTTGTCTTAATGAAGATCATTGGAAAGCTCTCAAAAGGTTGTTGCGGTATCCACAATAATACTTCATCGGCAATGTCCTCTCCAAGGATTTAAATTTGCAATTGCAAAGTTTTGCTGATAGTGATTGGGGGGGGGGGGGGGGGGGGGGTGTGGGGTTTGCCCCGATGACAAACGCTCTACAAATGGCTACGCTGTGTATTTGGGTAATAATTTAATCTTTGGACTGCAAAGAAACAACCACAATTGTTAGATCATCTACTAAAAGTGAATATCGAGCTTGGCAAATGCATCATTCGAATTGGTTTGGCTCTACTCTTATTAAGCGAGATTGTGGTTCTGTGTTTGTCTCCAACAACTTTATGGTGTGATAATGTAGGAGCAATTTACATAATTATACATCTATATTTAATGCTGTACAAAGCACCTCCAATTAGACTATCATTTTATTGCGAACTGATTGCTCAAGGCAAGATTCAAGTTAAATTTTTTGAGTGATGGACCAGCTCATTGACATCGTCACCAAGCCACTAGGATGCAGACTCTGAACGACACGAGACAAGCTACGACTTTTGCATGTAGAATCGACAGCTGAGGGGGGCTGTGTAAGCCTTATCTATCTTCATTTCAAATACAACATCTTTATCTATTTTCATTTAAATCTCAGCAAAGCTTATCTCTATCTTCTTTGGGTTTCTTAATTCTCTTGTAAATTCTTTATATAGCTGATATTGTAATTCAAGCTAGACAAAGAAATACATAATATTTTTCCAACCCATTCTTTCTTTTATATATCAATGCAATAGGTGAGGGGATGGGAATGGGATTGAGAATCCCATTCTGCTATTTGTTTTAAATGAATGGATATTCCATTTCAGGGCAGACGCAAGAATGGATTTTGAAAAAAAAAGTTTATAATTATAAATATATCAAAACAACCGTAGTTATTAATTAAACCTATTTAATATTTTTAACTATTTCTCTTAAATAACTATTGTTTTCTTTTTTTTTTTTTATCATCAGAATCACTCTTTTGATTCTTTCTTCCATATTGCTATTACTTGTTCCTGTGCAATCACAAATGGCACTCTCTTTTGCTGCACCAAAGTATCCATTCCCTATTTCTCTGCATGTACCTAGTTTGTATCCCTCAAATTGTCTGAAACAAATTATCTCAATTGGAAAAACTCAAGTTGAGGATTTTGTTTCAACTAGGATCTGCTTGGATTCCTTGATTGAACATTTCTTCACCTACTCCACTGTCAATGATGCAGGAGCAGAGTTAGAACATCCGGATTATAAATCCTGGACCCGAACTGATAAACTTGTTAAATCATGGATTATCAGTACACTTTCTAAAGATACTTTATAGGATATGCCGTCGGCTTGGAAACGACATCTCAAGGATGGAACTCCTTAGTGGAGCATTCTTACAAAGCTCTATATCTGGAGTTCGATTTACTAGCTTAATACAAACCATAGAAAAAGATACCAAATCTTTACGAATATATTCAGGAGTTTTAAAGGGTGTATGTGATCAACTTAATGCAATTGGGAAACCGGTTGCTCCGCAAATGAAAGTTTTTCTCTACTAGAAGGCTTGGGTCGAGAATATGAATAATTTCGTACTTCAATGTATAAGCCCACCATCCCTTCCTGTCAGAATGTTGTGCTCACCTTCAAGGGTATGAAATCCAGAACCGCAAATACCTCTACCTACACCAAATCCAAATCAAGCTTTTTATACTCAAACAAGTCGAAGCAATAACTATCGAGGACGTGGTCGCGGTCAAGGATCCATGGGAAATCCCAATTTACTTCTTCGGGCTGTGGTTCCCTTTACGGACCATCCATTCTAAAGGTTCCTCTACTACTTCCAGCAGTAATCAACAGTCTGTTTCCTCTCTAAATCAATCGTGGTGACAATGTTAGATTGTGGGAAAGTAACCATGATGCTTTACGTTGTTGGAATCGATTTGACAATTCGTCTCAACATGAATCCATGCCTGCTGCTCTCGCTGCTGTTCAGATCTAGATCTCTTGGTACGAGTGGTTTCCAGATACTGGAGCCACCTCTCATGTGACTGATTTTTGTTGTAAGCTCACTTCCTCTTCTCCTTAATTGGATATGATAAACTCATGGTTGGTGATGGGGCCATACTTCCTATTACTCATATTGGATCAACAACTCTATCATCTCATTCATTTAACTTGGCTCTTAATGATGTCCTCGTTTGCCGGATATAGAGAAGGATTTGTTATTGTTTCTAAACTAACATCTGATTACCCTTGTTCATTACCTTTGGTTCCTCTAGGGTGTATGTGAAGGATCTGTTGAGCAGTCAGACATTAATGGTCTCTACGTACAGTTTGCATCAGCCTATCATTCTGCTCTATTTCTTTTGGCAACAATTAGCTTTTGAAGAGATATATGGCACAGATGATTGGGCATACAGATATGAAGTCCTTGCATTACCTACACTAGCAGAAATTTATTAAAATAAAAAACCGTATTGGGTATGTGAGAGTTGTCATTTGAGCAAGAGCGGTAGACTTACTTTTACTTTTCTGATTATAAGGCTGTCAAGCCATTTGAAAGGCTCCATAGGGATGTTTGGGGGCCTTCTCCTTGTTCATCGTTCAAGGTTTAAGCATTATGTTATTTTTGTTGACAATTATACACGCTATAATTGGTTATTTCCAATGAAGAAAAAATCTGTTGCAATTTTTTCATCCTTCAAGAAGATGGTAGAAAATCAGTTTGATGCCAAGATTAAATCCTTTCAAAGTGATGGCTGAGTGGTGAATTCATGGAGTAATATTTTCACGTCTTTATTACAAGAAAATGGAATTAAACATCTTATTTCGTGTCCTCGGACACCGGAGCAAAATGGTCTCGTAGAACGACGACACAGAGTTGTTGTTGAATGGGTCTCTCTATGATATTTTAAGCACAAGTCCTTTGCATTACTGGGTTAGGCTTTTACAACGACAAATTATCTCATTAATCTCTTACCATCTTCGACATTACACTCTAAAAGTTCATGTTTCTTGCTTTTTAGCGGCACTAAATTACACACATCTTCAGGTTTTTGGCTCTTAGTGCTCCATGATCCGATCTTACACATCGACCAAGTTTCAACTGAGGTCTCTTCTGTGTGTTTTCTCGGATATAGCGAAAATACCAAGGATATCAGTGTCTTCATTTGGCTAGTGGCCGTGTCTGCATTTCTAGGCATGTAATATTTGATGAAGAAAATTTTCCATATGCAAGCACTCGAATTCTTTGTAGCGCCTCTTCGACCGCTATTCCACAATGGCTGAATGAACAGATCTTTCTGAATCAGGTAATTCTCTCAAACTGCTGCAATATCATCACCTCCGCCTCCTATGTTCCACCTCTACATCACTCAATAACAGCTACACCTGCCACCATTAGTCCAGGATCCACTAGCCCAAATACACCATCTCCACATGTCAATCCAAGCCCAAATAGCATCTCCATCTAACAAACCAAGCTCGTCACAACCTCCTAGTAACAACCCAAGTCGTCACTACCTCCTCAGTCCACATCCAACCTCTCATTTACCCAGATCTGACACCCCAGCCATCCCAATCTCATGCTATAAAATGTACATTTTGCTGAACAAAAAGGATCTTGAGATATCTTCAAGGAACCCCGATTTATGTCTCGCGATCCGTGCTCAAAGTTCCATCTCTCTATGGCTTTAGTAATGGGACTGGGTAGGTGTCCCTCACTCGCGGGTCTACCATAGGATTTTTATGTTTCTCGGGTCCATCTAATCTATTGGTTAGCTAAGAAACAGCGCACTGTATCCGATCACCACGGAGGCGAATACAGAGCTTGGTGTTTCTCAACCTCAACCGATGGTTTTGTATTGTGATAATACATCAGCTCTTTCGATGACTACAAATCTGGTGGTTTCATTCTCGGTCTAAACATATTGCTATGATTATCACTTTGTTCGGGGAAAGTGCCCTCGGTTCTCTAGTAACAAGATTTGTTCCATCGTCTTTACAAAATCCTTGTCACAGACTCCGTTTTTTCTAACGTTCCAAACGGGACTTCGCTTTCTTCCGCCGTCCAGTTTTGGGGGTGTTAATGATTAAGACCAGTCCAAGATGTTTCTGTAGAGAACAAGTCCAAGAGCTATCCACTTCTATTAGAGACCAAGTCCAAGAGTATCACCAAACCATCTGAGAAATATTCGCCACCTGATTTTGAATATTTCAGTTTTAATTTGGTTTTATCACTTGCTGTGTATAAATGCTTTGGCTGTTTCAATGTAAGCGTGTAAGAGAGATTGCTAAATCAATTCTTCTCAGAAATATATTAAAAAAATTAATTTGACTATGATAAATACAAATGCACGTGGTGTATGAGATCCTTAAAAGTTCAAGTGGGCTTAGACGTATACCATTAAAGAAAAAGAAGTTTGTTTAAGGTTTAGAATGTAATAAGAAAATTTAGTCAAGTTATAGGTTTTACTTTGAGTGAATCTCATGTTAATTAAAGGAGAAACTGAGACTAAAAGTTCAGTTAAAGAAGTGGATTTAGAAGGGTGATTCAGCAGCAACAAGAGAAGATGTGCAGGTGCAGAAGTTTATTTTTTAAAATAATCAGAGTCCAGCAAGCTGCAGCTAATAAGAATGGTATTCTGGTATTAAAGCTATGCTCTTTCAAGAAACCCATACTGCTTGGCTCGAGGGAGGATGTTGTGAAGTGAATTGTGTATTCTCTCTGGCAGTGGCAGATCCAGGATTTTTATCGAGGGGGGCCTCCGCAGCCCGCCATTATTTGTCAAATAATTAGTGAAAATTTTAAAAAATCATCAAACCTTAAAAAAAAAATATAATATTAAAACCTGAGAAAAAAGATATATAATAACACAATATTTTCTACTTGAATAAATTATGAGAAGCAAAATTGAGTAAAAATGTTGAGTAAACCTTGAACAAAAACTTCTTTTAATATTTTATTTTGGCTTTCAAAGATTATAATAAAAATTTCATAGCGTTGATCAAACCTAAATTAATTAAGCTAAAGTCAACAAAAACTTAATCAAGTCCCGTTACGTTGACTTTTAATATGAATTAATAAAAGAGGGGAACTTTTTTTTTTGTTAACATAGATAGTAACTCAAATTTCTTAATATTTGAACAACTAAAAGGTGACGTTAAAATGTAGGAAAGGGTGGATGAAGGATGAAGAATAATATCCTTTAAAATATAGTTTAGGTTTTATTGAGAAAGCAGATTCATTCTTAGACAGAAAATACAAAATAAACTCACAAGATTAAATATTTTTCTCTCAAATTAGAATCAAAAACCTCAAAAAGAAAAAAAAATTCAATCTTAAATAAACTAAATTGAAATGAACAATACACATACCTAAAATCGATAAATAAAATAGAAAAAAGGGCTAATATGACACCTTGAGTAGTGAAAATTTAACAATTTCAGTCTTCAAAAATGTGAAAATGGCAGGCAAAATAGGAGAAAAGTAATGATTTTGAACTGTGTTTTCATTCAATGATCGTAATAATATATATACAGATTACAAGGAAGATTTTTTAATTAAAATAACAGAAAAGTAGGAAAATATTAACAAACACAGTGAACGGAAACTAAAAATTGTTACAAAACAAAAAGCCTAAAAAGTAGGAGTTGACTTGGTCTTGCTTCGAGTGCGTCCAACACCCCCCTCAAGTTGGAGTTGGGATTGAAATGTCAAGGACATCCAACTTGCGAAGAGTAGTCGACGATAAGCATCACCTCCAAGTGGTTGTAAAAATGTCCGCCAACTGGTCATGAGAACATAGGTAGGAAGGAGCATGAGACCTCCTTGAATTTTTTCTCGAACAAAATGACAATCAATCTCAATATGTTTGGTTCGTTCGTGAAAAATAGGATTTCAGCAATGTGAATAGCAGCTTGCTATCACAATGAACTACAATGGTTGTGAATGGTTGAAACCAAGATCAGAAAGAAGATATTTTAACCATTGCAACTCGAAGTAAGTGCAGCTAGAGAACAATATTCTACTTCTGCAAAAGAACGAGAAATAGTTGGTGTTTCTTGGTTTTCCAAGAAATAGGACTAGAACCTAACATTGTAAAATAACCAGTGGTGGATCAAGTGTAGTAGGACAACCGGCCCAGTCAGAGTCGGCATATCCAACAAAAGTAAGAGAGCTAGATGCAGAAAGATAATCCTTTACCAACAGTACCTTTAAGATAACGAAGAACTGGTGTGGCAGCATCAAGATGAGTCGAATAGGGAAATTGCATGAATGACAAGTGTATTTACAGCATATTGTATATCTGGTCGTGTGACCGTAAGATATAAAAGACGTCCCACCAGTCGATGATAGATTGTCGGATCAGGGAGAGGAGTACCATCCTTGGTCGTAAACAAAGATGTTGTTCCATAGGAAATTCAAATGGTCGAGAACCAGCCATACCAGAATCAGATAAGATGTCAAGGGTATATTTTCTTTGACATATAAAATTCCTTGTTAGATCGAGACACTTCAATACCTAAAAAATATCGAAGATTGGCAAGATCTTTTATGGAAAAAGATTGAGCGAGAAAGTGTTGATTTCAGTGATGGCATCATCATTATTGCCAATGATAATAATATCATCGACATAGGCGTGAACAAAAATAGAAGTCTGATCATGAATAATGTAAAAAGACTATAGTCTGCAACAGTTGTCGAAAATCTCGATGAATAAGAGTGGTTGAGAATTTAGAAAACCATTGACGAGAAGCTTGTTGAGACCATAGATTGATTTATTAATTTGCATACACGAGTCTCTTTTACGAGAGAAATCGGGAGGAAGTTTCATATAAACTTCTTCATGGAGATTCCTTGGAGAAATGCATTGTTGACATCGAGTTGATGTAGAGACCAATTTTTAATGGCAGCAATGGAGAGAAGGAGACGAACAGTAACTAGTTTGGCCACAAGTGCGAAGGTATCATGATAGTCAATTCCTCAACTTGAGTATAACCTTTGGCAACTAAACGAGCTTTATATCTCTCAATTGAACCATCGGATATTATTTTGTAGACCCATTACAACCAATGGGTGATTTTCTGGGAAGTGAGCATAAAGACCAAGTATTATTTGATTCAAGGGCCTGAATTTCTTTGGCCATGGCATTGCGCCATTCACAATTTATTGGCTTGAGAATAAGAGTGTGGTTCTTGATGTTCAATAATATTTGTTAGAAAAGCACGATGAGAATTGCTTAGATGGGACAAAGAAAAATAATTGGCTAGTGGAAAATCAGTTGAAAGTGAAATATGGTTACAAATATAATCTTGAGATGGAACTAGTGGACGACGAATTCGTTGAGAATGATTATTTATTATGAACCAGGTGCTATTGGGGGAGAAGTATTAGAATGAGTGTCCTCGGAAATAGGTGGAGAGTGGGTGAATATCAAGATGAGGACTAGGTGCCATTGAAATGGGTGTGTCATTAAGTGGAGAATCATGGAATAATCAACTAGATTATGAGGGATAGAATCACTAGAAGAAATATTAGTGGGAACAATCGGTGGTGTGGTGTAGTCCAAAGTTCATCATCTAATTGGAGTGATAGTAATTGAATTTTTAATGATGGAGATGGAAGACGCGATATGGAAAAATTGACTCATGAAATATAACGTCACGAGAAACATAGATTTGATGAGTTTTGCAATCATATATGCGATATCCTTTTGACCGTATGGCTAACCAACAAAAATACCAGGTTTGGCGCTCATCAAACTTATGTTGAATATTCATATTTTTAGCAAAACATAAACATCGGAAAACTCGAGAGAGACGAGTATGAAGGAACAGTGCCAAGTAAAACTTGATGAGGTGATTTATAGTGAGGATCAGAGTTGGAAGTTTGTTAATAAGAAATGCGACAGGAAGAATACATTCACCCCAAAAAGAAAGAGGCAAGTTTGCTTGGAACGTAGAGATCTAGCAACATCAAGGAGATGTCGATGCTTACGTTCGACAATGCCATTTTGTTGGGGGGTCGCAATGCAACACATGGTGAATAATACCATGTTCATGAAACCATGTTTGAATTGTTAGAAAGAAATTCAGTACCATTATCTGAACGAATGGTTGAAGTTGAGGAAGAAAAATTGCCCATTACCGAGTTGATACGAGAAATTTTGTGTTGAATGACGATTGATTGATTAAAAAAATGAATTAACATGTTGAAAGTTTCAGATTTATGTTTCATTAAATAAATCCAAGTACACACTTGAATAATCATCAACAATAGTTAAAAAGAAACGTGATCCATTTTTGGACGGGATAGAAAAGGACCCCAAATGTCAACATGAATTAATTCAAAACAATGAGAAGAACAAGATGATCTTTGAGTAAAAGAAGACGCGGCTGTTTAGCACGTGGACATACATCACAAACAAAATCTTTATTCGCATAATATGGGAAAATTCTTAACAATGAAATCAAAATGAGACCTAGATGGATGACCAAGGTGAGAATGTCATAGGTCAAATTTATTACAATGCTTGAATGGAAAAGCAGAAAAAAACTAAATCTGCATCTAGGTAAAAAAGACCATTTCGAGCACCACCTCGACCAATCTTCTTCTTGTTGCTCGGTCTTGAAATATAAATTCAGAAGATGAAAAGAAACATCACAATTTGTTGAACTAGTTAATTGTGAAATAGATAACAAATTGAATTTGAAAGATGGAATGTGAAAAACATTAGTGAGAATAAGTGATGGTGAACAATGAACTGGCCTATGTGTGTCACAGGCGCATGAGAACCATCAGGCAATTGAACTGTCATGCTTTATGAACAGTAGAATATGAAGAAAAAAATGAAGAGATGCATATGATTAGAAGCACCTGAATCAATAATCCAACAAGAGGACAAATAAGTGAGAATTGTACCTGCCAAATGGATGATGATCCCTAGATTCCTCTTTGGATAAAAGTGCCAGAAGCTGTTGTATGTTCAGGTGTTAATTGATTAGTAGCGGAAGTGGATGGAGGTGGCCCCGAATTCTTACTACGTATTTGGAAAGCCATGAATCGGTAGCATGTGGCACAGAGTATGACCATGCTTGTTACAATGTTCACAAAAAGGACGTTGACGCTTTCCCAATGGCTGAGAAGGCGGTTTTAAATGATGAAACGCTGCCGAATCAATGGTAGGAATTGTTCCAATATTAATCTCTTGTTGTTTTTCTTCTTGACGAACCAAATTATGGATACGCTGAATTGAAGGGAACGGCCCATCAAGAGAATTTGACTGCGAATTGCTGAAAAATGATCAGGAGTCCTTGAAGAAACTCCATGGCACAATCTGATTTTGCTGATAATACTGCTTTTAGCATTACCACAGATACATGGAGTGATGCAGACATGGAAATGAGTTCGTCTATAAGGATTTGAGTTGTGTGAAATATAATGAAATGGAAATACCTTCTTGCTTGAGGGAAGAGATTGATTGTTCAATTGATAGATCTTAGGAGCATTTGATTGAGAAAAACGATCCTTAGATCTGTCCAAATTTGTGCTGCAGTTCAGCATACAAGATGCTTGGACGGATCTCAGGGGAGATGAATTAAAAATCCAACTTCAACCAAATCATTACATCGTTCCCAGTTGGAAATAGCATCTTTCTCCTGTGGAATGGGAAGTGACCCATCAAAAACCCAGCTTACTTTTGACGAAGTGCCATTGTCACTGCACGACTCCATGGCCCATAATTGTCTCTGTCAATAGAGGTGGAACAAGAAAGTAGAAGGGCTATCTGAGTGATGAAAACATAAGGATCTGTTTTGATATGTAGTGATGACTGTGGAGATGATGATGGTGATGTGATGTTGGTGGTAGGATTTGCATTAGACATGGTGAAGAAATATAGAGAGAAAAAAAAAATTATTGCTCTGATACCATGTGAAAATGACAAGCACAATAGGAGAAAAGTAATGATTTTGAATTGTGTTTTATTCAATGATCGTAATAATATATATACAGATTACAAGGAAGATTTAAATTAAAATATACAGAAAAGTAGGAAACTAATTAAAAAAACCGTGAACGGAAACTAAAAATTGTTACAAAACTAAAAAGCCTAAAAAGTAGGAGTTGACTTGGTTTTGATTCTTGAGTGCGTCCAACAAAAAATTTAAGAGCGAATAACATGAGAAAGAGAAAGACAGAGTAAAGAATTTGGGAATAAAATCATAAAAAACAGGTAAAGTTGTGTAGAAAAACACTAGAGAGAGTTTTAACTTTTAATATAATGTGGGTTTGAAATATATATATATAAACAAGTTTTTTTGTAGACCTAGATATACAGTATGTATAATAGTTCTATTTTTTTAAATCTGAACGTGGGTATAAGTATATAATGTTAATAATATTTTTTTGTATGTATATAATAATTTTTTTTTTCAAATCTGAGGGTAGGCCTGGGGGCTGAATCCGCCCCTGCTCTCTGGTTTCACATTTTGTAGAACGCTGTAGGAATTATAAACCCACATCATCAAACAATTATTCAAGATCATGTACCGGATTATTTATATTTTAAGAAATAGATTATTTCTGTTGGATCAGGAAACTTGATGAAGAAATCACAATATTAAAGCAGCAGCACGATAACGGATATTATACCAATATTATATGTCTCCCTTGCTTAGATCTCTATTTACTTTAGGGTCCCCCTTTTTTTTTTTTTTTTTTGTGGGATCGGAGGTGTTCAGACCAGCTTACACACACTTTAACTAATCTTTCGGGACTTTGAAGTTTAGGACGCGTAAATCCCCTCAATAGCAACCCCTATTAGGGCATAGGGGACTCGAACTAGGAACTCATATTAGATCCTTTTACTTTTACTATCAGACCAACCAATAGTGGTTGATAGGGTCCTTTCACTTGTTAATTAAGTTGGTTTTATATATTTTGTTAAAATATTAATTCTACTCTTTATTCAATATTAATGAGTTATTTCAGTACTTCAATATTAGGTAAATTCCTTATGTGAGGATTTTGAACAACTCAAATTCTGTAATACATAGATAGGGAAACATATCCTTGCTACGTTTCTTCTTGTTAAACATATCCGATTAGGAGTCCATATTATATAACACTATGCAAAATTCCCTAAATCTTCACATACTCACTGCAAACTTTTCTTTTTACACACAACACCATGTCTAAGTGTATGAGCTTCTGAAGATCTAGTACTCATCCTTCTCAAAAAACTAGACCAGGTATGTGGTTATATTCGTTTTGTGAGTTTGTTTGTCATGGAGACGATGGCAAAAGTGATAGTCACCGCATCCGCCATCGACTTCTTGTCTCTATTCTTCAATGGTAAATTTTTGCCTTTCACTAACCTTCACCTCGATGCTCCTCCAAAATTGCCAACGCTATCAATGCACGAAGTTTATGTCGATGCTCAATATGGTGAACCAGGATTACCATGCACTGCAAAAATATCTCCGGTCAACAAATTCCGCCGCCTTCCGCGGGAGATATCTAGTGAATATCATCCATGCCAGATAATTCAAATTGGTTGCGATGAGTGCTATAGGTGTTAATTGAAAGGGTATTTATTTCACAACCTGATTTTCAAGCGGCTGTTTTGTTTCGTTATTGTTGCCACAATAACTTGTTCTATTGCAAACTGGGAGATACAATCTGGACTTGAATTCGTAAAGAGGGAGAAGGTGATCCCCGTCTTAGATTAGAAACAATTCATCTCGGATGCCATGATCACATGGGAAAATTATTGCTTTAGAATTAGAGGAAAAATCTTTACTTGTGATCTGAATCCTCTAGTCCAAGATTGACCAATTAGTTAGGGTTGGACATTTATCAATTATTCTACCTGCTTCCTTGTGGAGATGAAAGATAGTAGTTGGTCGCTCAGGTCATTACATGGGTTATAAAATTACCGATTTCAAGTTTACAAACAAGATTATATAACAAAACAGTGGAGGGAAGTGAAAGATATAGGTGAATATGCTTGTTCTTGGATATAATCAGTCATCGCGCTTGTCAGCAATGATTATTCGGAAGAAATACAAGCAATAGATAATTTTACTGATGATAAAAAGCAAGTTGATGGGTCCATGAGATAATTATGGAAGGAGTGGTCAATTGGCCGTGGCATGGAATTTATGACATCGGACAGGATGAAATAATCACATCATTTCGCTCAACCACCAGTAATGCAGCTGCAGGGCCATCTATTTTGGTGGGTTGTCCAAAACTAAGTGCAGCACCATTTTTTTTTTATTTTCTTAGAACATCTATACAACGTCTATATTTATTCTTGAGTTGGTAATCTTTTTTTCTTCTCTTTTGTAATTTTTCTATTTGGTTATGTGTTAAGTTTTCTTTCAAATTAAGTCTTCTTTTTTTTTTTTTTTTTTTTATTTGTTGGATTATTCAGTCTTCCTATTATGATAAAGACATATATTTTTGGGTTTTTGCATTTATCTTGAAATTATAACTTTGAGTTTACGTAAATGTTAGATCATACTGATTGAAATATGTTTAATTCTGGTGCATAATCTGCTTCGCAGATCCTAAAAGTATGAGTATTTTGATACGACTTATTCGAGTAAAATTACATGAGAAAAGCTTATTAGAATAGAGTATGAAAATATAGTTTCATGAGAATATTGTTTAGATAAGGAAAAGGTAGAAAAGCTTTGTAGATTAGTTTAACCAAAAAAATACTTCGAAGAGTACTTATAACTTTAAATAAGTTTTGTGGGTCAATAGATAAATTTAACAAAATAGGCTCAACTTGAGTCTTGCATTTAAGTTTGATTAGTAGTTGTACGTGTATATGATGACATTTTTTTTCTTTTTAAAAGATAATAATTTAACTGTGTTTCGAAAGAACATGATTTTATAATTATACAATCTTGATCTATAGTAATGACATAATTATCATATTTACAAAAATTTATATAATTGAAACATCTTCAACAAAAATGTGAATTATGTATAATTCACCAAAATAGAGCATCATAAACTTGCACCCATTTTTTTTTTTTTTTTAACATTTGTTATAATATTAAGATTTAGCGAGGATTTTCTATTTTTTTTTTTTTTTTTAACATTTGTTATAGTTTAATTTCTTAAAATAAAGAGCTTCCTTCATTTTCAACAAAAGAAAAGAAAAACATCAATAAAAAATTGCACCATCTACATAAACCAAGTCTGAATTAGTGGTAAGCACTCTAATAAAATGGTGCTAGGAAATTTTTAACAATAACTTCATTTTAAAATAAATAATTGTCCACTCACAGCATAGATTTTTTTTTTCTTTTAAGTAATTTAAACAACAAAATCTTAAATTATGAAGCTGTAGATTTTAAAATTATGAGCTGCATGTAGAGTAAATTGTCCATCACATAGATTCATTTTAAAAAATAAAACATGATTCAAATTTTGAGTTGTATTTTATATTTTTAATATATAAAAATGTGTATGATATAAAATTTAAAACTATTTTCAGATTCAAAGCATGTAGAAAAATGTGAAAACGATTTTTAATCATTTCCTAATTTTATAATAGTTTTGGATTGTATTGAAAAATATTTTTTGAAAACAATTCTACTCATTTTTATAAAAATTTTTATATCCCTTTTTCTTTAAAACAACATGTGCCTATAAAAAAAAGGAAGAAACATATAAACTTGAGTATTTCTAGTCGATAAAGTTATTGTTGAAGTGAAGGCTTGAAACGACACCGCATTGGAGAGTTAGTGGAACGTTGTCATTTTGGGGGTTAGCTGAGTTGGATCCTGACCGTTGATCCAACACCAATCCAACGGCTGAAATCTCACCTTCACGTCAACAGTATAAAAGGAGACAAATATTAAAATCACCCAATTTCTCTTTCGAAGCTTTTCTCATATTGTATCAGTTGCTCTTTGCTAGGGTTTGCAATTGTGTTCTGAAATTTGGTTGTAACTTGTGAGAATCTTGAGTGATTAGGCATTAGTCATTCGGTAAGGGTCTAATTGCTCTTATTCTAGGGATTCCGGGTTTTAGTCTCTCTAGGGGTCAAGTTACAGGTCGAAGAGAAAGATTCTTGTGTGAGTTCTTGTAATATTTGTAATTGTTGATACACTCTTAATATTAGTGTAGCGAGCTTTCCCATTTCCAAAGCTTAACATGGACGTAGCTTGCTCAAATCTTGAGCAAGTGAGTCAAGGTAAATCTTGGTGTTCTTGTGTGTGATCTATTGATTTGTGTGAGTTGTTTGATTTTGGATTGTGAAATAATAGTGGTATAAGAGCTATTGGTGACTAGATTTGGGTTATGGACATCTCAAATTAGATTTGGAAAATTTCTAGGGTATCAAAAATTTGTGGCTTTCTCAATTTTGGCGGTCCTTGATCTAATTAGGAGTCTATAGATCATAAATTTGAGAGAATTGGTGTCAATTAAACAAATTTGGGAAAAACTAGGGTTTACTGAATCTTGGAAAGCGAAGAACAATTCTTTGTTCTTAGGTCTGTCAATCCATTCAATCAAACCTAAAAACACCTCACCATGGCAAACACTACTACCCAAATGGAAATCACCCAATATGATGGGAAGATCAACTTCGGTAGTTGGAAGAAGAAGATGAAGACACTTTTCTGTCATAACAAGGTTAGTTTTGTGCTGGAAAAAGATCCCAAGAAGTGATCTGAAAAGAAATTAAAGAAGAAGGAGGATATTGACGAGGAAGCATACAACCTGATTATGATGAATCTCTCAGACAACATACTGAGGAAGGTTGACAGAATCGAAACTCCTCTTGCGTTGTGGGGTAAGCTCGAATCCTTGTATGCTCTACAATCTGCACCGAATCTTGCTTTCTTTAAAGGTGCTTTATTTTCATATAAGATGGACAGCTCTTAGACTATAGAGGACAACTTAGATGAATTTCTGAAAATGACCTTGCTTCTGAAAGGCACAAATCAAGAATTATGAGAGACCAGCCTTGCTATGATATTATTGAACTCCTTGACAGATGACTACCAAGTAGTCAAGAATGCACTTCAGTACTCTAGTATTGTACCTAGCTTGGACTTAATAGTAGTAGGACTTAAAGCTAGGGAGTTAAAATTGAACGTCCAAAAACGAAATGATAACAACTTGTTTGTGAGGGGTAAGCCTGAACCTAGCCAATTTGGAAAGGGTACAGTCAGGGGTCCACAGACAAGAAAAGGGGTAAAGGGAATAATAAATAAAAAGCTGAAACAAGAAAATGTTTTTTCTGTAATAAACTTGGTCACCTAAAAAAGAACTGTTTTGAATGGATTAAGAAACAAAAACAGGGCAACACAGAGAGTAATCTAACCTCCACAAAAAGCCTAATAGAAGAACCTAAGGTCCTTAGAGTGTCCATATCAGATTGTGCTAAGGAGTGGGTATTAGAATTAGGGTGCTCCTTTCACATGAGCCCAAATAGAGACTGGTTTCAAGAGTTTGAAAACTATGAAAATGAAACTATGTTTATGGGGAACAACCATGCTTGTAAGGTGAAAGGCATAGTGAAGAGAAAAGAATCCCAACAAAAATCTTTGAGAAAAGAAGAAGAGAAAGTGGTTAAGAGAGTAACAGATTCAGTCAAGTAATCTGGGTATTTCTGTTTTGCTTAAAGACGAAAGCTATAGTACAAAGCTCATATATACTGCATTTTTAGTAAAACGCAGCGTATTGGCAAAGTTCTTCCTGACCCTATTCTACTTGCATATGACACTCTGATCCCTTAGACGGACCTTTATACACAATATTCTCCCTGAAACTGAACTATACTCACATATGACACTCTGGTCCTTAGACCTTTATACACAATATGACACTCTAACAAACTGCTACAGTCTCATGATAGAATCTTCACAAATCTGCAAACTAAAAAAAAACTTACAAACTGCATTTCTTCACAAACTGCATTCAACCACAAAAAGCTTCAACATTTTTTTTTTCACAACCTACTGCAGTTTCATGACAGGATCTTCACAAATCTGCAGACTAAAAAAAAAACAGCTCACAAACTACATTCAACCACAAAAAACTCCAATATTTTTTTTTTCACAAAACTACATTCAATCAACAGCTTCACCAACTGCATTTCTTCACAAAACTACATTCAAACAACAGTTTCACCAACTGCATTTCTGCAGACTCATCATCACAAAAACTGCATTTCTTCACAAAACTACATTCAATCACAAACTGCAGCATTATCATCTTCCTTCTCAGCATAGCCATCTTTCTTGTACTCATCAGCTAAAACATCTTGATTAACCTTTAGTAATTCTGAAGAGGCAACCAAGCCGCTGGACACATTCAATCTGTCACGCAGAAGCTGATGTCTGTGACTTGGAAGAGGTTTTGTTAGAATATCAGCAATCTGATATTCTGATGTAACATACTGAACACTAAGTCTTTTTTCTGCTGCAAGTTCCCTCACGTAATGCACATCAATTTCAATGTGCTTGGTCCTTGCATGAAAGACAGGATTGGATGACAAAGCACCGGCACTCATGTTGTCACACCAAAGGACAGGTGTTACATTAACCCTTATACCAAGCTCTTGAAATAGGTTCTGAATCCAGACCAGTTCAGTAGCTGCTTGACTTAGTGCTCGATATTTTGCTTCGGTGGATGACAATGCTACAGACCTCTATTTTCTTGAACACCATTGTACCAGATTTCCTCCAAGATAGATGCAATAACCTGTAGTAGACTTTCGGTCACTGGTATCACTGGCCCAGTCAGCATCTGTGTACCCTTCAAGCACCAAATGCTGATGTTTCTTGAAATATAGCCCATGTTGAAGGGTGCCTTTAATATATCTCAGCATTCTTTTGCAAGCAGTCCAGTGAGACATCGTTGGGAGCTGCAAAAACTGACTCAACTTATTAACTGCAAATGCTAAATCAGGCCTGGATAATGTAAGGTATTGTAAGCCCCCAATAATACTCCTGTAGAGAGATGGCTGATCAAAGATGGCAATATCCTCTTTGCTAAGTTTAACACCAGTTGACATGGGTGTAAGACAAGGTTTAGAATCAGACATCCCAGCTTTGTGAAGAAGCTTTTGAGCATATTTAGATTGTGTTACCAGCAAACCAGAATCATTCCTATGTACCTCAAAGCCAAGAAAATAATTTACAGCCCCCATATCTTTTAAAGCAAATTGCTGATTCAAATCATGCACAACTTGAGAAATTAACTCAGGATCATTACCAGTCACAAGAATATCGTCAACATATACTAATAGGTACACTACTTGACTACCTTTTTTGTAAAAGAAGAGGCTGATATCTGATGCAGAATTGACAAATCCCCAAGTCAGCAAAGCTTTCTTCAATTTGTCAAACCAGGCTCGAGGAGCCTATTTTAGGCCATACAAAGGCCTTTTTTAATTTGCAAACAAGCCTAGGATTAGATTCAACTTCAAAACCTGTAGGCTGAACCATAAACACATTTTCAGTGAGATCCCCATTTAGAAAAGCATTATTTATATCTAGCTGTTGAATAGGCTAATCATGATGAACAGCTAATGAGAGAATAATCCTGATGGTGGCAGCTTTAACCACAGGAGCAAAGGTATCAAAATAATCTAATCCTGGTGTTTGTTGAAAACCCTTAGCTACCAACCTTGCTTTATATTTTTGAAGAGATCCATCAGCATTTAGTTTAGTCTTAAACACCTGTTTACTACCAACTAAATGCATATCTGAACTATAAGGAGTTAATTCCCAAGTATGGTTTCGGATGAGAGCTTGAAATTTTGTTTCCATAGTTGACTTCCATTCTGGACAATGAAGTGCTTCTGTCACAGTTTTGGGCTCAGGCAGAATGGTTTCTGTGGAGAGAAGAGCATAAGGTTATACCAAGCTTTTTGACCTTGTTAACATAGGATGGACATTTTCAGTACCTTTGACAGAAGTCTAATGCTTAAGAGGTTGAATAGGTAAAACTACTTCAAGTTGAATCCCTTTATGTGTAGATGGGTCATTAGATTGAGCTGTGACTAGGCATTGATCAAGTTGAGATGTTTGGACATTTTCAGTACTTGTTTCAGAGAACTGATGCTTAGGAGGTTGAGTAGGTAAGACTACTTCAAGTTGAACCTCATTAGTTGCAGATGGAGCATTGGAGTGAGCTGTTATTGTGCATTGATCAGACTGAGTTGTATGAACAAGAAATGGTGTAGAGGTATCTCTACTGGTCCAGACTGAAGAAATAGGAACGGACTGAGGAGTGACAGAATTACCAATCTGCATAGGCAACTGCCAAGGAGTTAAAGATCCATTGATGCTATTAACTTGATCCACAACTTCTTCAACTTTAGAGACTAGAGAGCACTGAAAACCAGACTTAAAAGCCATCTCAGATTCATTGAACTTAACCTGTCTAGCTATATAAACTTTTCTAGATGAAGACAAGCATTTATAGCCCTTATGCTCTGAGCTATATCCTAGAAACACACATTTCTCAGTGTGATAAGAGAACTTGTGTTGTTGGACGGGCCGAATATAGGGAAAACAACTACAACCAAAAACTTTCAGCTGTGTATAATCAGGATCTTTATTAAACAGTTTCTGAAAAGGTGATGCAAAACCTATGGCAGTAGATGGTAGCCTGTTTAGAAGAAAGGTTGCTGTTGAGAAGGCTCGCCACCAGAAGCATAAGGGCATTTCAGCATGAGCTAGCATAGTTAAACCAAATTCAGTAGTGGCCCTGTGCTTTCTCTCTATCCTACCATTCTGTTGATGGAGATAAGGGCAAGGGTGCCTAAAATTGATTCCATGTTGCTGAAGATATCTGGAGAATGATCTAAACTCACCTCCCCAATCAGTTTGCAAAAACTTAATTTTAAAATCAAACTGCTTCTCAACAAAACGGTGAAACTATGTAAAAATACCATAGGAATCAGATTTCAACTTCAGAGGATAAACCCATGTGTAATGACTATAATCATCCACAAATGCACTATAATATCTCTACCCTTCAGAGGATACCACTGGTGTAGGGCCCCACAAATCAGCATGAATCAATTCAAGTGTAGCAGTTGAAACAGAATTTGAACTAGGAAAACCACACCGTTGCAATTTTCCAAATTGGCATGCTTCACAAAATGTCATATTATTGCTTGAAACACTACGTATATGCAGTTTATTTAGTACATTATCTAAGGTTTTAACATTGGGGTGACCAAGTCTAGCATGCCACAACATAGTAGTACTAACATCAGAATTAGCAGAAACATTTTTATTACATGCTGACATTGTAGTAGCTAAAGCAATATTAGCTCCTGGACCTAAATTTGTACTGATACCACTTGATACAGATCTGAGAACAGAATCTGAGTTATTGTTGAAGGTAGAAAACTAAAGCAGACTAGGTAAAATCTACAGTTGATAAAGTCCATCTCGCAAGCCTCTTTGTAGCAAGACTTCCTTGGTGGTTTTATCCTTTATTAAACAGCAATTGGAGTGAAATTCAACAATAACATCATTGTCCTTAGTTATTTGAGAAATACTAAGTAAATTCTTTTTAATATGAGGAACACAAAGCATATTCTTTAATTCCAAAAGTCTCTTAGTTTAGTTAGATGGAACATAAGACATACTTATGTGAGTGATGGGAACTACCTGCCCATTTCCAACTTGCACCTGAGAATCACCTTGATAATCACTTTTAACCATCAGATTACTATTGTCAGCTGTCATATGATTCGTAGCTCCAGAATCAATGTACCAAGTCTGATCTGTTACTGTTTGAAGAGCAGCAACAAGTAGATGCTGAGTAGACATAGGTGCAAACACATTTGATCCTTTAAACACAGTCTGTTGAGGTTGTGATGAATTCACTTGCGAGGATGGGTAAGAGTGTTGAAACTATTGCAAAGATGGCTGGGAATATTGAATCTATTGTAAACCTCCAGACTGAAGTGATTGAGGATACAATGGAAGCTCTTGATTGAAACCAGTGTGAGAATAATTGGCTGACTACTGCTGTGGTGCATGCGTTAGTTTTGTTGCAAGAAAAGCTTGAGCAGCAGGTTTAGTAGCTTGATTTGGAAACTGAGCTTGAGAAGCAACCACATCAGAAGAATCCGTAAATCCTAGATATGCATGATTAAACCTATGGTAGCATTGCAATGCTGAGTGTCCAACTTTGCCACATACTTGGCATATCAATTTAGGCTTAAAAGAACCTCTACCTTTTCCTCTAGGTCTTATATGAGGGTGAAACATCATCATCCCAGGATGGAGGAACTGATTTTGCATATCCAGCGAAGTAGAGTATTGTGGCTGAAATTGAGTAAATTGACCAGGAATGCTACTCAAAGACTGGAATTGTGAAAAACCAGAAAACTGAGGTGAAACAGAACCTGATTGAACAGCCCCCTGACTAAACTGAGGTTGAATAGAACCTTGACTTGTTTGTGACAAAGTCTGTGGATTCACATATTTTTGGAAACTAAGATTTTCAGAGCTTAAACCAGAATTATGATAACTCATTCCAGAATTAGGATCAGAGCTGCCATCGCTAGAGTTCTGTTTAAAGGCTACCAAAGCAGAGGCTAGTTGATCAGGAAACATATTCAGAGCACTATTCTGTCTTTCAAGCCTCATTTCATGTTTATGTAAGAAGAATTGCACTTCTTGCAAGGTCATGTTATTACTATTGGTAGTCAATGAAGCCACTATAGCGTCATACTCAGGACCTAATCCATCTAAAATGTACAACAACTCTTCATCACTAATCAACACTCCACTGGCAATCAATTCATCACCTAAACCTTTCATAGTCAAGACATATTCACTAATACTAAGTGCATTCTTCTTAATGGTTTGTAATAAGTTTCGCAAGTGTAAAGTTCTAGCTCTGGACAGTGATTGGAAATGAAGTTCAACAGTGTTCCATATTTCATATGAAGTGCCACACTTAGCTACATGATGGAACATGGACTCTGAAAGTGAAGATAAGAGCCAACTTACCAAGAATTGATCAATTTTCTTCCAATTGTAGTAGCTAGGGTTTCCTTTCTTAACCAATTTGCCAGACTCCTTGTCGGACTCCATTACAAACATTGGAGGGCATTCTTTTTCCCCAGTCACATATCCATCAAGACCATGCGAAATTAAGGCTGGAAGAATTTGTGAACGCCAAAATGAGTAATTCCTGTCAAGAAGCTTTATAGAGATTGTAGGTAGAGTAGGTGGAGTTCCTGAAGCTGTCAAGGTACTGGATCCAGCTTCCATGTTTACTAATTTCAGAAATTGAGCTACAAATTCTTAAAGAAAAAGAAGAAAAATCTGAGAAAATTGAACCAAAGACGTTTGTCTATAACTCTGATACCATGAAGAGAAAAGAATCTCAGCAAAAATCTTTGAGAAAAGAAGAAGAGAAAGTGGTTAAGAGAGTAACAAATTCAGTCAAGTAATCTGGGTATTTCTGTTTTGCTTAAAGACGAAAGCTACAGTACAAAGCACATATATACTGCATTTTTAGTAAAACGCAGCATATTGGCAAAGTTCTTCCTAACCTTATTCTACTCACATATGACACTCTGATCCCTTAGACGGACCTTTATACACAATACATAGGCAGTATAACTCTAAGGCTTAGTGGGGGGAAACTGATAAAATTGACTAAGGTTAGGTTTATCCCTAAACTAAAAAGGAAACTTATCTCATTTGGAACTTTAGATGAAGTTGGTTGTTGCTACAGGGCTGAAAATGGGTGGTTGAATGTGTATAGAAACCAAAACTTAGTTCTAAAAGGAGAAAAAAGGAATTGTCTTTATATCCTATGTGGTGATTTCTGCTCTGAATGTTTTAACACTGCTTTATTCTTTGCTAACCTATCTGTGGCTAAAAAATGGCACCTCAAAATGGGTCATATGAGTCAGAAAAGGATGAACATCCTTAGTAACCAAGGAATGTTTGGTAAGGATTCAGTTTCCACTTTAGAATTATCTGAGAATTGTGTCTTAGGTAAGCAACATAGGGTGAGTTTCTCAAAGGGAATTCACTTAGCCATTAGCTGTCTAGAGTATCTTCATTCTGACCTATAGGGGCTTGAGAAGATAAGGTCCCATGGTGGTAATAGCTATTTTCTGTCTATTGTGTATGATTATAGCAAGAAAGTGTGGGTCTACCTTCTAAAAACTAAGGTCCAAGCCCTGTCTAGGTTTAAAGAATGGAAACTGCTTGTAGAGAAGCAATTAGACATGAGAGTAAAAGCCTTAAGGACTAACAATAGGTTAGAGTTTTGCAATGCTGAATTTGACAAATTTTGTAGTGAGCAGGGTATCCTAAGGCATAGAACGGTAAGGAAAATTCCTCAATAAAATGGGGTTGTTGAGAGGATAAATAGGACCTTGCTGGAAAAGGTAAGATGCTTGTTATTCACCTGAGGACTACCAAACACTTTCTAGGGAGAGGCCTTGGCTATTGTAGCCTACTTAATAAACAGAAGTCCATCTACTGCCATAGACTTTAAATGCCCAAAAGAGATATGGTCTAGTAGAAGGCCTTAATTTAGCCATTTAAGGGTTTTTGGGTGTGCAGCCTATGCACACACAATAGGAAGAAAATTAGAACCTAGGTCCACTAATTGTGTATTTTTAGGATATCAAGAAGGGATCAAAGGCTATAGATTATGGGATAGAGAATCACCAAGTGTTAAAATCATTGTAAGTAGGGATGTTGTATTTAATGAAGGGCTTTTCCCTTGCAAAGCTACTAACCATGATGTAGGCAACCCTAATATCTTTGAAAATCCTATTAACTCCATTGAAATTACACAAATTGAGGTAGAGCCTGTGGCATAGCAAGCTGATCCACCTCAACTAGAAGTTGAGCAACCTCCAGAAGCCGAACTAGGACCAAATGGTCCTGAACAAGAAGATGAAGAAGCTGCATAAGACACACTAGAACCCCAACAAGATGAATTGAAGCATTACCAACTTGCAGGGGACAGAACTAGGAGAGAGGTAAGACCCCTTGTTAGATTTCCATATGTTGAACTAATTTACACTGCTTTGCTTGAAGGTATAGAGGTGTAGTGAACAGAACCATACTCATATGAAAAAGCTATGAGGTCCAAGGAGAAAGACAAGTGGAGGGCAGCAATGGAAGAGGAAATGAGGTTGTAAGAGGTAAACAGGACATGGTCTTTGGTTCCCAAACCAAAGGACCAGAAATTGATCTAGTGTAAGTGGCTGTTTAAGGTAAAAGAAGGTATTTTATCTACTGATCCCTCTAGGTAGGCTAGTTGCTAAGGGGTATACCCGAAGAGAGGGAATAGACTTCAATGAAGTCTTTTTTCCAGCAGTAAAATATAAGACCATTAGACTAATGCTTTCTATTGTTGCCCACCACAACCTAGAACTAGAACAATTGGATGTGACAACTGCTTTCTTACATGGAAACCTAGAAGAAGAGATTTACATGTGCTAGTCAATTGGTTTTATAGATTATAAAGTGCCTAACCATGTTTGCCTCTTGCATAAATCCTTATATGGGTTGAAACAGTCCGGCCCCTAGGCAGTGGTACAAGAGGTTTGACACATTTATTGTGAGCATAGGGTTTGCTAGAAGTAGATATGATAGTTGTTTTTATTTTGCCTTGAATGAGAACATGCCTATATATCTATTACTGTATGTGGATGATATGTTGCTGGTTAGTAAGTCTAAGTCTAGAATATATGAACTGAAAAATAAACTCAGGTATGAATTTGACATAAAAGATTTAGGAAATTTTAAGAAATCCTAGGAATTGTTACAACCAGAGATAGGAAAAAATGTGAGCTAAAAATTAGTCAACATTCATAACTTAAGAAACTGGTAGAAAAGTTTGGAATGGTTGATTCCAAACTGGTTTCTATACCTCTAGCCAACCACTTTGTGTTGAGTAAAACCCAATGCCCCGAAACTGAAGATGAATTGATAAGAATAGAATCTGTCCCATATGCTAATGTAGTTGGATCTGTGATGTATATTATGATAAGCACTATGCCAGATTTATCATTTGCCATTTCTATGCTGAGCCAATTTATGGCTAACCCTGGTAGTGAGCATTGGCCTGCTCTAAATTGGGTTTTAAGATATATTAATAATTCACTTGATGTTGGGTTAGAATTCTATAAAAGACATGCTTCACTTGATTTGGTTGGGTTTGTAGATTCAAATTTTGCAGGTGATAAAGACTCAAGAAAATCATCTACCTCCTATTATTTCACTATCAGTGGAAACTGCATAAGCTGGATGTCTCAGCTACAACCAGTAGTAGCCCTCTCATCGACTGAAGCAGAGTATATTTCCATTGCCGATGTGTTCAAAGAGGCCTTGTGGTTGCAAGGGATATTATCAGAGGTAAGTTTGATTGAGGGGAAGGTAATCATCTACTTTGACAGCCAAAGCGCAATCCATTTAAGAATCTAGTTTATCATGAAAAGACAAAGCATGTAGATGTTCGCTTTCATTTTGTAAGGGATTTAGTCACTCAATGAGTGATTGATTTGAAAAAGGTTGCCACCGAAGACAATCCTGTAGATAGGGGCACAAAGATTGTCACTCTTGCCAAGTTCAAGCACTGCTTGAACTTATTGTTTATGAAGTAGGCAGGGGTGGCAGGAGCTATGAGAGACTTGGTTATGAGCTTGCTGCATTAAAGGAGTCTCAAGCCTTCAAGGTGGAAATTGTTGAAGTAAAGGCTCGCATTGGAGAGTTAGTGGAACGTTGTCGTTTTGGGGGCTTAGCTGAATTGGATCCTGACCATTGATCCAACACCAATCCAATGGCTGAAATCTCACCTTCATGTTAACAGTATAAAAAGAGACAAATATCAGAATCACCCAATTTCTCATTCGAAGCTTTTCTCTTATTGTCTCAGTTGCTCTCTACTTGCAATTGTGTTCTAAAATTTGGTTGTAACTTGTGAGGATCTTGAGTGATTAGGCATTAGTCATTCGATAAGGGTGTAATTTCTCTTATTCTAGGGATTCCGAGTTTTAGTCTCTCTAAGGGTCAAGTTACAGGTAGCTTCAAATTGAAGAGAAAGATTCTTGTGTGAGTTCTTGTAAGATTTGTAATCATTGATACACTCTTAATATTAGTGCAATAAGCTCTCCCATTTCCAAAGCTCAACGTGGATGTAACTTGCTCAAATCTTGAGCAAGTGAACTAGGGTGAACCTTGGTGTTTTTGTGTGTGATCTGTTGATTTGTGTGAGTTTGTGAGTTGTTTGATTCTGGATTAGTTATTTCTAGAGTCATTTTGGTAACTTGGTAGTTGTAATATTATTTTACATAAAAATTTATTATAGATATTTGTACAAAATACTCAATGATCATTTAATGCGGTTGAGAAAGACAAATAAGTCAAGCATCGGCATGTAACTAGAATCCAAGAAGAGGCCATGGTCGATGAGTTTGTCTGTGTAATGGTTGAAGAGCTCTTCAATGAACTCATGGCTTCCGAAATGTTGCTTAATAATCCCTTCAAATCCAGCTCTCATAAGCAACGCAAACTTCTCGACAGTTGGTCTTGTTATGTCTCCCATGGGGCGTTCCATTTGCTCCATTCTCTCAATCTTGAAGCACCCATTTCTCTGTATCAATAGCTCCATCTCCTGCTTAGTTGCAAAGTAGAAGGGCAGGTTGAAGGAGTCCACTTTTGCTTCTTCCACAAAACCCTGCCCAAAAATAATGTAAAGTTCATAAAATTTATTTTTTCTTGGGTGAAAATTTGAGATCCCTCAGACAAATCGTTATTCTTTAATCACTTATCATTATATGTAATGAAAAAAGGTTTTGAAACTTCTCAAATGATTTGTTTAATAAATACTTCCAGGCCATGCAATTGAAGATGAAACAAGTTTCATGAGTAGAATTATTGAACAACTAATTATATATCCATACCCTCTTGGCGAGGTCCATTAGGCAAGAGCCCATAAGTTCCAAATTTGCAATCAAAGAACAATTTGAAGGATTTGCTCCATGTGGTATGCATGGAAGGAGAAGAGCCATGAAACCTCCAGGGACAATCTCCATTGCTCTAGCTCTCAAAAACGACACCATATCATCAGCAAACTGAGATGCATAAGCCTTTTCAACATCCTCACTTCCATCTTGAAGAATCCTCCCTTTGTTCCATGCAAGAGAGCCTTGGTCTTGAACTTCATCCGGAGCTTTAGAGAGCCATTGAATCGAATAAGAAGAGTGTACAAAATGCAATGAGGCCTTGGGAAATAAGCTTCCATGAAACGTGCCAGGCACACCAGCAGCAAAATAGTTTCTGTCAGAAGGAAGAGACTTGAAGAGAGTGTTGAAATCATTCAAAGTATGGTCATTGAAAAAGACTTGAAATTCTATGGTGTTAGGGTTCAAGTTCTGGGATTGGAAATTGAATTTTATGGCTTCTATAATATTTTGGATGGTCAGAAATGTGTTGGGTCCAACCGAACATCCCAAATCTGCAATGTTGAAGGAATTTGAAGAAGAACAAAGCAGCTTCACGTCAAGCTTCTTGGTGATCTCTTCGTATAAAAATGTCTTGGCTATATCCAGTCCTCTTTTCTACAAAATTGAAAATAGTAGATATTATTCGTCTTAAGTTTAGTGTAAAAACGTTTTTCATAGAGAGATTGATACCTGATATAAGCTGGAATTATTGGCATAGCTATAAGGGCCTTCTCCACCATTCATGGGGTAAGATTTAAGTGAAGCTGAAATGGAGTTTGTCTCTTTGTAATTAGCTTCCATATTTCTCTTACTTAATCTCTTCTTCTCTAGCGAGCTCTTTTAATAATTAAGACCCTAAAGTTCAACTAATTTAGAGATAAATTAAGCTTCAATCATGGAGACGTGAAATATTTAATTTACACCAATTGGATTCGCATTCATGAAAAGGACAAAATACTTCGATTTGATGGTCAATCAAGATCTTTAATTTGGGCCATAAGCAACTTTTTCTTTTGACATCTATAATTAGCTTTCATATAATTAATGCTTATTTAATAAGTATTGTATATTAATTCCATTGTAATCCACTCTCTTTAAGTATGCAAGAACGTTAGCTCGCTCGATTGGGTGAATTACTGTCAAGTAAATATAGAGCAGTTATTATTATCAGTTTATAATCTTTTTCCGTAGTCTTGTTTTGTGTTCCTTGAGTCAGGGCTAATTATTTTTTTCTTTTGCAAAAATAGATAATACCACGCCGTGTTGTTATGGGGATTTAATAAGATGCTAACAAATTGTAAATTCACATAAAAACGAAAATAAAACAAATAAAAAAATAATACACACAAACACAAGATTTATATAAGAGTTACGATCCACTTTGTTGTTGTTGTGAAGAAGAAAAATTACAAAAGTTTCTCGCAAGCCTCATAAATTGACTCTCTCTCACTAAACATCTTTTTACTAACTCTTATTTTTTAATTGTGGTTTTACCTTCTATTCTATTCAATTATCTAATTCTAGGATTTAAACACTTTTCATAGATAATACATGAGATACTATTCCTAATAGAACTTAAAACTCATATCCTAATAAGAATTGTATTTTAATCCCTAATACAATTATATTCATAATCCTAATTGTATTTCTAAAGAAAAACAATTTTACATAGAAATATATTAGAAAAATTCATGTCCTAATATAATATTAATTTAGATTGAATTTGACTCCACAATCTCAACACATGTAATACGTTTAATTAAATAATTTAACAATAAAGCTTTTCTTGGTTGTTAAACGATTAATTAAATAATTTAACCATAAAGCTTTTCTTGGTTGTTAAACGTGCTTGTGGACAATTAAATTGAAGCACGTAATTTAAGGATTTAAATATGTAATTAATTAATCATTACCATCAATATTATATTGATATTACAACCAAATACCAATCGAAATACAATACTTTCTAAAAAGCAAATTTATGGATTTATATTTATGATATTATAAGTTGAATAATATCTTGAAAACAAAACAAAAGGTGCTTTGTGGATAGGGATGGCCACGGGCCAGGTTGGGGTCGGGGATCCCTATTTCCGACCTCAACTCAAAAGTCCAAGGGGATTCTCTGGTCTCGGCTCGAAGTTCAAACAGAAAATTCGAGAAATCCCTGAATTAGGCCCGATCCCCAAATTCCCCGTTTGGGGATTTTGCATCTTAAGCCTATCTTATCATTTTCTTCGAATTATAATGTATATCATCCAAAAAGAAATTAAATTTATAATGTATATATTAAACATGAAGACCATCATAATAAATTTATAATATATTACATTATATTACAAATTTATAATCAAAACATAAGAAGCCAAAAGGACCCCACATCTGTACAGATAATAACATATTATATATAATGTATAATGTATAATGTATAACTTTTGTTTTACATTATACATATATAACATATATGTATTATGTATATTAAATAATACATTACATATATATAACACATATATTATATATATGAAAAGATACATTATACATATATAACATATTTATTATGTATTAAAAATATATTTTTTTTAATCTATTATTATTTATTACTCATTTGTAAATGGTTTCATAAAATACTCATACAATTATAATTTGTTCTTGTATAATTTATGACTTCATTGATTGATTTTCAGCTATTCAAATTAATATAGGATTAAATGGTTAAAATTAAACCTTACTACAATATATATATAGGGCCGGGGAAGTCGGGGAAGTCAAGGCAAGGATAATTCGGTGACGGGACAAAACAGGTGGGGGTCGGGGCGAGACTAATCCCGTCCTCGAATTCGTCGACTGTTTTTCAGCCTAGGCCCGACCCAAACTGAACAATTCGGGGAATCTCCGTCCCGTTCGGGTTGGGCCGAGCCAAGTCCCAACATGGCAGGGATTATGCCCATCTTAATTTGTGGATCTTCAAATCAAAGAATAATGTTTGTCCTCTTCCACTATATTAATGAAAGAGAATCCATTTGTTTATAATATTTCACATCAATTTCCCACCACCTCCATGATAGAAACTTATTTCTTTGTTTAATTAATCTCCTTTTGTCTCTTGTTTCTTGTTCGAGAGAGAAAACAATGAGAAATATACGTATACTTAATTGATATGTATAGAAGCTAGATTTGAGACGAAGATTCGACCTAATATAGTAAGTTAGTTGAGTGTCACGAATTGGGAGTTTCACATTCAAAACGCTAACTCGTTAGGTGGAGAGACTTCCTTCTTATAAGCTCAAGACTTTCTCAATGCACTTCCGATATGAGATCCGTGATATTCTTCCCCACCCAATCCTGTGAAACTCTCAACCCGTGACACAAGGTAAACTGAGAAAACAAATAAGGTTATTCAAGTGAAATTAAACAAAAAAAGGGTTCATATACAATAAATAATTGAGGAACTATATATTAGACATGAGAAGGAGATTTAATTATTGAGGAGGAAGTGTGACCTTAAAAATAAGATATGTAATGAACCTTTTTGAGATTTTCCCTGCACGGCCCTGAAGATTATAAAAATAGATCGATCTATTTAAATTGGATCTAATTCATTTTGGTTAAAATAATTCCCTCAATTTTTTTTTTTTTTTAATTTTCTCTTCACTTTCTCTCCGTTCAAATGTTATCGTTCCACTTATATTAAATCTTAAAAATCATTGAAAATTTTTCTTCCTCGCATGGATATTATCAAATTTTTTTTTATGGGTATTTGAGGTATCCAACCTTATATTGAAGTCTGCCTAATCCTCAGAGCCATGGAATACTTTGCAAGCCTAATAGACTAAGATAATTACACAAATATAGTGCATACCTTTCCTGGGACTTGAACACAAAACCTCTGAGTATAATTAATCTCACTGATTAAAGGATTTGTCATCCAACCACAAGGGTAGAGGTAATATTGTCAAATTTTTCGCAGAAGGCAAATTCATAAACAAGAATAGTTATCATGTCACACCCTTTAACAGCCCATAAAAGAATTTGGTTAACTTAATTTTCTCAGAACATGATTCTATAATACAATTTTATCGAATCAAAATTTGATAGTAATGTAGGACTGGAACACCAATCATATTAGGAGCTCCATCATTCTAAAATTTATCTTCATTACTCTTCTGACGTGATCACATCAAAATTTCAAGCCAATGAAGCATCCTAATCTCACCAATTGAAGCATCTAAGACGACTGTTGAAAATAACTATCCACAGCAAGAAGCATACCATCAACTGTAAAATCAATAACATCTTCTGCTATGTGAAATAATCATGAAACCTTTCTAGCTAGGTTCTTATATCCGCATACCACACATCTAAGTATAACTGTCCCTGTTGATGGATCTGGCCTAATGTCAAATGTAACATCAAGAAAATCACTGATGCTTTTAAGTGTTTCTATTCCATATGGTGACAGCTTTCCAACACGAACCTTCGAAACATCTGGTTCACACAACGCACAGAGAAGAAATAACAAACCCTACAAACAGAATATAACAACTATTATGGTCAGGTGTTGTAACGGAAATATAACTAACAGAACACATCACTGACAGCATTTCATTTCTTTTTCGTCCGGTTTCTCTTTTTCTCTCTCCTTTGTGTCAATAACAGGAATCAAAGCTAAAATGTGAGCTAATCCTACAAATTAATGCAAGCCTTATATCACGTTGCTATGATGTTGAAGGCACCACATAAGTATTAAAATGCTGGCTTAACTAGATAATATTTCAGCTTTATTTTGCAAATGATAAGCACTGCTGAAGATATATATGAGAACCCCACTTTATACTAATAGCCATAGTAATTGTCAAGCTGAACACAATGTTTTTAAGGTATATATTTTTATGAAAGAACCCAGTTTATGAAAAAAGGAGCTGAGGGAAAAACCTTTGTATTGCGTCCGAAAAAAGGGTGCACTTCTACTACAAAGGTAGGTAGTTTGGCATTATGGCTATTCCCAGTATTTTGAGAGGATAATAGTTTTGCAATATGGCTATTCCCAATATTTTGAGAGGATAAAGCTATTCCACATTATATAATGAGAAAGAAGGGAAAATAAGGTTTATGTTCTTACTATGGCATCCTTCAAGAGAAGTCCTCCAATAATAAAAACAATTCAAGACAGGCTGAAAAATTATTAGAAAAAAGAAAGGGGGGTTACATCACATTAGCCTTGCTTCTTGGAATGCTATGGAGCCAAAATTTGGAAAAAAACAACTAGTTATAAAGGTTAAGGGGAGACAACATAAATTAGAGTTAAAAAGGTATGTAAACCAAATGGTTTCCATCAAAAGACCACAGGACTGGAGGGATGGAAGAAGTTGAGAATTAGCCTAAAGTCACAAATGATGACTTAAAGTGCTAAATTCCTAAGTCAACTTATAATTCAAATCATTCAATTCCGATCAATAGAGAAATGGAAAGAGATCCTTCAGAATATTTCATCAAAATAATGAGAAAAGTCAAAAGATGTAAAGATACGGGAGTAATTTATATAACACAACCTGGTGTGTCGAGTCTATGACTCCATCTTTCTGAATCTCTTCAAGAAGAAATGAAGCAATGTCCTCACCAACATTCTCCGGCGGCATCAACTCCTCCTTCTCATCATTATCAATTTCACCTACTTCTCCTTGTGCATAAGATACTGCAGTATCAGCAGAAATGAAGCAACCAGAAGTAGTTTCTGCAACCAGTGAAATTCCATAACCAGGTGACCTGCCATCAAATTGCTCCTCTTGATGAGATAAGTTGTACTTAGCACAATAAATAAATATATGTATACCCTAAAAGAAAAAAGGATAATATCTAAAGCCAAATGAGACCATACTTTCCAGCTTCAGGACCAGCTTTATGATCAGTAAAGATGTGAACATCTGGAAGCGCACGATTGAAGATTCCACGAGCAGCATGAATCATGTTATTTTCAAACTGAGAAGACACTCTGGTTGAGTAGGTGACCCCTCTAATCCTTTAAACCATTCCTTCATCAAGCCAATTAACTGCCTGTACAAAGAAAAAGCATAAGAAAAATATACAAAATAGATAGCCTCCCATAGATTCTTATCTTTTTTTGTCAGTCTTTTTTTAATTTCATGCACTTTCCTTTACCCTCTTCTATCTTGTCTTTTGCTGTTACTGTTTTCAATGTACTGTGCACCAAGGTTATACCTTGTAATCTTTTGGAAAACATTCTATTTACAGTGTACTACATTAAAATTCAAAGGCTCACCATTAACTTATCAATAACTGGAATAGTCACAATAACTGGTCCCTCACCATGAGGTGGAGATCCACGACTCTCTATTTTCAGCCCCAATCCTTCACAAGGAACTCCAAAGCGCTTCAACATGGGTAAGGTAGTTGAATGGAAAGTATCCACACATGGGTCCTTAGAATCATTTGTGATTCCTGAAACAAAAAATAATAATACTTGAAGAAACACCCTTTTAGTGACAAATATCACTCTACAAGTGATTTACAACAAGAGATATATATCCACATACATTGATTCAAGTTCCATTTAAAGGCTAAGAGCAGAAGCTTCTAATATAAATGGTGCTTTAGGTCTTGAAATTTCTATAAGTTTAAACTCTACCCCTTACTTTTTGACAAACTTTGAAGTGTTTGATTATTTGTGTTAGAATATCGAGTTAAAGAGATATGATTACTGCATCCATAAATGAGATAAAGTCTAGGGTGGATGTATTTGTAAGTTAACCTTGATATATGAAGCAACATCTACAAATTTGTTCAATGAAAAATACAAAGAAAAAAAAAAACAATATAGACACCTGCAAAATCTCTAATTTCATTAAAGAGCATGTGTTTATAGTTCTTAAATGCCTTAGGATTGTTAAAAGATCATGAAAAATTACATGGAATCAATGTCTTAAAAAATCATGGAACAATCTGCTATCCACAGAATTTATCTAATTTAATGCATAATCTATCTCTTTCACTCATTATATTTTACACAAATAATCACTAAATTGTAAAATTTCACAACAAAGAAAAGAATAGAGTTTAAACTTTAAAAAAAAAAAATTGTCTGCGAAAAATTCGATCATAATTGAACTTCTTCCTCCTAGGCAGCAAGTAACTTCACCATGTCTGGAACTTGAGGACATCAGTTAGAGTAAAAAGCATGGAAAGCAATATATAGTTCGTCATACACAAATATATGGAAGTAAATTAGTTTTTCCTTTTGTTCTCTATCACCGTATAAGTCAAAGCAAAAGTTCCCATCTCCAAAGTAACCTTTGCATTCATTCTAATATTTAGCGATTAAATCATAAGCATAACAAACATTCAAAAACAAAATAGGCAAAATCGGTTTCTTAGCAAACAACCCAATTACAATCAGGGCTCCAAGAAATACCCAACAGACCTACTAACACTACAGTCATGCACTAAATTTCCCCCTCCCATCACTGTTCCCGGTTTGTACTTCATTTTTGAACCTGCCCATAAACATTCAATCATATCAAGCCACTCTATAATACCAAAAAAAAAAAAAAATCCAACAGACTTCGCAGTGCAAATTAATAATTACCCGTTTCATTGATTTCAACAACACAGTCGTCACAGACTTTCTCGAGGAGGCAGAGGAGGGAGACCTCATGAGGGCGAAGGCCAGGCCACCTCTCCTGGGCGCGGATGTCCTCTATAAGAACGGGAGTGCTGGTGAGCGTAGCCAATACCAGTCTCTGTCTGAAGCTCTGGCTTCCCTTTAGCCTCTTGTACGTTGTTTTCCCCATTTTCACGGAAGAAAGGCAGCTATGTGTTGGCAGAGCTGGTACCCACGGAAAAAGGTGAGATGGGGCGGCTGTTAGAGAGAACAGCGATACAAAAACAGGCGCGGCAATTAGCAGCGGCGGTGACTGGAAGAGAGCGGGCGGCTGAAAACAGCGTCGGCGTAACTGAATCTGGGTGGTTGGCGAAGACGAAACCCGCAAAACAGATGATCGCGAAGCGAGGACAGCAGCGGCGACGGCTGCGGCGATTAATTTAAAAGGGTTTAAAAAAGGGAAATCAATAGAATTTTTTTCCTAACTGATATTTGATAACAAAAGTGGCAACATTTAACGAGTTGTTTTTCTTTTTCTTTTTCCATTTTTTTTTTCAATTAATCCTTATTTCCTTGTTCTCAAAAAACTCTTTATCTTAATGTTCTCGAACTTCCCTATTCTTATATACTAAACCAATTCCCATAAAGGCTCACAATTTCTATATCTAAATACATTTAGAGAATCTCCACTCTCCAAAAGGTGCGCTTTTCATTTTTGTGCATGTTTCTCTCTGCAAACAAACCTCGCTACATACTTTTCTTTTTAACAGTTGTACTATAAGTCTATTACAATGTCCTCGTCTTCCCCGGAGCGGGAGCCAGAGCAGACTGGAGTAAAGAAGAAACCTAATGGTACAGGACGGAAGAAGATTGAGATGAAGAAAATAGAGAAGAATTCAAGTCGAAAAGTTGCATTCTCGAAGCGACGAAAAGGTTTATTCAAAAAGGGTAGTGAACTTTGCCAGTTATGTGATGTGATGATCGCTATAATTGTGTTTTCTCCGAAAGGGAGAGTTTATAGTTGTGGCTACCCGTCTGTTGACCGTGTTATTGACCAGTTTCTGAGTGAAGAAGATGAAGAACAACAACAACAACCAGAAGATCAAAATCAATACAATGTGGGTGATGAAAGAGGGTCTATCATTTCCTTATCACACGAAGAAGAGAATTTTGATTGTGTATCAGAGAATTCCGCCGAAGAAGAAGAAGACGAAGAGGAGGAGGAGGAGTATTGGTGGGAGGAGGACATAGAAGGCTTGGAGTTGGAGGAACTAGAGAGAAGGAGGGCTTGTATGGAGGAGTTGAGAGACAATATGGCTTCATCACTTGAGGAGATGATGGGGCGTAGATTTTGTGAGAGGGACCTTCTAGGAAGTGAGAAGGTCCCTCGTTAGTGAAATTTAGGTTACTTACAAGGTTAGAGATTTAATTCTTACTTAGAATTAGATGTCATCAAAACTTGTTGACGGAGTATTCGGTTTTGTAAATCAAGAACATGTCTTGTTCAATGGAATATTCAAATTACCCAGATCTTCAATTGTATGCCATAATCATCATTTTATGCCCATCCAAAGGAATATTGCATAACTCTTTGATTTTTGGTTTTCTGATTTATTAGATGGAGGACTATGGAAGTTGAAGATGTATTTATTTCATCCATAAGGAACAGCTGTTGTGGAACATGGTTCTTCTTCTTCTACGAACAATTTTGTTTTCTCTTCTTCTACAGACAATTTTGTTTTTGAAGGAATATTGTTTCTTCAGAAATAGTCATTCTTTATTAAAAGAACGATTATTCTTTTATAAGAAAAGGTAATTTCTTTAAGAACGATCATTCTTTTATAAAGAACGATCATTCTCTATGAAAGAACGACTGTTTCTTAGATGTGATAGGACTGCTGTGACAGTATTAGGTCAAGTGTCATATCGAGGTTATATCGAGGTTATAAGAGAGCGGAATTGTAAGAGAAATTTGTAAGAATGGGTTGTTGACGTAATATTACTTAATATGAATTGGGTTTTTGCTGCTGAATGTACAAAATGATTGAGAAAAAAACAGTATTTCATTCACAGAAAATAAAAATCTGTATCATGCATAAATCTGAATATTATGAAGTCCTCACTCCTCAGGCTATACAAAAGCAATATCAACAGCCAAAAAAGAAACAACACCATACACAAATGTAGAACCTAGCTGTAGTGCTGTACCCGAATCATTCCACTGGTGGTGGAACTAAGTTCATCGTCCAAAAATTAAACATTATATCTCCGAAAAAGAAAAAGAAAAAGAAAAATAATAATAGATGCTACACAATTATTGCTTATAGTACCCACCTTGGTTAGGATACGTGTATGGAGATGGAATTGTATAAGGAGGTCGTGGCTGAGATCCGGGTTGTTGTCCATGGGCATTGTAGTAAGGCCCCCGCCACCCTGGGTAGGCAGGTTGGCCATAGTCGTGGCTTGGCGGTGGCTGTTGTTGTGGATGTTGAGGCGGGTAGGGAGCAGCAGGTGCAGGGGGTGCATGGTAAGGATGGGATTGCTGTGGGGTGCCATAAGGGGGAGGGGGGTGGCCATACCCGGGCATAGTTGGCTGCTCTGGAGGCCGGTAGTAAGGACTTTGGGGATGAGGCATGGGTGGTGTGTTTGGAGGTTCTGTTTGCGGCGGTGCAGTCGACCTCGGAATTTGATGAGGAGGTGGTCCTACTGAAGGGTAGCTGCCATCGTAAGAAACAGAGGTCTTGCGGTCCTGGAAACTGAGACCTGCCATGTGTCTCTGTACGTCATCGATCATTTCTCGACACTGGATATTTCTGGTCATAACAAAATCGCTGCATTGTTGCTTGACATTTGTAATTGCGTCCTGCTCATCAAGTGAAGACATGTGAAATATCCACAAAAGTAAGCGGGTTCACACAACACCCGATTATTTTCATCAACAGTGAAAAGAGGAAGTAAAATAACATCCACTTCAACAATTTGAGGATACAATGACTCCAAATATTACAACCTTAAGCAAGCAATAAGCAATTTCTTACCTGAAGGGTAACATAAAACTTTAATCCCTCGTTAATGTTCTCCTTAATTTCACGATACTTGGCTATGGCAGCTTGAATTTGCTTATAACACTTCTCTCGGGATGCTGAGACAAAAAGAGAGAAATGAACAAAATCAAAAGAAAATAACAGTACTTACGCTATAGATGAATACAGCACTTGAATGAGAAAACGCAAACTAACAGCATAAGTAAGACAAGGAAAATACAATTTCGGATATAAACCAAACTATAAAGACCTTCTAAGTATATCACTGACGTCTAGGGAGGCAAAAAAAACCTCAAACATTTGAAAGAAGGAGATATAAAGGTGATTTTTGGCAATATCGTATTAACACACAAGCTGATGAATATTAAAAAGAAGCTCACAGAATTCTCAATCAGGATATAAATAAGCACAGTGCCAAATAAGAAGCAAAGGAAACCTACCTTTGTAGTCTTCAAGATTAAAAATGGCAGAAAACTCCTCATTTTGAGCCTGGACAAAAAATACAAAAACCATTTGTTTACACATGCTGATTCTAGAATTAGGTCTACTAAAAAATAAAGATGCGAAACAGAAATTCCACATTTGCAAATAGAAAGGGAATAGAATGCCATTCACTTGTTGTAGGATGATTGATTCGAAGGATACAAATGAGGAAGCTCTAACATCTACCAATACATGAAGAAAATTATGACATGGAAAAGACAGTCCCTGCAGTTAGCCACTTATTATGTCTACAGATCACGCTTTTCCAGATTATATATTCTAGCCACCATTAAAATCTTTTACGTCAACAGGCATTGATTCCCATGAAAACATCAGATATAAATCTAGGCAAATGTAGAGGTTTTTTGAACTTTTGAAATGAGTGCAAAGCAAGTTTAGAAAACCATGGTAGAAGCCAGAAATAACCTGAATTTGATACAACAATTGCTCTTGTGCCTCGATATTATGGGCAATGTCTTCACAAATACGATCATACTTCGATATCTCCTTCCTGAAGAGATCCTCATATGATCCAGTGATTGTCATCAACTTTGTTAGTATGTCATCCTGAAGCCACCATATATATAAATAACATAAGCCAAGCCAAGTATACACTAGAAGTAACATCACTGGCACAGAGATGTTAATAAAAAGAGAAATCAACGTATGATATTTTCGCTTCATACATGTAAAGAAGCCTCTGAAATGTACTATAGAAACAAATGCAACAATTAATTTGCAACAAAGAAATAATCACCCATGATCAAGTATCATGAAGGAAGGCACGCCACATGAATTTACTAATAGAAAATGAACAATAAGACAATCCTACCCATATGGCATGTTGGACTAAGGGAGCATTAGAATCAAGGAGTCTCACTTTAATAAATTAAAATTTAGAGAACAATTCTACCAGCAAGTTACACATAATCTCCAAGCAGTTGCAAGTATTACCCAAGTCACCAAGATACAACAAAATTAATGTTCAATGTTACAAAAGAATAGATATTAAGCCATTGACTCGAAGATTACAGGTTCATGCAGATTTACTGAGTATGCCGATGTTTAAGGAACTTCAGGAGAAAAAAAAAGAGGAAGGTTACATTCAATCAAGAAGTTAGCAACAACATTATTGCCAAATAAATTAAGCAGACCTTTCTTTTCATCTCTTTGAGCATGTCTTCAAGACCTGCCCTTTGAGCCCCAAGAGTCTCCAATTGCCTCTGCAAACATCAAGCACAGTCCTGAAGTTAATTGTAGTAAACAGAGAAATCTTAATATCACTCATTGCTAGTGGACTAAAATGAATGGTTTCTACAATCAAAATTAATGGGCCCAGTGATTAATCTTTTTACCCTATTCTTTTTTGGTTGAGGTGGGAAAGATGGGAGGAAAACTACAAATATGGTATGTAATATTAATAATACAGAAGTCATAACAAATTTAGAACATGAGCCCAAGATTTATGATGGAAATTAGAAATTACCAAGCTCTGCTTCAATCCCCCCACAATAGCATCCTCAGTCGCATCCAAAGACATTATTGGCTTAGCCAGAGTTGGAAGAGCAGATTCTATCTGAAAAGAGAGAAATCCAAATATGTCAGGACACACGTAATAAAGCCACAGGAAGAAAATTTATTGTATTTAATTTTAAACCTATAAAGAAAATGTCCAATTAAAACAGCCAACTCGAAAACCCTTAAGCTGATCAAATATCCAATTGAAGCATAATATTTGAAAATGGTTAGTGAGTAACCAAGAAAGACAGAGAGTAACTGCTTTCAAGGTTCTTATTAGCATGCAAATTTCATCATATGCACTAACACTGTTCAAAATTTTAAATTAAATAAAAATGAAGATTGAAACAAAAATATTGCCAAATGATTATTTGCACCCTGCAAGACCTATAGTATAAGGATGGAACAGAACTAAATAACCTTAATTACGCACATTAGAACTACAGCAAATGGTTAGAGACACATACTGGACGACGATCAAGGATTGACATGAGTGCAGCATTATCTCTGACTGAACGCTCAATTCGAGCATCACTTTCTGCAGCCTGCTTTAAGTTACCTGCAAATCTATTTAACCTATCCAGCAAATTCTTCGTCAGAGTGCTGGACTGCGGCCTAGTCCATCTTGTTCCAAACTGGCTTCTAAATTGAGCATCTTCAGTTGCTTCTTTCTGCAAAAGTTCCTCAGTTTGGACAAGCAATTCCTGGTTCACCCTCTTCAGATCCCTAAGTTGCTGTAACTCAGCTTCCAAACCAGCCGGACCACCACTGATCTGCACAGCTTCCACATCCTCTTTAAGATCCGTAGGGAGAGTCATATTCCCTTCCAAGGCAAGAATAGAATCTGGCAGGTCCATTTCCTTCAGCCTCACTCGAGTTAGTTCGCTCCCTTGCTGCAATCTCTCAGCTTGTGTCCTGATGACATTGTCAACCATTTCAGTATACCTGGAAAGTGCCTTTGCACTACTATCTGGAACAAGACTTGCAAACATCTTCTCCTTGCTCGCATCGAGCACCTCATTCATTGACATTGGCTTCACCATGGAAAATGCTGGAAGAGGTGGTAAAGAACTGGGGGAGGGTACCCTCATGAGGTAAACTCTATCATTTTCCTTCATAGCTCTCTCAAGATTGCGATTAAGATTGGCCTCTAACTTGGTCATTGCATCCAAAAGTTGCGCTGCAGCACCCCTCGAGGACTTCTTCGCCTCAGTTAAAGCACTAATGCCACTCTTCAACCGTGCAATTTCTTCTGCAATCTCTTCTTTCTCATGCAGCTCTAAACTATACCTATAGCAAGCTTCAGCATAGAAAAGAGCAGCTTTAAGCTGTACATGAGAAATCCATCCCTTATCAAAATGATCCTTCAGGGGTGCAACAATCAATGCTGCTAAAGCTTCCTCATAGTATAGCCCAGCCTGCAATTAAACACATCATAAAACAAGTTAAACAAGTGATCAAACCAGTAAACCCTGAGTAGAGACAGTCTTACAATATTTATGGCGACACAATCAACAAAAAACATCACCTCAAATTTGATAAAATTCAAAGTGATCAACAATTTTAACAACAGTTTAGGAGTCGCATAAATATGGGAGTTTACTCAATCATTCAGGCCCATGGTTTGCTCTCACAAGTTCTAGATTCAATTCCTAAAGATCACATACAGATTAAAATCCATTCCTTTTCTAGAGGCCCCAGTCTCAAACATGAGTCAATAAAAATCAAAATAAAAAATAAGAAGTTTTGGACCACAAGTAAGCTTGGATAACTAGTTATTGAGAATTTCAAATTCGCTTTACATTCCATAGCATCTTAATATACTAAATCTCACAAGTTATTAACTACAAAATCCACATAAATATGCAATTTTTGTAAATAAATTTAGATAAAAATTACAACATAAAAAACCAAACACCAATATCCCCCACCCTTGCTAAAATTTTTCCTTCTTAAATCACCAAAAAGGCCATCTAAATTTAAGTCAACTTCATGCCCAAGCAATGCCGGTTCAACAAAAAAGTTCCACAATTCATAGCTAAACCATCACACTATTAAAAAATGACAGTATATAACAAATTATTTAACCAAAAAAGCCCTGACATCGCAAGGCTAAACGCAGAATTTCACATTCTACATATACTACTGTTTATCATTACCTCTCATCTTAACATACTAAAACTAACAAGGTTATACATCACAAAAATCCACATGAAATTTGTAATCCTTCTAATAGCAATTACATACAAAATCACACTGCAAAAACCCAACACCAATATCCCCTCATCCTTCCTAGAAAACTTTCATTCTTAGATCAACAAACACCATCAAAACTTCTATCTAACTTCATAACCACACTAGTCCTAATTCAACAAAAACTTCCACAATTTATAGCTAAATCATCACACTTCTAAAATTACTCAAAATTTACTATTAAAACAAACAAATCAATAAACTAATAAAACCTTAAACCTCACAAGTCATGCACTACAAATTCCAAATAAATATACAATCTTAATATCTAAATTTACATAGAAAATCACCATATAAAAAATAACCCTTAATCTTCCTAAATCTATTCCTTTCAAAAAAAGAAATCGACAATTCACCACTAAATCATCACAGCAATCACACTTCTAACATTACACACAATTCACCATTAAAACAAACAAATCAATAAACTAATAAAACTTTTAATCTATATATTTACAACATCTAAACTTTCGTCAAACTGTTCCATAATTCACGACAATTCACAATATAAAAAAAATTATTAAATTAATTAATTAACCAATCAATCAATCAAAGCTAAATAAAAGGCACTAACTTGTCTAGAAATTTTAGCGCAAACACCAGGCGTACTCCCTTTAGCAATCGTATTCTCAAACACACACTCTTGAGCTTGAGCCAACATCAACCTCTCCAACATTCCCGCGCACTCGAGGCCGACGTCCACCGTCGTGGAGCTCCCCATGCTAGCCTTCGTCGACGCATTATCTCTCAAATAGGCAAACGCCCCAGCCGCCGTGATGAACGCGTGCGAGGCTTGACGCCGCCCCTCCACGGTCGTGCGATCAAACGACAAACCAATCTGACTATACACTGCCCCCAAATTAAACAACACCGCCGCCTTCTCCAGATGAATGTTCTGCTGACTGGCCTTCTGCTTGGTCTTAAACGCGTCGTACCACAAAAACGTCAGCGTATTGATATGGTCCTTGTCGGGGGAGATGGGGAAGCGCGTCTCTACGAGGCAGAGGGCTTTGAAGTAATTTATGAAGAGATCGCGGCGCGTGGAAGGCGTGGGGTCGGTGACGCGCTCGATGTCGGAGCGGAGTTGCTTGAGCGTGAGGAGATCGTCCTCTAGATTGATGGCTTCGCGCTCGGAGTAAGTGAGGGAAATGAAGTTGCGTAAGGGACGGTAGAGGTCGATTGATGAGGTCTTCTTTTCGAAGATGGCGAGCATGATGTTGGTGGTGGCTGGGGAGCCGGCCGAGGAGCCGGTGGTAGGCGATGACGTGGACATGATTGAAGATAGTAAAATCGGAAGTTGAAGGAGAAAGATTGAAAGAGGAAGATGATGTATAGGTAAAGAGTGTATTGACTCGGGGTTTTTTTTTTTTTTTTTTTAATTTTGTTTTTGGGTTTTATTTATTTGATTTTTCTTATTAGCGAAGTAAACTAAAAACAATACAATATAATATAATATAAAGATTATTTAATATTTCTTTTTTAAGTTTAATTTTTTTAATATATTGTGACCGAAGCTCACAATACGAAACGACCACGTTTAGAATGAAGACCACGGCAGTTGACTAAACGCGTGCTGGGCCTGAGCGTAAACAACAAGGCCTGGCCCAGGCCCAGGACTAAGTACCAGAAAAAAACGCGCCAACATAACCATGTGCGCGTGTAAATTTTAATAAGAAATTAATAAATTAGTGACCAAACCATAGACGTTTCTGGAAGGGAGCGAAGTCAAGCCCTAGTTTTAAAGCAAAGAAGCCCCCGACTGGCCAGATCTTTCTAGCTCTTCTGTTGATCTCCAATTAAGGTACTTTTCGTTTTCGATTCGCCTTTAAGGGTTTTGATTTGAATTTAAATTGTAATTTGTAGTGTTTGTTTGCTTGTCAATTGATGCCGTTTAGGGTTTTTTTTTTTTTTTTAGTGGAAGCTAATTTTTTGCGTCCTTTTGGGTTTAATTTGTGATTTTAAGCTTTATTGTTTAATGGGTTTGTGATAGAAAGATAGGTTTTATGGTTTCTTTGTTATATTTTTTGCAAAGTTCTTGGCTTTAGCTTAATATATTTTGTAATCTCTAGATTTTTTATTTTAGTTGCTTTTTATATGTTAGAGCTTCTTCTAGCTTTATTTTTTTTCTTTTGATTTCGTGGTTTATTGTGTTAATGAGTTGGGTGATAAAAGCCCAATCTTTAAGGGTTTTTTTTTTTTTTTTTTTTCCTTTATAATTGTTATATATGGTTTGATTTGTTATTCTTGTTATTTGAAGGTGTCAATTTCAATCGGTTTTGCCATTAGGGTTTATGCGGTTCATGGGTTTAACAAAGAAAACTCCCTTTTTAGGCTGTTATCAGAGATCATCGCTTTATTCTGTCATGACTCTTCTTTTTGCTTGTTGCTGTTAAAAACATTTATTTAGTTTGTTGATTGTGTTTTACTCGTTAGGGTTTTGTGTAGTTTTGATTTCTAGTGTGAAGAAAGGATTTTGATAAACTTTTTTTACTTTTAGTTTCAGGGCATTTTGATCGAATTTATGTTTTGATTTACAATTTAACTTTGGACATTTAGAGCCTCTTAAATTCGTATTCTTCTGTTGTTTCGATTGTCTTGATCTTTAAGGTGTATAATTGTTATTTAGCTTAGATCAGCAAGATTCGGGACCGGACCATAAAAATTTTATTTCATTGTTTGCAGATCTGTTTCGTTGGTCTGGAACATTCTGAGTTTGGGCATTTGAGCTAGGTCTTCCGTTTCAAGATTGTGCCAGTTCATATAAGGTAAGAAAGTTGAATCAAATTTGTTTAATCTTGTTTGTTAATTAGATATCTGTTTTTCTTTTTTTATTTTTATTTTTTCTTTCCTTCTTGTAGTTTGCTAATTAATTATCTAAATACCGTAGATATGCATAGTATTTTCATGCAATGAGTTGTTTAGCTTTTTCTTTTTGATAAGTGGAATACATCACATGTTTTAATTTTATAGAAGATATATGTGATTCAATTTTTTATAACAGAAAACATGGGTGAATTCTTTTTTTTAAATTGGAGCTAGAGTTCTTTCAGTTTCTCTTTAAGTTTGAAATAGTTACTCATGAAGCGACAAGATTGTATGAAACTTCTAGATTATTTTCTCTTTCATCTGAGCTTTGGACACGATCATAGTGGAGTATTATGGAGGATAGAACTTGTGGAATAGAGAAAACGTTAATCCTAAGTTGTGTTAATCACTGAGACTTTTGTTTGAATTTGACGGAATGGTTAGTGTTTGGCATTTTATGAGATGAAATAGTCTAACTTGGTTATTTTATGTCTGAATTTTTAAATGCCTTTTGTTTTCATAATCTTTGTCATGTATTTTGGAAGTATTCCTAATGGCTGGTAGTGTAGCTTCATGTTAATTTTAATTTTGGTTTGATCCTAGTATCTCATAATGATCACAAGATTGTTTTTGACATGTATAAATGTGTACTCTTACTAATTACATACAGCTGTCAATTTTATTATGATTTAATTTGATGATAGAAGAGCTAACATTGTTTTTTCTCTTCTGTGAGATGTACATTCAATCATCATCATACCAACATGCAGGAATTGAGCTGGTTTTTATATATAAATGGACTGCAAGAAGTTCATCCAGTTGGTTGAGGAGAAAAAGAAGAGAGCTTTGGAGAGGAAAGAGGCCCCTCTAAAATGGGAGCAGAAGCTAGAAGCTGCTGCAAAGGCGAAGGCTGATGCTGAAGCCAAGGAAAAGAAGTCAAAGACTGCAAAGCATAAAAGATCTGTGTCTGATTCTGATACTGACAGTGATAGTGATAGCAGTGATGAGGGTAGAAGGAGAAGAAGAAGAGACCACAGGAAGCACAGAAAGCATGCCCACTCTGATTCAGGTGACAATGAGAAGAGGAGGGAGAAGAAATCGAAAAGAAAGCCAAAGCGACGATCCTCAAGCTCAAGTGATGATAGCAGCGATGAATATGAGAGTGGATCTAAAGAAGAGAGGAGGAGAAAACGAAGCCATAGAAGACACAGGCATAATGATTCAAGGTCAGATTCTGAGAGTGAATCTGAAGAAGAGAGGAGAAAGAAGCAAAACCATAGAAGACACAGACATAATGATTCGAGTTCAGATTCTGATGCTTCTGATTCTTCTAGTGAGGATGGTAGAATCCGAAGGAGAAGTCGTCCAAGGCAACACAAACGGCATCACAGATCTGAGTCTAGTGCTACAGATTCTTTGGCAGATGAGGACACTCGCTCGGTGAGAAGGAGAAATCATACAAAACATCATAAGCGTCACCGACGGTCACACAGTGTGGACTCCAAATCATCTGATTCTGATGGCAACAAGCATGACTGCAGAAGCAGATCCCTAGGGAGGTCATCAGATGATAACAATGGAGAAGCAGATAAACAAACAAGACACAGAAGCAGCCAGCATCATCACCACCACCATCACAAACACCGTCACAGTCACTTAGATGAGGGTAACCATCACCATCACCATCACTCAGATACCGACAAAAGTCCACATAACAACTCAGATGACAAGAAAATTCAGTTGCTCTCCAATTCTGCAGAATCCAATGGAAAGCACCAAACAGAACACACGTACAAAAGCAGTAATAATGGTGCTTCTGAATGTTAAACCATGTAGGGATATTCATTGTCATGGCTCATCATGTTACTGGATTGTTACCTTTTCCTTTGTTTGTATCGTAAAACATTGATTTGGACAAAGTATTTATATGATTGTTACTGCAACTTGTGGAGGCCTGATGCCATTTATTATCTAGATTAAATTTTTAGCATTTACTCTTAGTAGGGTTCATAAATTCTGAACAGTTTGTGCTTCCTGTGATGATCCAAAATGAAATCATCTCATATTTGTTTATCTTATTGAATTTTATGGCTCTATATCTCATATATAGATTGTTGTGGCAATGTGGCTTCAAGCATAATTCGTCTATTTATTGAGTAGGTTTTTTGTATATGGTCGTCATTCCATATTATTTCACATTATGGTGTGCTGTAAATTTAAATGTTTATCCTTCATTTTGTGTGGGTATATGGGTTTTGGTTTCTGAAACATTATCTATAAGATGTGAAAACATTACATGAAATAAGCTTTTAATACATAAAAAGGTATGTTCTAACATACTTGTATATAATATAATTTTATAATTTAGTTGCTGGAGACAGCTCTGGTTTGACGATTACAACATATATATACAATGATGCTCAAAAACTGCAAAATTGGATTTTATTAGCTGGGAGAGAAATTTGATCCTCAGCAGCACTTGGAAGAAAGAATCACTACCAACTGTAGCTCAACAATAATACAACAATTTATAGTAATCCCCTATGAATTTCTGTTAGAAGTTCTTCAATATCTTCTCACTCGACACTCCTTCCTCTACAAGAATTGAAGTTACTTCCTGCAAAGTAGACGACAAACAACTTGGATATTACTTCTTCCAGAATTTAACAATTCTAATACTTACATTAACCAATTGAACACAAAACTTACTATATAAAGATAACAAGCGAATTATTTATCAGAATTTCATGTAATGGGCAGAACCATTGGAGGAAAACTGACCCAGCTAGCATATATGATTTATCTAGATGATTATTTCTTAGCAAAAACTGTTCCATTATTCTCAACTAGACAGTCAGTAGTGGCTTACGAAGCAACCAACATCTCCAAATAAAAACCTAATCCATGAACTTTGTATTGTTGTTTAATCTGTGAGCTTATGAAATTATCACATAATCCTTCTAAAATTTCCGAAAGGTGCCAGAATCCCCATTTAAAAACCTAGTATTCTCAGTAAACAAGTCATGCTGTTTGCAACAAATTTGCCATAGGAAAAGTCTCACTCCCTCACAGCAGCTCAAAAACCAAGTTCAATCAAGAATTGACATGAAAAAATAGTGAGAGATTTCAACACAAACGGAAGCATACCTCAGCCATCTGTTTTTGCCCACATAGAATAGCACCAGTGCCCTCAGGGCTATAAATCTGCTTGGCTCTAGCAAAAGCAGCCTATAAAAACCGAGGTGTTAGCAGCTCATAATTCTAAAAGCTGCTTGTATAACAACATGAAAGTGTACACAAGCACACACAGAATCTACCTGTACATAGCCAGTTTCACCAGACCAATTCCCATCAGGTTGCGATAAAACAGGCACAATCTTAACACCAGAAGCTTCCCATTCTTTAAACCTATCCTATAAAACAAACAAACAAAAGGTCATAAACCCAACTCAACTCACACAAGAAACATAATTCTAACAGCGTAGTGAACAAACCTGATAAGCCATTCTCTTGAGGCTTCTAGCTCCATAATAGAGTCTCACATCAGGTCTGTCATTCGCACTAAATCCTGCTTCTATAAGCGACCGGATTGGACTGCACATACAAAATAACAAGTCATGAGCAAATTCACAAAATAGCCATATATCAATGGTACAATTGGCAGTCCTACTCTACTGTCAAAAGCTCATTTTTTTTCTCGGGAAATTTATCAAACGCTTTAGGAAGCACAAATGCACTTCGAAATTCAACTTAAACAACCAAAAACTTCATACGATTTCATACTATCTATAAATTAACTATATTTAGTTGAATCAACGAGTTTCATTTACCCTATACAGGGTTTTAGTAATTTACAAACGTTTAGTAGCAAATAATCTAAATTAAAAAAAATATATATATATATTTTTAAGCAAAGTTCTAGCATAGATATCATGTAATTAAGTAATTAAGCGGTAATATTACTGAAAAATCCACAATTTTCATTTTCGAACAAACTGAAATTACGAATCTGACCTAATTCCCGATCCGGTAGCGAAAATTACAACCGTTGGATACGCATCAGGCGGCTGGATTCGATCGATATCGAAACCTCTTCCCATGACTTGACTAATCTCAACAACATCTCCCTTCTTCAACCCACACAGCACCTCCGCCGTCGAACCAGTTATACTCTTCACAAGGAACTCAAACGAGCCACTCGCGGACGCAAATGACGGCGGAGAGGCGATAGCGAGAAAGGTCGGCTTGGCTACGTCGGCGAGACGGAGCTGGAGGTACTGTCCCGCGTGCGTGTGACCTTCCACGAGATCCGGCGCACCAGAGACGTCTATCGATATGTGGAACAGCGACTCGGCGGCAGGGGAGACTTCGGAGAGCGGGACTGGAGTCCAGACGGTGGTGTCCTGCCGTACGGCTGCGGCAGCGACTGTGGCGAAGTACCGACGGCGAGGTTTAAGGTGTAGAGGTTTTAGGTGGTGGGGGAAGGTGGGGAGGCGGCGCAGGATAGACATGGGATGGCGGGAGGGGCTAAGGTGCGCATGGGGGAGGGAGGGTGATAGAGAGAGAGTTAAGGACATGTTTGGGTCGGTTGGAAGAGAAAGATTATATGACGAACTGAGTGTTTGGTGGCGGCGGCAAAGGTGGTCGGGAGAGTTTTGGGTGATGAGGTGGCGGGTTTTGGTCAAAATAATGGGTTGAGTGGACCTTTTTAGATGAGATCCACGTGTCGTGTTGAGGTTCGATCCAGTTAATCTGGAGGATAAGTTGGTTTTGATCGATGATTGATTGAGGATTTGGTTTGAGTTGATCGTAGCCGTTGGATCGATAAATTTTATGGGTAATCTGTTCAAAGTAGTTTAATCAAATCTAAAAAAAATCATGTTTCACTACCACCCAGAGGTTTAGCGTGATATCACTTTCCCCCTCAATTTTGAAAGATTAATTAGCTTTATTATTTAACTGAAAAAGTATAGAATAATTTTTTAAACCCTAAAAAATTCCCAAACCGCCTTTTATCTTTCTTCCCCATCCCAAAATCCTCCGGCCCCAATTTTCTTTCTGTGCCGTAACCTTGGCTATGCACGCCCCAAAATCCTCCACTATAATCACCACTACGTGCGTTTCATTCTCTTCACTCTTATCTTTGTTTGCTTTTTATGAAGTCCCACCGGGAGCTAGAGCTTGCTATCTAAGAATTGCTCCATGGATCTCATTGGAATTGTCTCGGCCTCCACAAAATCAACCACCACCACCGCTACTGCATAAAACGCCACATCTACAACCCCACAACAACGGCAACTACATCTAAAACCCAATATGCCTTGTCATCCATCCTCACCAATTTCTTATTCTCCTAACACCCAATTGTTATCGATAGTCACCAATTTCTTATTCTCCTATGAGACGGCTCTCCAGTTCGAACTCGGCCGTTGTCACGGTTGAGTGTACGTACAATTACCGCTCTTGTAGAGGCATAAATTCAACAACTGACAAGAAACATACATAACACTCATCCCTTTATATTTAACCATTTTATAAATCAGAGCCAATTCATCTTCATAATATGGAGCTTTATTTGAACTGGACATGTTCGCTCGAATGTGATCAGAAACTTTCATAACAATATCCCCAGTGGTCTCTGTTTCACTTTCCCTTTCACTTTTCTGTCAAATGCCCTTACTTAGATAGGCGTTTCATATCCTCAGGCACACGTCTCAGATCTGGAGTCTGAATATATGATCAGTTGAATTAAACCGAGAACCACTCCAGCACCATTCCAATCTGCCATTGTTAACCAAATATAATAGTATTAGATCTTACTGCTAAACTTTCATAACAAACTTGTGTTTGTTGCTAAGTGTGTCTACCGTCGATGGAACTTTATGGGATGGAATAAGGAAAATACTGCCGCCTCATTCTGCGCAAATTCAAATTGATATATTTGCTGTTCAGTTACTTTTAGCTTAATGATGTTGTTGAAGCATTGTGAATCAAACTTATGAACATCCCAATGAATTTCTGGGTGTATTCAGCAGTAAACATCACTGACTTGCAGCAAAATGCTAGGAGCATACCTGAACAATCAAATCTCATGGTGGCAGAGAACCATCGGATGATTTTGTTCTCAATCTAAATACATTCAACAAATGACAAAAAAGAATAACATATGGAAATTTAATGTCTTGCAATAATAAACAAGATTAAAGGAAACACGGAGCAATATTCAGATTCAGAAAAATAGAACAATGATCTGGCACTTAAAAGGACTTTGTCAACATCAGAATTCAAGAACACATTGTGCAGTCGTACACACAATAAAACAAAATAAGTTATGATAGCAGTAAGAAATGATCATGAGCAGTAGTTTAACTCATTTGCCAAAAAAAAAGAAAAAGAAATGACCATTTACTAATTAAAAAAAAAAAAAAAAAGTGGTTGTGGTGTGTGTTCTGGAATCAAACTACAGAACATTTTAAAAAAAAAAAAGAAAACCAAAAATCATAATGAATGGATTCTATTCTTGCATCACTCTAAACCATGCTTACAACCCACATTTTAGTCATCTTGTGAAGTTCTATTTATATCTTATACAGCTTCAACACCTCAGGAGCTTCCTCTTTATAACAGTCCACAAACTTCTCCCGGAACAACTTCTCTCGATTCTCAAACAATTTAGGCAAGTGAAGGTTTCCTTTACCAAATCTTTTGACAACAGAAACTAGAAAACAGGTGCCCCTTAGAACAATTCTCTTTTCCAGGCTCAATGTAATAAGTCCTAGGCGTTTGACAATAACTGAAGGCTCTGAACCCATTTTACTGACAAAAATCCATTACTGCCATAATCTTATCCTCAGATGCCATCATAAACCATGGATTCCTCCCAAATGCTTCAAAAACCTTTTCCTCAGGCAAACTCCATTTCTTATAGAAAATTGCAATTTGGATTTTACAATGTAAGGATTCTACAAATAATGCATCCGTGTTTCTACACAATGATCATTTTGCCTTTTCTGAAAGATTCAACTTCTCTTGGTACAGCTTCAATAACTGGGGAGCTTCATCATAAGAATTCACAGATTTCTGCAGGAAGGTGTTTTCAGGGCACTCAAACATATAAGTCAAACTATTTATCTTCTTATTGATCAAACCTTTCGATAACAGAAACTGAATTACAGCAGCCCTAGGTATAAGCCTCTTCTCCAAACTCATTGTAATAAGTACTGGGTGTACCGAGATAATGGAGGAATCCCAACCCATCTTGTTCACAAAAAAGTTCATTGCCGCCGTAATCTTATCCACAGATGCAATCATACACCATGGGCACTTTGAAAATGCTGCTAAAACCTCTTTGTCAGACCAACCCCATGTCTTATAAACATCGAGCTTCCTTTCCCACAGCGACTTGCTCATTATTCTTTTCGCGACAATGGCTAGAACAAACTGTATCTTCAAAGGACTGATACCCATTTCCTTGACTTCCTTCACAATTTCTTTAAACTGATCTGATTTCACTAAGAATGAGTGAGGCCAATGACACAAAAACGTGGAAATCTTGGCCTCAGGCACACCATAATATCGCAAAATGTCAATCTTAGGTGCTATATAAGTTTCAAGAATGCTTGGAGAGCTTTTAATAGAAGTAATAGCCTTTTCACTAGATTGAAGCAAGTTACTGAGGTAATCAAAGGAAGGGATTATATGGTTTTTTAAGCTCCTTTGTAAGATATTAGGGCACCGACATAAAAGTTTTGCAAGGTCATGACTTGAAATGCCTTTGGAGTGAAAAAACTCAAGTTTTGGCAAAAGGGTTTTCTCAGGATTGCACAAAAGCAGATTTGGGCGTTTTCTGATGAGGTCTGAGATTTGGGTTTGTGAGAAGCCACTGCTCTTGAAAACGTTTACCACTAGGTCTGGTTTTTCTGAAGTATCAAATTCAACTTCTTTGGATGCCTTTAAAGCAGATTCAGAAGACAACCCACATGAATTAATAAGGTATGAGACGGTAAAAGATTGTTGATTTGAGTTGGTTGAGATGTATTTGACAAAAATTGGACACGAAAAATCTTGAAATTTATTAGTGTTTAATAAAGCTAAGTTAGCGTATCTTCCATGACTATGAAGTAAATTTCTGAAGAGAAAATTAAACATCATAGTTGCAAAAGTGACTCAATAAACTCACCTATGCTTGAGAGTTGAGAAAATTTCTTTAAAATCTCACCATTAAACTTGAAATCTTGGACAGCTGAAGCCGTGAAGGTAAAACCCTGGTAAGTTCAGAATTGCAGGCAGACCTAAAGTATTTATCTGTGGTCCCACTGAAACGGCAGCCTATCATTCAAATTAGGTAGTGGTATAATTTTGGCAATAGACTTAAGAAAATTACACCCCCTTTAACTTCTAAAATAACTTGTGTCACCCATAACTGCAGAAAATACCAAGTACACCCCCGACCCTTAGAATTTTCCGGTAAATATTAGACTTCAATCACCTATCAGTGAGTTTTACAAAAGACTTTATACAAAGTAATATGAAACTACTCATGCATTGCCATATCATTTATTAAATTGATTTTTTATATTAATTCTTACAATTATAATCTAACACGTCAATTATATTATTCAATGGTTAGGATTCATTATTTAAATTATTTTCCTTTTTTTACCACAAAAGATACAATTTTTCTTTTATTTTTTCTAATAAATTAATTATTGTAAACAATTGCTTCCCGTGTAAACCAATACACGAACGAAATTTCTTTGTCTTCTACTAGAGACGCCATTGTCATACAGTAATCCGAGTTAAAAAATAAGTGACGAATTTCCTTTTCTTTGGGACCAATTAAGTGACTGACTATCATATAACAGATGCTCACAAGATACAGATAAAAAAAAAATAATAATAACAACAAAATACTGGGTCCACATTGTGAATATTTGCATATATTACTGCAATTTCTTGTAGTTTGGTTGAGTTGTGCTGTGTGCATCCACATTGTGAAGTGAAGTTCTTGTAGTTTGGGTGTAGGAAAAACAATGGGTCCTAAAAGATCAAGGAGTGACTGAAAGACAAAAGGCAAGAGTACCACAGGAGTCAGGTTGAACATTTATCGATTTGTAAGTATTGAAGCCAAAGAAAGATACGAGAAACAATCCCAAAGAATGAGAAATTTTGTTGAGGAGCGCGGGATGTGTTTTGGAGATACACAGGTATATGGAATTACATAATCAATTAGAGCACTAGGATGGTCCCAATTTTGTAAGGAACCCAAAAGTCAAAACGCTTAAAGGACTTTGTCAACATCAGAATTCAAGAACACATTGTGCAGTCGTACACACAATAAAACAAATAAGTTATGATAGCGTAAGAAATTCATGAGCAGTAGTTTAACTCATTTGCCAAAAAAAAAAAAAGAAATGACCATTTACTAATTAAAAAAAAAAAAAAAGTGGTGTGGTGTGTGTTCTGGAATCAAACTACAGAACATTTTAAAAAAAAAAAAGAAAACCAAAAATCATAATGAATGGATTCTATTCTTGCATCACTCTAAACCATGCTTCAACCCCATTTTAGTCATCTTGTGAAGTTCTATTTATATCTTATACAGCTTCAACACCTCAGGAGCTTCCTCTTTATAACGTCCACAACTTCTCCCGGAACAACTTCTCTCGATTCTCAAACAATTTAGGCAAGTGAAGGTTTCCTTTACCAAATCTTTTGACAACAGAAACTAGAAACAGGTGCCCCTTAGAACAATTCTCTTTTCCAGGCTCAATGTATAAGTCCTAGCGTTTGACAATAACCGAATATCTATAAATTAACTATATTTAGTTGAATCAACGAGTTTCATTTACCCTATACAGGGTTTTAGTAATTTACAAACGTTTAGTAGCAAATAATCTAAATTAAAAAAAATATATATATATATTTTTAAGCAAAGTTCTAGCATAGATATCATGTAATTAAGTAATTAAGCGGTAATATTACTGAAAAATCCACAATTTTCATTTTCGAACAAACTGAAATTACGAATCTGACCTAATTCCCGATCCGGTAGCGAAAATTACAACCGTTGGATACGCATCAGGCCGCTGGATTCGATCGATATCGAAACCTCTTCCCATGACCTGACTAATCTCAACAACATCTCCCTTCTTCAATCCACACAGCACCTCCGCCGTCGAACCAGTTATACTCTTCACAAGGAACTCAAACGAGCCACTCGCGGACGCAAATGACGGTGGAGAGGCGATTGCGAGAAAGGTCGGCTTGGCTACGTCGGCGAGACGGAGCTGGAGGTACTGTCCCGCGTGCGTGTGACCTTCCGCGAGATCCGGCGCACCAGATACGTCTATCGATATGTGGAACAGCGACTCGGCGGCAGGGGAGACTTCGGAGAGCGGGACTGGAGTCCAGACGGTGGTGTCCTGCCGTACGGCTGCGGCAGCGACTGTGGCGAAGTAACGACGGCGAGGTTTAAGGTGTAGAGGTTTTAGGTGGTGAGGGAAGGTCGGGAGGCGGCGCAGGATAGACATGGGATGGCGGGAGGGGCTAAGGTGCGCATGGGGGAGGGAGGGTGATAGAGAGAGAGTTAAGGACATGTTTGGGTCGGTTGGAAGAGAAAGATTATATGACGAACTGAGTGTTTGGTGGCGGCGGCAAAGGTGGTCGGGAGAGTTTTGGGTGATGAGGTGGCGGGTTTTGGTCAAAATAATGGGTTGAGTGGACGTTTTTAGATGAGATCCACGTGTCGTGTTGAGGTTCGATCCAGTTAATCTGGAGGATAAGTTGGTTTTGATCAATGGTTGATTGAGGATTTGGTTTGAGTTGATCGTAGCCGTTGGATCGATAAATTTTATGGGTAATCTGTTCAAAGTAGTTTAATCAAATCTAAAAAAAATCATGTTTCACTACCACCCAGAGGTTTAGCGTGATATCACTTTCCCCCTCAATTTTGAAAGATTAATTCGCTTTATTATTTAACTGAAAAAGTATAGAATAATTTTTAAACCCTAAAAAGTTCCCAAACGGCCTTTTATACCCTTTTATCTTTCTTCCCCATCCCAAATTCCCAACGCCCCAAAATCCTCCACCCCCAATTTTCTTTCTGTGCCCTAACCTCGGCCATGCACGCCCCAAAATCCTCCACTATAATGGCCACTACGTGCGTTTCATTCTCTTCAATCTTATCTTTGTTTGCTTTTTATGAAGTCCCACCGGGAGCTAGAGCTTGCTATTTAAGAATTGCTCCATGGATCTCATTGGAATTGTCTCGGCCTCCACAAAATCAACCACCACCACCACTACTGCATAAAACGCCACATCTACAACCCCACAACAACAACGGCAACTACATCTAAAACCCAATATGCCTTGTCATCCATCCTCACCAATTTCTTATTCTCCTAACACCCAAATGTCATCGATTGTCACCAATTTCTTATTCTCCTATGAGACGGCTCTCCAGTTCGAACTCGGCCGTTGTCACGGTTGAGTGTACGTACAATTACCGCTCTTGTAGAGGCATAAATTCAACAACTGACAAGAAACATACATAACACTCATCCCTTTATATTTAACCATTTTATAAATCAGAGCCAATTCATCTTCATAATATGGAGCTTTATTTGAACTGGACATGTTCGCTCGAATGTGATCAGAAACTTTCATAACAATATCCCCAGTGGTCTCTGTTTCACTTTCCCTTTCACTTTTCTGTCAAATGCCCTTACTTAGATAGGCGTTTCATATCCTCAGGCACACGTCTCAGATCTGGAGTATGAATATATGATCAGTTGAATTAAACCGAGAACCACTCCAGCACCATTCCAATCTGCCATTGTTAACCAAATATAATAGTATTAGATCTTACTGCTAAACTTTCATAACAAACTTGTGTTTGTTGCTAAGTGTGTCTACCGTCGATGGAACTTTATGGGATGGAATAAGGAAAATACTGCCGCCTCATTCTGCGCAAATTCAAATTGATATATTTGCTGTTCAGTTACTTTTAGCTTAATGATGTTGTTGAAGCATTGTGAATCAAACTTATGAACATCCCAATGAATTTCTGGGTGTATTCAGCAGTAAACATCACTGACTTGCAGCAAAATGCTAGGAGCATACCTGAACAATCAAATCTCATGGTGGCAGAGAACCATCGGATGATTTTGTTCGCGGTCTAAATACATTTAAAAAATGACAAAAAGGAATAACATATGGAAATTTAATGTCTTGCAATAATAAACAAGATTAAAGGAAACACGGAGCAATATTCAGATTCAGTAAAATAGAACAATGATCTGGCACTTAAAAGGACTTTGTCAACATCAGAATTCAAGAACACATTGTGCAGTCGTACACACAATAAAACAAAATAAGTTATGATAGCAGTAAGAAATGATCATGAGCAGTAGTTTAACTCATTTGCCAAAAAAAAAGAAAAAGAAATGACCATTTACTAATTAAAAAAAAAAAAAAAAAAAGTGTTTGTGGTGTGTGTTCTGGAATCAAACCACAGAACATTTAAGAAAAAAAAATGAAAACCAAAATCATAACGTATGGATCTATACTTGCATCACTCTAAACCATGCTTACAACCCCCATTTTAGTCATCTTGTGAAGTTCTATTTATACTTATACAGCTTCAACACTCAGGAGCTTCCTCTTTATAACAGTCCACAAACTTCTCCCGGAACAACTTCTCGAGTCTCAAACAATTTAGGCAAGTGAAGGTTTCCTTTACCAAATCTTTTGACAACAGAAACTAGAAAACAGGTGCCCTTAGAACAATTCTCTTTCCAGGCTCAATGTAATAAGTCCTAGGCGTTTGACAATAAATGAAGGCTCTGAACCCATTTTAGTGACAAAAATCCATTACTGCCATAATCTTATCCTCAGATGCCATCATAAACCATGGATCTCCCAAATGCTTCAAAAACCTTTCCTCAGGCAAACCCCATTTTTCTATAGAAAATTGCACATTTGGATTTTACAATGTAAGGATTCTACAAAATGCATCCGTGTTTCTACACAATGATCATTTTGCCTTTTCTTAAAGATTCAACTTCTCTTGGTAACGCTTCAATAACTGGGGAGCTTCATCATAAGAATTCACAGATTTCTGCAGGAAGGTGTTCAGGGCACTCAAACATATAAGTCAAACTATTATCTTCTTATGATCAAACCTTTCGATAACAGAAACTGAATACAGCAGCCCTAGGTATAAGCCTCTTCTCCCAACTCATTGTAATAAGTACTGGGCGTACCGAGATAATGGAGGAATCCCAACCCATCTTGTTCACAAAAAAGTCCATTGCCGCGTAATCTTATCCACAGATGCAATCATACACCATGGGCACTTTGAAAATGCTGCTAAAACCTCTTTGTCAGACACACCCATGTCTTATAAACATCAAGCTCTTTCCACAGCGACTTGCTCATTATTCTTTTCGCGACAACGGCTAGAACAAACGTATCTTCAAAGGACTGATACCCATTCCTTGACTTCCTTCACAATTTCTTTAAACTGATCTGATTTCACTAAGAATGAGTGAGGCCAATGACACACAAAACGTGGAAATCTTGGCCTCAGGCACACAATAAACGCAAAATGTCAATCTTAGTGGCTATATAAGTTTCAAGAATGCTTGGAGAGCTTTTAATAGAAGTAATAGCCTTTTCACTAGATTGAAGCAAGTTACTGAGGTAATCAAAGGAAGGGATTATATGGTTTTTTAAGCTCCTTGTAAGATATTAGGGCACCGACATAAAAGTTTCGCAAGGTCATTGACTTGAAATGCCTTTGGAGTGAAAAAACTCAAGTTTTGGCAAAAGGGTTTTCTCAGGATTGCACAAAAGCAGATTTGGGCGTTTTCTGATGAGGTCTGAGATTTGGGTTTGTGAGAAGCCACTGCTCTTGAAAACGTTTACCACTAGGTCTGGTTTTTCTGAAGTATCAAATTCAACTTCTTTGGATGCCTTTAAAGCAGATTCAGAAGACAACCCACATGAATTAATAAGGTATGAGACGGTAAAAGATTGTTGATTTGAGTTGGTTGAGATGTATTTGACAAAAATTGGACACGAAAAATCTTGAAATTTATTAGTGTTTAATAAAGCTAAGTTAGCGTATCTTCCATGACTATGAAGTAAATTTCTGAAGAGAAAATTAAACATCATAGTTGCAAAAGTGATTCAATAAACTCACCTATGCTTGAGAGTTGAGAAAATTTCTTTAAAATCTCGCCATTAAACTTGAAATCTTGGACAGCTGAAGCCGTGAAGGTAAAACCCTGGTAAGTTCAGAATTGCAGGCAGACCTAAAGTATTTATCTCTGGTCCCACTGAAACGGCAGCCTATCATTCAAATTAGGTAGTGGTATAATTTTGGCAATAGGCTTAAGACAATTACACCCCCTTTAACTTCTAAAATAACCTGTGTCACCCATAACTGCAGAAAATACCAAGTACACCCCCTACCCTTAGAATTTTCCGGTGAATATTAGACTTAATCACCTATCAGTTTGTTTTACAAAAGACTTTATACAAAGTAATATGAAACTACTCATGCATTGCCATATCATTTATTAAATTGATTTTTCATATTAATTCTTACAATTATAATCTAACACGTCAATTATATTATTCAATGGTTAGGATTCATTATTTAAATTATTTTCCTTTTTTTACCACAAAAGATACAATTTTTCTTTTATTTTTTCTAATAAATTAATTATTGTAAACAATTTTTTCCCGTGTAAACCAATACACGAACGAAGTTTCTTTGTCTTCTACTAGAGACACCATTGTCATACCAGTAATCCGAGTTAAAAAATAAGTGACGAATTTCCTTTTCTTTGGGACCAATTAAGTGACTGACTATCATATAACAGATGCTCACAAGATACAGATAAAAAAAAAAAAAAATAACAACAAAACAGTGGGTCCACATTGTGAATATTTGCATATATTACTGCAATTTCTTGTAGTTTGGTTGAGTTGTGTTGTGTGCATCCACATTGTGAAGTGAAGTGAAGTTCTTGTAGTTTGGGTGCAGGAAAAACAATGGGTCCTAAAAGATCAAGGAGTGACTGAAAGACAAAAGGCAAGAGTACCACAGGAATCAGGTTGAACATTTATCGATTTGTAAGTATTGAAGCCAAAGAAAGATATGAGAAACAATCCCAAAGAATGAGAAATTTTGTTGAGGAGCGCGGGATGTGTTTTGGAGATACAGAGGTATATGGAATTACATAATCAATTAGAGCACTAGGATGGTCCCAATTTTGTAAGGAACCCAAAAGTCAAAACGACAATTGCACCCATTGTAATGGAGTTTTATGCCAATGCATAGGAGAGTTACAATGGATGGACTATGGTTAGGAGAAGGGAAGTTAAGTTCGATGCTGATGATGTAGGTGATAACCTGCTAGAAATGGGACAAATTCCGATTGAAGATTCAAATTGGATTTTTGGAGCCAAAGTTTCAGTTAATATTTTGTTAAGACTGTAGTGGTTGTGGAGCAGATATTAGGCCATCAAGTTAAGATGTTATGATTTGTTTAGTTGAGATTTAGACTTGGTTTGGTGTATACTTTTTGCTGAAGTTCATTGTAATATTTTAATATACTGCAATAGGTAAAAACAGTGATACAACTTGTATATTTATCTCTATTTTATGAATGAAAAATGTAGAGAGAAAAACTCTCAATTTCTTGCCGTCTCCTTCATTGCAACCTCTCATTTTTACTCTGAACTTTTCTTCCCTGAACCAACAGATGCTACGATGATTAATAGATTTTATGAATTACCACATGTGGAGAATGATGCCTATGTTGAGTATTTGCAACATGTGAACCATGATAAGGTAATTAGGGCATTAGCATATAACAAAGCAAAATGGTTAATCACTCATGGGGAATAAAAGAAGTTTGATGGCAAATATCTTTACGAGTTTGCTCACATATGTCAATACTTTGTCCAATCGAGATTGATGCCCACGACCCATCTTAGTAGTTTAGAGAAAGCAAGGGCTATCCTGATTTATGATATTGTTCAGAAGATGCAAATGAATGTAGGCAACATCATCTTTTCTCAAATTATGCACTGTACAAGGAATCCCAAAACTAATTACCACTTGCCACAACCCATTACTGCATTATGTCGAAAGGCAAGGATGGCTCATAGTTTGGGTGAGGTGTTGGTTCAACCAGGGTCGGGCTTGACTACTCAATTTATGCACAACCTTTCCGTCAGGCATAAACCAGAAGGTGCAAGTTCGAGTAGGGCTACAATGTCAAAAGCACCCAAGCAAACTAAGTTTGACATGATTAGTGCAAAACTTGATTAGTTGATGGACTTTCAAGGGCAACAACAAGTCTAGTTGCAAGAGCAGTTTCATGTCATCTTTGAGTTGCTGCGAATACATCTTGGGAATGAGCAGGTAGAAGCTTCGGGTTTTTCCTTGCATGAGTTTCACTTTACACCTTCTACGAATGCCAATGAAGTTCCTAACAAAGACTTTGAAGATAGCATGGAGGAGTGGATGGTTGGGCCACTGTTGTTTTGTTGTTATTTCTTTGCTTTTAGTGGTCTTTTTGTTTTGTTTCAGCATTGTACGGTTGACTATTTTACTATTCCTACTATGTTGTTTTATTTTGTGTTTGTGTTGGATGTTATAAAGTGCCAACTGCATCTAGTTTATGACTCTCATGGTTTGGGAATGTTTGGTTGATTAATCTAAACACTTAGAGATATTTTATGTGTGATTTTCTTGTGGTCATTTGAATATTAGATCTCAACAAAACTCTAGCACTCATTTGAGAACCACTTGAGGCAAAATCCTAGAATTTGCATTGCTTAGGATATAATTTAGGTTATTTTTGGATCGATTAAGCTTATCAAGCCAACCCATTTTATTTTGTCTCTAGTTAACCCTTTTGAGCTGTTATACACACATTGACAACCTATTTTTCTTTGGTAAAAACTTATATTATCCTACCTTAACAATGAACCATAAACACATACCTACCCTTGAGTGTTAAGAGACTTGAATTATTGTGGTCTTGGTAGGGAAACAAGTGAGAAGGAGGAATATAGCAGAAATGCAAGTCACAATCTAAATTTATACAAGTAAATAGGTTGGGGGTTGTAGAGAGAATAGGAAATTAAGGATTATTATTATTCTGTGTTATTTTCTTCCAAATGAAAAAAAAATAATAATATAAATCATAAAAAATATTCTATTAGAAGAAGTAATTATAGAAGACGTCTAGTTGACTGTGTGAAAATGTAACAGGGTGTGCTAATGGTGGAGGGAAGAGTTGATTAAAGTTGGGGAAATGTTAAGGAATTGAACTAAAAGAGTAAGTCTTTACTTTCTTTTATTTGTTTTCTTTTCTTTCATGACCCCATACCTTGGCTGACATTACAACCTTATGAAAGACCTATTGATTCGAAATGGTGTTATGATTCTACACTAGTGGAGAGTGGATTGAAAAGTGAGCTTATAGAGTTTGAATTAACGATTTCTAGTAAAGTTGTAGTCTTTAGGGATCAATTCTTTTGCCCATTAGTGTTGCGTATAAAAACATTCGGGTCTTGGGATTAACGGTTTGTGGTTTGATAGATGAGAGAGTGTAAAACGAAAATGGAGTTGGTGTTTGCATTGTTTTTAGAATCGCATAATGTTTAACTTTTTTCTGCTTGTCTATGTTCAGGCAATTTTTGAGACAAAATTGTATAGTGATCCAAGAAGTTTTAGTTTTCTTTTATTATTATCTTTGCTTTTCTTTTGAGTTTAGAATAGGGTTAGTGTAGATTTTGTGGGTATCATTGCAGGAAACCCTCACAACCTATAACTCAACCAACTAGGGCTGCCTAGGGGTTTAAAGGCTTATCGCATATGCTAAATGCAACTGTATCAATTTACAAAAGTGATTTAGGATAGTTCGGTTTAGGGTTGTTTCGTTTAATTTTTGAGTTAAAGACACTTTTTATCGCTTAGCTTGTTGGGGCTAGCAAAAAAGCTAGTTGGGGGTTGTGATAAGAGCTTGGAAACACACTTTTATTTGGTGATTTATGGAGATAATTTATGGAATAATTGTTTGAATTAGACTTATTTTGCTTAATTGTTGCATTATTATCTTTTATGTGATCATGTGTATGTTTTGAATGTTTTCAAGTTAATGACGTTAAAAAGACATGTATGTGAAGAGCAACATGAGCAAACGAATGGTTCAGGAATCGGAGTTGAAACGGGGGAGTTATGAAGTTTTGAATACAAAGGGCGTTGAAAATTCATTAAAGTCTGTAGACCTCGTTTGAGGATGATTCTTGAAGCATTGGAAAGCTAATGAAAAGATAAACAATTTGTATGTTGAAGACTTCATCAAATTCATAACACTTCGTACAATAAAAATAGCATCTTTGTGTGTCACGGCACAAGTTTACTCATGCCACGACCAGGAAAGTTAATGACAAAGATGGAATTGACGAAGGGTGCGCATGCCGTAGCACAAGTCTACCTATGTCACGGCACAACGACAGATGAAATTGAAGATTGTGCACATGTTGTGGCCCAAGTCAACCCATGCTGCTGCATGACGACGACTCCTACTTCTGCAGGACTTTATTAAGTTTATTTTTAAAAGATTATGAAGTCTAATCTAAATATGATTATTTTAAATAAAGTCTTGGTACACTAGCAATACAAAGAGGTGTCTTTAAGTTGTCCTAAGGGAGATAGATAGAATTAGAGAGAGGATTCGCAACTTGGAGATCAAGACAAACAAAGTTTGGAGCTTGATTCATCATAAAGGGGTTCATCTTTATTCTATTCTAAACTCATGTTTATTATTTCAATAATAATGATTGTTTTATTCATGATGATTACGAACTAATTTAGTTTACTAGGGCTAGAGTGTAGCTCAATCTTTATGAATATGCATTGATGTATGTTGTAAATTTTATTGAGCAAGTATTCTAAGTCTTATTATTTGTGCGTGATGTTTTTAATTCTCAAGTGCCCTAGAGTTGAATGATTCATGAACTAGATTGAGATCAAGAGATGATATCTAGTTGGTCTAGGGTAATAAAACCATAGGTTGAGCAAATGCTAGACAAAGGTTACCGCAAGCTATGAGGCTCCGGTAAATTTCATAGAACGTAATGATCCTACTAATACTTAAATCTGATTTAGAGATAGTATGGGGTAGTAATTGAAGGTTAATTTGATAATTGTTCGAGAGAAAATTATTATAATTTTAGGGAATTTGGCCTATAGAAGAAGTTTAATAAGTTTAGCAATAATTATCAATTGAGCGGAATAGAGTTTGTGTGAATTTTATGCCCTAGGTTTAGTTATCTTGCATTACAATTAGAGTTTTGTTTGTCTTTATTTTCCAGTTTTTAATTTGCTTTTCATTGTTTAATTTAGTTTAAAAAATTTCACAAGGTTTTCATTAATCAAATAGTAATAAGATGGTCAATTTTGATAATTGATAATAGTGATTCCCTAGGGTTCGATATCTAGATACTTATCCATTATTACTTGTGCGATTTCGTACACTTCGAATAATATTGGTTGAGGGGGAGTAGGGCTTGTGTGTGGGTGATGGTGAAGGATGTCGGGTGATGGTGGGTTAATTTGCTGGGAAAAAGGTGAGGTTTTGGTGGTGGGTGGACAGGGGTGCTTTGGGTGGTGTTGGTGAAGGTCGCCAGCTCTAGAAAACGGCCAAATCAACCTGAAAAGAAAGTCGCGCGGCTTGAAAAGGATTTCAAGAATGGCCAAAATCTAAGGGTTAAAAAGTAATTTTATAATTTTTTTTCAAGGACAGTTCGATAATAACACTCTTTATATTGTGCCAAAACCCAAAAATCACCAACAGTGTTAATTTAAGGGTAAAAATCGGGAATCTATGAAACTATTGTTTTAAAAACCAAACCGTTCTTTGACCCAGTCAAGAGACTGGTTCCCGATTCAACCGGTTGAACTGGTCAGTTTGACCAGGATACAACGCAATTCTTATATTTATTATTCATTATTTATTTTTCTCTCTCCCCATCACTTTCTTCTTTTTTCTATCACTTTTCATTCTCTATGCAACTTTTTTCTTTCCTCTTCTCTTTTTTCTTCCTTCCTCTTTCTCTTCGTCTCCTCTTTTCTTCCTTCCTCTTTCTCTTCGTCTCCTCTTTTTCTTTATGCTTCCATCCTCTTTTTCTTTCTTTTTCATTCTTCTTCCTTCCTCTTTCTCTTCGTCTCCTCTTCTCTTTCTTCTTCCTTCCCCTTCCCCTTACTTCACTTTGTCAAAATATGAGCAATGATAGGCAAAAAGAAGCAAACGGAGTTGCTGAAGAATGCCAAAAAAGAGAAAAGAAAGAGTATATTTCTTGTATAATTTAGTTTTACATAACAGTGTGAATTTATATAGAAAATGTAAAGTCAATACAAGGAATCAAATTGTGTAATTACAAAATATTTTCAATAAAGAATATCCTTGAGTCACTCCTGAATATCATGTTAATTGCTTGATTTTAGGATGCATAATTTCAGCAGTCAATAATCTTCATTCCATATTTGCATGATCTTCTTTCCATATTGCATCACTCCCCCTTAAGCTGGTGGTTTATAGATATCAAAAACTTCAAGCTTGTGAAGCAAATATGAATGTTGTCGACTACATAATGACTTTGTGAAAATGCTTGTTGGTTGCTCTGAAGTTCGAATATACTTTGTCTTGATCACCCCTTCTTGAATTTTGTCTCGAACAAAGTGACAATCAATTTCAATATGCTTTGTCCTCTCATGGAATACAGGATTTGCCACAATATCATTTGCAGCTTTGTTGTCACAATGTAGAATGACGGGTTTACCTGTTTGTATCTTCAAATCATTTAGTAACTCGAGAATCCAAACGATCTCACATGTAGTTTTCGCCATCGCTCTGTATTCAGCTTCTGCTGAAGATAATGAAACTGTTGACTGCCTCTTCATCTTCCAAGAAATCAAGGACCCCCCAAACTTTATACAGTAACCAATGAGTGATTTCCTTGCTATTGGACATGTACCTCAATCTGAATCACAAAAGGCTGTTATGTCTAGGTTTCCGTCTCTAGGTAGAAGAAGAGGATGACATTTCTTTATCATATTGCTGACTTGTGAGTTTGATGTTTTGTTCTACCGGAATCATGCTTGGTTTACATGTAATCTAGAATCTGATACTAGCTCAAGCACATATTTTCTCTGACTAAAGGATATGCTGATGAGGGACCTTACAATCTCGATTCCCAAGAAATATTTAGGTTCTCCTAGATCTTTTTATATGGAAGTGTCTGTTAAGGTGTTCTTTTAAGGCTTGAATGGCAGGTGCATCATTTCCTATGATTAGGGGTGTGCAAAAAAAACATTTAACCGAACCGAACCGAACCGATCCTGAATTTTTGGGTACCCAAAAATTTAGGTCGATTTCGGGTATTTATTATGTGATACCCGAATTTTCGGTTCGGGTATCGCGTATTTATTTTAAGAGAACTGGGTAACCGGTACTCAGTTTTATTAAAAAATAAAAAACCTAGTTTTTAAACTTATTTTCCTTTAACTTTCAAAGAGCAAGAGGCAAAAGCCCCAAATCTATTTGCCCTAAAATTTTAGCCCAATAACTCGCATGCCCCGCACATCTCTCTCAAATTCTATACTCCAAATCTTCAATTGCACTTTGCATCTTACTTGATTTCCTCTTCAGAATTCAAATCTTCCTCTCACTTAGTCACTTTTGCCATCACGTCAGAGTCTTCTTGCTTGGCTTCTTCATTTTGGAGACCTTCTTCTCACTTTTTTGGGATCAAGTCAGACATCTTCTTCACTTTTTGGCTTCTTCATTCTCCAGTCTCTAATTCAAGGTTTGGTTTTATACTTTTATTCATCACTATTCTTAATTTCTTATGTTGTTTTAAGTTCTTAGTTATGATGTAAATTGTAAAGATCTGAGTCAGTTATATATATTGGGTTCGGTTGATTAAATCTGGACTTTGGAGAGGATTTTTGTTTTACTTTTAATTATAATAAGTTGTGTAGAATGTAGATGTCAAGAAGAAAATTGATTTATGGGAGAAGTTTGCTCTTTGCTAGTGTAATTCTGGGGCATTTTGCCATTTTTTACAAGTGTTTGTTGTTGCAGTATTATGTTTGGTGGATTAAATGTAAAAGACATTTTTCATTTCTTATTTTCTATTCACTTTTTGGTGGAACAAATGTAAAAGACTTTAATTACTCTTTTTTTTTTTTTTTTTTTTTTTTTGTAAATTATGAATTGTATTTGTTTGCGAAACATTTGATGTTTGGTGTATATTAAATCTTAAGTATTTAAATTATTAAATTAAAAGTTGATGTAGTATATGGAAGGAATTGTATCTGCAAATTGAAATTTGAAATGTAAAAAATTAAATTTAAATTTCATGCAAAGTTATGCAAATTTGGGTCATAAAACAGGTATCTGATTTTTTACCCGAATATTCGGGTACCCAAAAAACTGGGTACTCTAAAAAGCGGTTCAGTTTGCGGGTACCTAGTATTTCAGGCAAAACCGGTTCAGGTACCCGGTTTTGCACAGCCTTACCTGTGATAAGGATATCATCTACATAAATGATCAAAGCAATGAATGAGGTACCTTTATGCCATGTGAATAGAGCATAGTCATTTTTGGATTGAACGAATCCTATGTCTATAAGTGTTTCTGTGATTTTTGCATTCCATTGGCGAGATGTCTGCTTCAAACCATAGAGGGACTTTCGTAGCCGACATACAATATTCTCCCCCAAGCGGAAAAGGCGCGGAGGAAGATCCATATAAATTTTTTCATGAAGGTCGCCATAGAGAAAGGCATTGTGAACATCCATTTGGTGAAGGGACTCACAGATAGCAGCAACAGGCAGAAAGGCTCAACCGATAACATGTTTAGCAACAGGGTAAAAGGTTTCTTGGTAGTCAAAGCCTTCCCTTTGAGTAAAGCCTTTGGCAACCAGACGAGCTTTGTAGCGTTCAATGGACCCATCTGCACGATGTTTGATCTTATACATCCATTTGCAGCCAATAGGTTTCCGATGGGAGGGTCTAGGTACAATGTCCCAAGTATGATTTTGGGCCAGAGCATTGAATTCATCAGCCATGGCCTGCCACCACTGTGAATGAGGAACAACTTCTAAATAGCAAGAAGGTTCTTGATCTACAGAGATCTGACTGATACAGATCTTGTGGGCAGAAGAAATGCGATCATAACTGACATAATTAGTAGTAAGATAAAGGATACATGAAGTTGTCTGAACAATAAGACAAATATAATCAACCGTCCAAACAGGTGGTCTGGTGGACCGTGTGGATCGACGAAGGGCTGATTCTAAATGATCAGTGTGACTGGCGGGAGAATGAGGGGAAGAATCTACTGATGGGGAAGGCTCTGTAGGAGGATCTGTGGGAACTGTAGCGGAGTCAGGGGCTGTTGAAGAAGTACCCATATCTGCTATAGGTGGTACCAAAATGAATGGCCCTGAAGGAGATTGGTGATCATCCAGGAAAGATGGCCGCTGGAAGCAATGTTGGATTGATCAGAGTATCCATAAAAGGGAATGAATCCTCATGAAAAATCACATCTCTGGAAATCAGGAATCTGTTTTCTGTCTGATGATACAAACGATACCCTTTTTGATGCATATCCCATAAAAACACAACGAGTGGCTCGAGGACCAAATTTCTCATGAGTACCAAGATTAGTAGCAATGCATAAACAACTAAACACTTGAAGATGACTAATGTCTGGGAGTTTCCCAAAGAGAAGCTCATAAGGTGTCTTACCAAGCAGAACTCTAGTAGGCATCCGATTGATCAAGTAAGTGGCTATGACCACACATTCGGCCCAAAAGGAAACAAGTATGTTAGCTTGGTGTTTAAGGGCTCTGGCTACTTCTAAGAGGTGTCTATATTTTCGTTCAACTATATCATTTTGTTGGGGGGTGTAGACACAAGAACTTTCATGTATAATGCCTAGAGATGAAAAATATTATGAACAATGGTGATTAAAGAAATCACAAGCATTATCTGTTCGGATTCTTTGAACTAATAGATTGAATTGTGTTTTAATCATGGAGATGTATGTTCGAATTTTGGTAAGTGTTTGGATTTTTGAATTCATGAGATAAACCCATGTCCCTCGGGAGAAGTCATCAACAATGGCAAGGAAAAATCCGGAGCCATCATGGTTAAGGGTGTGATAGGGCCCCTAAATATCAATATGAATAAGAGAGAAAGGATAGGTAGTGTTTGATGTGTTGTGTGGAAAAGTAGGTCGGGATTGCTTGGCAAAAGGACAAATTGGACATCGGGGTTGTGGAAAAGAAGCACTATGACCCAATCTTTGGTACAAAATCAATGAACTTTTATTAAAATTTGTATTACAATCAGAGAATTTATTATTTGTAATACAAGACAAAAGATTTTGAGATTTTTCTATGGAATCAATTATCCAATAATAAAGACCGTTGTGAACCTAACTCGAACCCATCAGTTTTCTAGTCAAAGGGTCCTAAAATTCACATATGTTAGGAAAAAACTTTAAACAGCAATTGTTATCTTGACAGATTTTGGATACAGAAATCAGGTTAAATCTAAAGGCTGGGACAAATAAAACATTATGAAGGACTAAAGTTTTGGTAAGTCGAACGATCCGTATTTGAGTGGCTAGAGCCATGGTTCCATTGGGCATACGGACAGGTGTGGTTGATTTTGTGGGTGTCTAAGTGAAATGCTTAGAGTTGCAAATGATGTGGTCACTTGCCCCTGAATCAATTATATAGATATCATCTTTAATTAAATTGAAACAATAAGATGTACCCACATAGGATGTCGTATTAGCCTGGGAAAGCTGATTAATCATCTAAATTATTTGCTGATATTGTTTAGGACTAAATGTGGGTACTGAATTCCCAGTTGTATTTGTTTGGTTGACAATGGATCCAGAATCCAGATTTCTGATGTGATGGATGTCCATGCAACTTCCAACAAGTGTCACGATCGTGATTTCTTCTTCTGCAGTAATCACAATAACGTGCACTTCTACCAGACTTATTTGACCTAGAGCCATTGGACCTTTGATATGGCCCATGAGAATTAAAAGAACTTTGCCCATTAGATGTAGAGTAACCTGGCCCATGAGATGTAGCTAATGAATTGGGCTTGGAATTATTCAGGCCATTGGATGAGGAGAATTTATTTGCACCGTCGGTTTATGCCCTATATAACACACTTCTCTAATTTTCTGCCAGATCAAGAACTCCTTTTGCGCCACCGTCGCTGTCACTCTTCACTCCATCACATAATCCCTTTTGTGCAATGTTGAAAGCAGCGATGTCACCGGTGTGGAAGCCATCGTGTGAGTTCATACGTTGGCTCTCATCTTGCACAGCCAACTGGTAAGTGCGTCGGCGCTGGCGTAGTGGCCAACATCTGAGTTTTGAAAGGTAAGAAATTGTCATTTAAACCCATTAAAAAGTGGATCAATCGATCCTGATCTTTTACCCTTTTAACTTGTTGAATCACAGTTGTCGACCTTCCAAGTGGTTCAACGACAGCGTCTAATTTGTTCCAAATTGTTGATAATCTGTTAAAGTAGGATGTCATCGGTAAGCTATTTTGTTTGATTTCAGCAAGAGATTGTCGTAGAGTGAACATCTTGGCCAAATCAAGTTGGCCATACATCTCATGTATGTTTACCCACATTTCTTGGGCATTTTCTGTCTGTGGTAGTCCAGCGGCAATCTCCTGGGTCAGGGATTGCTGATTGTTGCAGCGTTTCCAGTGCTTGAGGAGGTGAGGTTCAACCGGTGGAGGGAAGGTTCCATCAATGAACCCTTCCTTGTCTTTTGTGATCAAAGACCACCAGAAGTCACGGGCCTAAGTGGCATAATTCTTTGATCCGACAAGTGATTGCTTGACAAGGACTAGCTCTGCTCTATCGGACGCTGGTGAGTAAAGAGGGTCGCAAGGTTTTGGTCGATTGGGGTTGTTTTGGATGATTTGGAACAGCGGTTGGGGATTTTGGCCTGTTGGGTTGGTTGCCTAACCCATGAACCCGAATGGGTTTGAGCCAGGTTGAGTTTGACCCGAATTCTGATCTTGGTTTTGTTGGGTGGACTGGTTTGAAGTTGGCGATGTTGTGGAATGGCTGTTGTCTTTTGGATCCATGAGGGAAGTTTTGACTCAACTAAATTTGATTTGGTGAATTCTGGAAATTGGTAAAACCGTGGCTGATTCCATGTGTTTGTTGCAGGTTTTGGCAGATTACCTAAAGGGAATTTGCTGTGGAAATTTGGAAAAACATGGCTGACTCAATGTGCCTTTTTTGTGCAGGATTTGGTAGATTGGCTAAAGGAAATTTATTGGATGAAAGAGACCCAAGTGCCTTGTTTCTCAGAATTTGGAAAGCTGGCTAGAGAGGATCAGTAATGCGGAAGCAAGAGATTAGGAAGAATGCTCTCATACCATGTCAAAATTGAGCAATGAGAGGCAAAAAGAAGCAAACGGAGTGCTGAAGAATGCCAAAAATGAGAGAAGAAAGAGTCTATTTCTTGTATATTTTAGTTTTGCATAGCAGTGTGAATTTATACCGAAAATGTAAAGTCAATACAAGAATGTAATCAAATGGTGTAATTACAAAGTATTTCAATGAAGAATATCTTTGAGTCACTCATGAATATCATGTTAATTGCTTAATTTCAGGATGCATAATTCCAGCAGTCAATAATTTTCATTCCATATTTGCATGATCTTCTTTCCATATTGCATCACACTTGACGGCCAAGAAAGCCTTGGCTGTCACAATCTAGAAAAATGAGGTCCAAATTGGCCACTTTTTCCTTCCCCTCTCCTCACTTCTTCTTCTTCACTTTAGCAAAGAAAGATTTTTTTTTTTTTTTTTTTTTCTTTTTGAAATAGAGAACCGGTTTTGTTCAACCGGTTGGATCAGATGGTTTTTACTTTTTATCTGGTTTTATAGCAGGTCAAAACGGTTTTTTATATATAAGCAGGTTTTATATTAGAGCAATGCTAGTTTTATAAAGACACATACAAAGGGGGTATACAAAGACAATCTCCACCCTTGATTTTTATGATTTCTCTCTCTCTCTTTTTCCGTTTTTTCTTTGTTTTTTTCTTTTAGATGATGTCACTTTGTAACCTTCTTTGTATGGATCTTTGTAAGGATAGCATTTTTTTTTTATATTAATTCAAACCGGACATCTGTCTGAGCCCCAGTCGAATCAGCTGATCCGGTCCGGGTTTTAAAACAATGTATGAAACTAAGGGTGGGAACCTTTGATTCCGCTAAACCTTGGGTGGAACATGTCATTTACTATTTCTTTAATTCAACTAATACCCACAAATAAATAAATAAAAATCAATAAACAGCAAATTATTAGAAGCTAAGCAAGTTTAAGTTCATAAAGATAACATATTCCAATCGGATGATGTTAAAGGAATAAGGGTGCATGGAATTGGAGAGAGAGAGAGAGAGAGAGAGAGAGAGAGTGAGTGAGGTCCATAAAGATAAACATTATACTAGGTTAGAGTCACAGAAAATGGGAATTATGTAGCATTTAGTATAATTTTTTTATATTTGAAAATGATCATTTTTAATAGAGCCAGTAACAATTTCTCACCCACGGTTTACCGTAATGACATTTTTCCACCTATAAACTTCGAAAAACACATTTTCCCACCGATCGTCAATCTCATGATTCATCAATGGAGTCTGCAGAAATTAGGATAAAGCTACATAAAGACTTTTAACACTTTCACCCTTGAATTGCGTTTAGCACATTCAAGTAAAAGAACTACATTTGGTATTGGTGTTCACTGTTCAGTTTCCAAAAGTGGAAAAGCGTTATCCTTCTGATAAAATTACCCTTCTTATAAACCTCAGCTTATTATCAGTAACAAACTGATTAATGCAAGAACACAAATCAAACCTCTAACGAAAAAAACAAATTAGTGAGGGCAAGGAAGCTAAACAGAGATCATTTGAAATTAAAAAAGCTTCCGATTGTTCTCTGAAATTATCCAAAAAGAAATATACATGTCTGCCTTCTATCTTTTGTTGTTTCCCTTATTAAATGATAAGAAGAAAGAAGGCAGGGAGAAGGGCAAGGACAGGGCCTCAAAGTTCTATTCCTCTTTCACCCCTTTTGGCAATAACATCAACATTCAAAACAAGAAATATGAAACTGTAGCTCCTGAAGAAGAAGAAACAGTTTGGTCTCATCAAAAAATGAACATCATCATCATCCTGTTGCTGGAACATCACCCAGCACCACCTACTTAAAATTATTTGATTTTTCGCAACAATCAACAAAATGGAAATGTGGGGGTGTGAAGGAAGAAGGGTGCTTCGTTTAGGCGGCAGATTCCTTGGCAATCTTTTCAGCCTTGGCAATCACCTCTTCAATGCCTCCAACCATGTAAAATGACTGTTCTGGGAGGTCATCGTATTTTCCATCCAACACTCCCTGTGAGAAAAGCAACAAACAAAATTAATCGATGAATCAAAGATCATCACAATGCCATCAAGCCAAGCCCCAGATAGTGTATGGAACTGAGACGGTGATTCCTCAAGAACACAGTGGCTCAGTGACAAAGATTTCAACACTCGACCAGAAGGTGAAGGTTAGACCCACATGAAAAAAGAATTTCATTATCCTAGTTACTAATTGTGTCACCAATAAAAATTACATGAAATTATGATCAAATACTGAAGATGTAGTTTCAGCTTCAGAGAAACTATTTGAACAGGATATATAGTGCATAACACTATGTAATGCATACCCTGTTATAGAAATGAGTCACTGTGTACTTATGGTCTATTATGAATGTAAGCATAGGAACGAAGAGAGTACCTGGAAACTGACAATGCTCTCCTTCAACTCAACATACTTGCCAGGGGCACCCGTGAAAACTTCTGCCACATGGAAAGGCTGACTCAAGAACCGTTGAATCTTACGAGCACGAGCGACGGTCAACTTGTCATCTTCACTGAGCTCATCCATACCCAAAATGGCAATAATATCTTGCAGATTCTTGTAGTTCTGAAGAACCTTCTGCACACCACGAGCAGTGTTGTAGTGGTCCTCACCCAAAATGTGAGGGGAAAGCATACGAGATGTAGAATCAAGAGGATCGACAGCAGGATAGATACCGAGCTCAGAGATCTGTCAAAGCAAAAGCGCAGTAAATTAGATGAAAGATGACAATATTGTTCCCACGACCACTTGATACTGATGTATTCACACCTGACGAGACAACACAGTTGTGGCATCCAAGTGAGCAAAAGTGGTAGCAGGAGCAGGATCTGTCAAGTCATCAGCAGGCACATAGATAGCTTGGACAGAAGTGATGGAACCTTTCCTGGTGGTTGTAATACGCTCCTGAAGACCTCCAAGATCTGTAGCCAAAGTTGGTTGGTAACCGACAGCAGATGGGATACGTCCCAGCAAAGCAGACACCTCAGAGTTAGCCTGCAGGTCGACAGAAAGAACAAATTTTAGAAAATTATCAACATGCAGTGCACAATAAGGGTCCTCCAAAAACTCCATGACAAACGAGCTTCTTACCTGGGTGAAACGGAAAATATTGTCAATGAAGAGAAGCACATCCTGCCCCTCAGCATCACGGAAGTGCTCAGCAACAGTAAGCCCAGTGAGACCAACACGGGCACGAGCACCAGGGGGCTCATTCATTTGACCATAGACAAGAGCACATTTGCTTTCAGCCTAATGAATCAAAAAAACATAAGATTTTAAGATTTAAGTGTGACGAACAAAATACAAACAAGATAAATAAGTATATATAAATAGTAAATATAAGTAGTATAAACTTGACCTGCTTATCCCCTAGCTTAATGACACCACTTTCCATCATTTCTCTGTACAAGTCATTACCCTCGCGAGTACGTTCTCCAACACCGGCAAACACTGAGAAACCACCTGATCAAAGAAACCAAGTAAAATTCAATAAAACATGGAGAGGAATATTCATATGAGCACATTGGCAAATGCATTTGTAAAAACAAACCATGAGCTTTAGCAACGTTGTTGATAAGTTCCATGATAAGCACAGTTTTTCCGACACCAGCACCACCAAAAAGCCCAATCTTTCCTCCTTTTTGGTATGGAGCTAGGAGATCAACAACCTGTGGAGAGAAGCAACTTGATAAAATTTGAGTCTGTATCGCACTTCCGTACATGAAAGTTCATCAAACATAACAATAGAAGCACACCTTTCTTTTTATAAAAAATTAGGTAAAAGTAGTGGAAATTCAAATACATTTATCACATAAATTTCAAATGAATTAAGTACCTTGATACCAGTAACAAGGATCTGTTGTTCAGTTGCTTGCTCAGCAAATGAAGGAGCTTCTCTGTGGATGGGCAAGTAGTGGTCGGTTTCTGTTGGAAATAAAAACCTTATAAAAGTCAGAAAAGTCCTTGTTTCTAATTCTAGAACAATGCTATAAGTAATAACAAGCTTTTAGAATCTTACTGATTTCGCCTCTCTCATCAATAGGCTCTCCAAGGACATTCATGATACGGCCAAGGGTAGCCCTACCGACAGGTACCTAAAATGCATATAAAAACCAATTATAAATCAAATTCAAATTACAACTTATATTAAAAAGTAGAAGTTTCTACCTTTTTCACCCATGAAACCAATACAAAAAAGAAACTTAATATTCTACAAACGCTAAATAAATGAGATATCAAGCCATTCAAATAACCAAAACCATATAAGCTCGTCATCTGGAGAGAACCAGACCCTAACAAAAATCAATAACCACTTATCACTTATCAGCAACAAACAGTTTTAAATAAAAAAAAAATCGTTAAAATCCAATTTTGAAAATAATAAATTTGCGGATAGACCCGTCTGAGAAAACAGGCAAAAATATCATTCAAGGACTTCAGTTTCAGTGTTTTCTAGCTATACCTCAAAAATACCCAAAAATCTGGAAATCAAATTACGTCGAAAACTAATCGCCGATACATTCATCAAATTTAACCTAAACATAAAAGAGTCGTTAAAAATCAGATCTTGAAAATAATGGGAAAAAAAAAATTCCTGCGATCATATAGACAGAATAGCCATTCCCTTTTAGTGTTCTCCAACTCATTATCAACAATATCCAAAAATAAAAACTTTCAGTCCTAAAAACCTAAAAAACTGGGAAATCGCATAAAACAAAACACATCACTCAGATCTACAATCGCCAGCAAAATCTACAGTACTCACAGTGATAGGAGAGCCGGTGTTGAGTACGCTCTGGCCTCTGACCAACCCTTCAGTTCCATCCATAGCAATGGTCCGAACAGTCCCTCCACCCATGTGCTGCGCCACTTCAAGCACCAACCTAACGGAGTGGTCCACGACTTCAAGCGCCGTCATAATCGGCGGAATTCCCTCATCGAACCTCACATCGACAACGGCACCAATGACCTGACACACCTGTCCGATCGCGCCCTTCCCAGTGAACTCATCGGTAATCTTACCACCACCGCCCTTCTTGACGTCGGGCTTGGGGGGAGCCGGAGCTGCCGCGGCAGCAGAGGAGGTCGCGTATTCGGCCACGCGCGAGCGGATGAAGTTAGAGACGGGAGCAGCGGCGCGGCGCGTGGTGATAGGTGAAGTGAGGGAGGAGTGAGAGAAGGGGGATTTGGAGTAAGATCGGCGGAGAATCGTGGAGGCGAGCCTGCGAGAAGCCATCTGGTAGGGCTTCAATGGAGATAGAGAAAGAGAGAGAGAAAGAGTGAAGTTCTAGGGTTTGGTTTTTTGTGTGAAAAGTGGCTTTATGTACAAGCTGAGAAATAGTGAGGTAAATTGGTAAAAACGTAAAAAGATAAAATATTTGTTTTTACTGTTTAACTGTTTTAATAGGAATAGGATTATAGGAGGAATATGCTGCTTTAGTTCAGGTTAGTTTGGTTTGCTTTTCTGTTGGGAACGGCGTCGTTTGGTGTTTTTTGAAATTTTGAATTTTCTTTTAAATTATGAATTATGAAGATAATTTTTTAATATTGGGAATAAAATAAATTTATGAGAAAAGACATTTTAATATAAAATTTTAAAACTTGAAAGTATGATCGTTATTTGTTAATTTTTTTTTTGTCACATATTACGTTCAATAATTAGATTAAATATCCTCTAAAATTGTTTGTTAATTTAGTGATTTGATTAATTTTATCAATAAAAAAATAGGTTTTTGAAATTTAAAAAATTTTTTTTTTCGTATTAAACTACATATGTAAATATCTAAATATATTAAGGGGTAAATTGATGAAGGATTTATATAAGATATAAACCTAGTTGTGGAACCATATAATAAATTTCTTGCCATCATTTATTCTTAAATGAAGAATTAAGCTTCAGCCTATATTTTCTCTAATCACTCAATGAAAAGTCCAAACTTAAAGAAAAAATAAATTTTAAATTTAAATCAGAAATACTAAAATATTGAAGCATTTAAATTATATAACCTCAAGTTATGCTTAATCACTCTATAACAATATCATACTATTTAATTAATCTATTAATTAATAATAATGTTACATCCACAACCTTCTCTCACAACTCTCGACATAGCAGTTCGTCATTGGTTAGCTCGTAAATAGGTAAATGAGACCCATTACCACGTCAAGGGTTATGAGATTAGGTTACAGAGCTAACAATAACATTACTCATTAATTAATTAACATTATTAACCATTTATCAAGATTCATTAATAGTGGATGATGATTTGGTAGGCCCAAAAAGAAACTCGTAAAAGCCCATATTACTTGTATTTACAGGAAAGACCCAACAAGCCCAAACTTATAACTAGACAACTAGGCTTGAGTTAATAAATATCGTTTATTGAAGAATTTGTATAGTAGATTTCGATAAATTAAAGAGGTTAAATCCTTAACATAATTCTCAATCAATCACAAAGATAAATAAGCCACCTTAAAGCCATAAACAAACAAAATTGATAGTATACACAATATTTTTGTCCTTATATGGTAGTGATCAATCAAATTTATTTGATAAATAAACATAAAGTATAGTTTGGTAATAAGCAATGCACTCAAACCTCATATAGTGAACATGAAAATAATAGAATGAAACTTTAATATGCTAAAGTGGACACATTTGTTTTGTCCACATCATACTAACATTACATATAAAGGGGATGCTAAACCACCCAAAACATTCTCAAAATTCTATTCTCCGAATGAGATTTAATCCAATGAATTAACGTTTGATACGTGCGAGATTACGAAGGTATTGAATTGATAATTGTTGACCAAGAATACTGTATTTTTTTAGGTCAATTTAATGATTATCGTGAATTTGTTGTTTTATTCATTGATACCTTAATATGACTCTTGATATTGATAAATTTATAACAATTTTGAGAATAAAGAATTCTTATAAATTTGTGTTATAACTCAAGTTCAAGGGAGAACCCAACCCAAAAGTTATGTTTGATTGGTGGGAGAGCCTATAAGCTAAAGTACCACACTTAGAGGGTGTAAGATCTTGATGCGGGATCTTAAAGTTGTACCCCCCTTCAAGAGCCGATGTCCAAGGCGGCAACTTTCACATTATTGACACTGACCTGACGGTAGCCTTTCCGCAGTCTAACTCTCAATGAGAGCACCAATGTTAAACTCAAACTCAAAGGAGAGTTCAATCCAAAAGATCGGTCTGATAGGTGAGAGAGCTCTTAGACTTAAGTATCATACTTGGTGGGTATGAGATCTTGATGTGAGATTTTAACATTCCATCTCCCTTTAAGATTCGACGTCCATGACGACTTTTACTTTATTGACACAAACTTGATATTGGCCCTTCTATAAACGAACTCTCAACAAGAGCACTAATGCTAGAATTTAAGCTCAAAAGAGAGTTTAACCCAAAAGACAAATCTAATAGATGGGGGAGTTATTAGCCTTAAGTACCATACTTAGTGGGTGTAAGTCTGAGAGATCCCAATGTGGTATACTAGCATTATGTTTTTAGGTCAATATAACTTTCGATGTCGATAATCACTGGATTAATTCAATTTACGAGAATCATCAAATTGACCAAAGAAAATATATAGGATAATATTCTCGTTCAACAATTTATCAACCATATACCTTTGTGATTTCCTCTATCAAATCTTAATTTATTAAGTTAATCCAATTTTGTTCAACTGATTTAATCAAATCTCCACCGTTCAATTTGTTTTGACAAATTTAAGAATTCAATCTCAACATCACACAGACACCTTCACATCAAATGTTAAAAACTCCCGCCAACTTACAATTCCTTTTCCCTCCACATCACCCACCGGCTACAGCCGGTAAACCCACCGCTATAAGAACCTTCAACCTCTTCCCCAACGAACCTCCTTCTCCCTCTCCAGTCTCCTCACACTGCCAATTCTCGGTCACCGGTGGTTTCTCTCAAATCCCCGTTCTAGGGTTTTTCTAATCTTCGATGAAGGATATCGATAACCCGTACAGGAATAGAGCTAACCCTTCAGCGGCTTCATTTCACTGCGGTTCTTTACTATGAGCGCCGTCAACATCACGAACGTCACCGTTTTGGACAACCCCGCCGCCTTCCTAAACCCCTTTCAGTTCGAAATCTCATACGAGTGCTTGACTCCTCTTAAAGACGGTAACTTGACAAAACCCC